>NW_022436948.1:33086819-33238179 GCF_009761245.1 Sapajus apella
ACTTTTACCTGGACATATCCCTAAAGTACTGTTGAGCAGTTTTGTGCAAAACACAAATAAATGGGAACTGACTAACTGACTTCCATTTCTCATCTTCGGGGGAGTTTTATTTTCTCGAACAAAACAAACAAAGACACAAACAAAAAACAACAGGAAAAAAAAAGGAAGAAAGTACTTGCTCAGGTATTTCAAAAATGATTGACATTATGATCAATTACTAAATCAATGGGCAGAGTGGAGGGAAAATAAATAAATGCATCCAATCACAGGAGTTTAACAGTAGATAAATATCCTGAGTATGTAACAAGAGACCTTCACGATTTGTAGGCACATGTGTGTGTGTATGTGTGTATATGCACATACACATAAACAAACACATAGGCATGCAATGTGATTAGGGATGAGCCCTCTGCAACCTTTGTGAAGCACCACAAGCAGCAGATCTCTTTCATGGGTTCCATTAGCCCACAACTGGCACTAGCTCATTAAACTTTGCAGAAGAATAGAGGACAGGAAACACAGCATGTTGGAAAGTGAGCCATCAGCAAGAGAACACCCATCTGACAGCTTTTTAAACTGGGTAAGTCCATTATTATTGTTCAAATTGAACGATAAAAAGTAACATTCAGAGAATATTTGGTTTCTCTTATGTTATGGTTTTCTTCTATGTAGTTTACAGAAATGTGTAAAGGTAAGTTTTTGTTACATTTTATTCATAGTGACTAATGGTTTTAGGCATCACATTTGGGTATAAGTCATGTTGATATCGACGTACTTTTAAGATGATTTTATGGTAAAAGGGGTCCATAAAGGAAAAATTGTCTAAGGCTTCTGTAAGTCATAATGCAGCCATGGTTTTTAGCTTCCTTTTATAGAATATTTACCTAATTAACATATTATTCTACTTTATTATAAATTCCCAACTACTTAATGTCTGGTTTAAGGTTTTACTAAGGCTTGGACAAAATGTAGGGGGAATTGTACCCACTAGTGAAACTTAACTTAGAATTTTGTAAAGTCAGTTTCAATAATATAGGTTAATTTTCACTGATCTGCTTTCTGTATTGAGCTAATGCCTTTCATCCAATAGGATCTATTATGTTTTTCAATCTAGAAATATTACTCTGAGATGAAGATAGCAAAAAAAAAATAAGCAAAACCAAAGCAAAAAAAAACCAGTAGTGGCACCAAATCTGCTTCTCCAAATCCTTGCAATATAGAAAACAAAGATCTCCAAATAACTTTTTCCCTTCCTCATGAAAATATGTCCTCAGAGAATAAACATTCTTTAAGTGTACTCAACATTAAAACCAAATCAACTCAACCACCTAAGGCAGAGGTTCTCAAATTTTCTGCCTGTTAGGTAATTTATAGATACTTGTAAAACTGCAGATCCCTGGGCTTCAAACCCAAGCTCTTTATTTCAGTGATTGTGCCATTAACCCTAGGAATCTTTATTTTTAAGAAACATCTCTGGTGCTTCTGAAAAAGCAAATCATGAAAAACATGTTGAGAGACAATTTCCTAGTCAGACAAATTTGTCAAGTAGCATGTAAAGTCAGATTACTTTGTGTATAATAAATACCTCTATCAATGCATAATTTAAGAGTTAAGAACATTTAAGTACTTTTATAGCAACATTTGATGCAATAATGGTAAGTTTTTATGTTTTTTTAAAAATAACTGACTTTCTAAACAGTTAGTGCAATTTAAAAAATTAAACTCTTGCCTATGAACAAGCAATCTCTATAGGTTTTAAAGGACATACACTTTCCTAATCATTGTCCATAGTTACTTTGCCATAGAAACTAATCGCAAATATTGGAAAACAATATACCTGTGAATCATAAACTTTGTAAGATGCATGCATGCAACATACTTGTTAAATAAAGTATCCCAAAAGAAATTCCTAAAGATTCTTTCTATTACATTAAGACTTCTGGAATTTATTTAATTTCAATTTGTGTTCACATTATAAAGAAGATTTTTAAAAAATCTGAAGTTAATCCTGAAGTCTATTCAAAATGTATTGAGCATACAAAAACTAACACAAAAACAAAACTTAGAAATATGTGGGGGTTGTATGTACACATTCGTTGTAATTTCTAAAATTTTGCATGATGATTTTTTTTTCCACAATTTATAATTTATTTATGGATGATTCAGACCTGGTTAACAGCTATTTTCAGTTCTCTTTCCTGGGATATAATAACAAGATAATAAAGTGGTGGTCAATGGATGGGTGGGGCAGATAAGCAGTAAATCATTTCAGAAAATTTCACACTCAAGGCTTGTTGACATGAGTCAGGGACAAGGAAATAACCCAGTCAGCACCTGCACCTTTAATGAAGGACAACACTGCTGCACATTTAGAGAATGGAGGGGAAAAAATAAATCATGCCTAACTTTAAAGTGGCCTGTCTGATTTATTCAAATAGAAATACAACCCTGTGGGTTTTCCTTGATGTATTTTCATTTAAAACATTGCAATATAAACCTAGAATTGAACTTTATTTTTTTACCATGGAGGTTTTTAAAAATTTCTAGTTCAATTCCACTATATGTAAAATGTATGCTTTAACAACATGTCACTTAACACTTGCTTTTCATTGTCTTCCTGACACCTTTGGCCATAAAAGGTAGATGTTTAAAATGTATACTTTTCTAGCAGATATTAAGTCATGATGAGGCATAGTCCAGAAACAGCCCGTATAAACAGATAACCTTACTTGGTTTAAGAATGTATTTCATTTGTGAATTAGAGATGAAGTAAATTAACATGAAAAATATCTACCAGTGGTTATCCAGTGGTTCTAATAAAAAGGAGGTGGGTTTTAATGGGCTCAACATGCAATGCAAGCAACAATTCGAATGGTTGACAAAGCCCAATTATTCTTAGAATCCATTTCTTCATCATTCCTTTCCTCTAAACCAATTTATTTTCAACAATAAGAGTATTTCTTGATTTACTATATACAAGTAATTTGTTTGCTTTCTCATATACCAACCATTTCATATACAATGTTATGAAGCATAACAGCAGTTTTAAAAATGTATTATACAGGGAGACAAAATAAAAAATGAAAAAAAACCTGAATGGGGCAATAAATCAATTCCAGACATTATGTTCAAGTATTTTAATATTTAATTACACCAAGTTACCTAGCCACAGCTTGAAGTAAAAACTACTTCATTGATGTGGTAATAAAATAATCTGCATTGTGCCAGTGTTTTAATTGATCCTTTTTTTTTGTACCCTGAGAAATCTTGTTCCTGTAGACATCTTGGCTAATGCTAACTCATGGAGCCAAGTACTACAGAATATAAAATTCTCCTTATCTTTTTAGGAGCAGGTTATATTTTTTCATCCGATTGTTTATTATTAGAAATACATGTCTGATGAAGCAGATTTTGTTTTCTTCAAAGAAATGAATCAGTTGAATAAGAAACTATGTTTTGCTTTAAAAAAGACACTGATTTTTTGCCTTCAAAGTTTTTGCCTCCTCTGAGATATGCTCAATTCAATCCAGATTCAAGGTATCTAACAAACATATTAAAGCTAGAAAAACAATGAGAAGAATCAAGACTTCTCTACATTCTGAGATTAATGGGAAGGAGGGGACATTCTAAGGCCAATGAGTTCTTTCGGAAGATTTTCTCCCTTGCCTGGAGCCAGTGCTCCTAGATGAAGGCAGTTATGAAAATGACTTCCGCTCTGTAGGTGTTCTTTTTGAAAAGCTAACAGCATACTTCTTTTGACAGGGAAATTACTTTGAAATGATTCTTGAACTCTGTAGTCCTGAAAAAAGAGGGCATCTAACTGTATGCATCCCATTTGGGGTTACCTTTATTTCTTTTTAAGAAAGTGTTGCCTTCAATGGGCCCTGAGTAATCAATTTGTGTGGTGTATTTTTTAACTAACTGATGACCAAACTATCACCTTTGTAACCAATTTACATATTATATTAGACAATGAAGTCATATACATTAGAAGTATTTGCATGTAAAATAGTAATCACAGAGGTTTGACAGATTTTGCACCTAGGTGTTCAAGTTGATTTGTCTTCTCTAAAATTACGCAATATCCTTTTGAATAAAAAGGTAATATTTTTTATTACCTAGATAAACCTTGTACCTTCAGACCATATATACTCATACATACATTCCTTCTCCACTCGATAGTAGTTCCAACTAAATTGGTGGAAAATCAAAGTAAAATTCATTTATCTGACTTATCTGTCATCCTTAAAAGTAGAGAAAACCAAGGAATTATTTGTGTAGTTCAATCAAAGGTAGTTCAAACTTCACTTAACAATTTTAAATTTTGATATCCTGCTCAATAATGACACCATGGACTAAATTTTTTGACCTGTAGGAGTTATCAGTTGGCCATACAGTTTAAGGAGAATTATACTTAAGCTGTATCTATACAGTGGTAATTATGGTAGCAACACAGCACCCTGGTGCACTTTTATTCTTACATTGTTCAGCCTGTTAATTAACATGTTACTACTCTAAGAAATGTCAGTTTTCCATGTTTCACTTTTTTGATGTTCCTTTTCTATGGTACTGACATGCATTGTAGCTTAGGTTTTCTTTGTGCATCTTTTCCTTTCTGTAATTTTACTTCTGCCACTCTAATTCACTTAGTTAATATAACACTCCTTACACGTCTCAGCACAGTGAGTATTTCTCAACGTTCTGTTCCTCTTGGGAATTAATAAAGTGCTCTCTATTCAAGAATAATAATTCGATCCCTGAAATTGATCAGCACTCATACTCAAGAAGACATTCACACGGACTTACAAGTTGCAAAGAAAATGAACAAATTTGATTCATAACACACACAATAAAAAGTGAATTTAAAGCAAATCAGGAATACTGGTTAAGTGTTGATGAAACAAATGCATGGCACTTACCTGGGATAAGCTGGGCCAGAAGCAGGTGATTTGGGGATAAGCTGAGGAGTGATATTATGACCAAAAAAGGAGCATGTTTCCATTTCATCTTTGTCCCTTGCTTGCATTACACCCAGCCAGTGATAGATATGTGTTATCTAGGGAGATAATAAAGCAACAACAAAATTATTATTTTTTTAACAGTTATTTATGTTGAGGGAAAGAGAATGTCAAAATATTTTGTGAAACATTGCAGTTCAAATAGGTTTGAAATGTTATTTTTTGAAATGATGGAACATAATTAAAATTATTACATAATTGAATGAATTGTGCAGATATTTCATGATACTGAACAAATGTGGTATTTATTAATTTTGAAAACTCATTTGCAAGTCAGATATTAATCACAAATGATTCCTTGGCTTTCTCTAATTTTAAGGATGCCAGATAAGTCAGATAAATGAATTTTACTTTGATTTTCCACCAATTTAATTGGAACACCCTCATCACATTTAGAAAACTCTGAAGTTAATCATTCATTAAATAAATACTTACAAACTCATTATAATGAGTCAAGCACTATGCTGCTTTGGATGTATAGCAGAAAACAAAACCACAAAGTTGCTCTTCACTCAGGTGCATAGACACCTTGAAGCTACCTTAATTATGTGAATTCACAAACAGATTTTTAAAAGTTATTAGGTAGTCTATTCTGAATATGACAGGGAAACACAAGATAGCATCCTGTAAGCAACAAAGCTCACAATAATTGAGGGCTTTTACAAGATAATAACAAATGATAGCAATATAGACGACTGGTTAATTTTGCCAGGGACAATTGACCAAGCTTATATGGAAGAAGTGGCATTTTAAGATACGAGATAATATCTAGTAAGTGGAAAATAAAACAATATTTAGAGAGGACAAAATAACCAAATTTTCAAAGATGGTATGCATATACATAAATTCTGTGGTATGTTTATTTATATATAAATTTTATCATAGATAGGTAGATACAGATATATTCCCATGATATAATGATACCTTTAGGCTACTCCTAAGGAAAGTAGTTGTTTGGCTGGATGATGGGGTTTGCCAAAAAGTAATGTAATTGGGAGCTTATAAAATGGGATAAGTAATGTAGGTAATGAAGAGCTACTGCATATTTTAATAATAGATAATATGATCTGCAGATCAAAACTACATTGAGATACCATCTCACGCCAGTTAGAATGGCGATCATTAAAAAGTCTGGAGACAACATATGCTGGAGAGGATGTGGAGAAATAGTAACACTTTTACACTGTTGGTGGGAGTATAAATTAGTTCAACCATTGTGGAAGACAGTGTGGTGATTCCTCAAGGACCTAGAAATAGAAATTCCATTTGACCCAGCAATCCCATCACTGGGTATATATCCAAAGGATTATAAAGTGTTCTATTATACGGACACATGCACACGAATGTTCATTACAGCACTGTTTACAATAGCAAAGACTTAGAACTAACCCAAATGTCCATCGATGACAGACTGGACAGGGAAAATGTGGCACATATACACCATGGAATACTATGTAGCCATAAAAAAACGATGAGTTCATGTCCTTTGTAGGGACATAGATGAACCTGGAAACCATCATTCTCAGCCAACTGACACAAGAACAGAAAACCAAACACTGCATGTTCTCACTCACAGGTGGGTGTTGAACAATAAGAGCCCATGGACACAGGGAGGGGAGCATCACATACTGGGGTCTGTGGGAGGGATACAGGGGAGGGACAGCAGGGGGTGAGGAGTTGGGGAAGAATTGCATGGGGAGAAATGCCCTATATAGGTGATGGAGAGGAAGGCAGAAAACTACATTGACATGTGTGTACCTATGCAACAATCTTAAATGTTCTTCACATGTACCCCAAAACCTTAAACGCAATAAAATATGTATTTTTAAAAACTGATAATATGATATGAATAATATAGAAGATAACTCTGGTTGGAATATACAAGTGTACTTGGCAGCACTTGGCAAATTTTAGATTTGAGAGTTGGGAAGTAGAAGGACTTAATCTTTTAAGAATATTTTTACTATTTAGTAAAAAATAGGTAAAAAAAAATCTAGTACTATATGAAAAGTAATTTATCCTCCGCAGTGAAGTTCTAACATTTATTTTTGTGACACTCAGAATAACAAAGTGAAAAGAGGTTACTAATTTATTACTGTCCGTTAACTGGACATAGCTATTTTGTCTATTTGATTTGAGCTGTACTTATTTTATGACTTATCAATGCAGAGGTAATTGCCAAGTTTTCCTCCAGCAAAGGTGTCTAATCCTCTATCCAGACAGCTACAATCACCTGACTTTACTTGAGATATTTAGGGATTATTTCCTGTCTCGAAAATTATCTGTAAGCAACTTCGATCTGAGTTAGAACCTTGCCTCAAAAAATATACTTGGTTACTGTACTTTCATATTTATTGCCTGACTTCTTTGTCTTGGGGCTAATGTTCTTGTAACTCTCCTTATCCTACCTTATCACTCATCACTGATATTATATACCTACATTATAAACCTAGATGAATATTTTTACTCTTTTATCCATACTATGCAGTTGTTAGTTTGTCCAAAATCTCTTTTACTGGGTTATCCATTGAATGTTTTGGCTTATGATCACATTCCTCAGTGAAGTATAAATGATTTGTTTCTCCACAGAAAATGTGTAAGTATACTGGATACTGGTCATTTCTGCTTGGCTGCATTTTGATGTAATAGTTGCCCTATCTTCTTGGTTTCTGCTTGCCTAAGGAGTTTCTCAGATTCCTTTTCCAATTGATTGCTGAGTGTCCTAGACATAGAGTCCTGTTTGGAATAAACCCTAGACCTCTGATTTCTTAAATGTGTATACGCAGTTGTATCTTAGCTCTTGATGTAAATGAAAATGTGTATGAATCTTAAGGATATTTATGACTTGCATAGTAATTAAAATTTAGAATGGTTACATTTGTTAAATGATATTTTATAATACATTTATTAAAAATGAGATTTTAATGTCTGTGGCTAATTACATTTATCTGTTGTTTATTAATAGTTACTTATAGCTTGTTTGTAGCAGGCAGATATTGATAAAATAAAGAGCCAAATCAAACATGCACATTTTCACTTTAAAATGAATGCAATTATCATAAGAAAATAAACCTGAAAGTACAAATACTTATAATTGATTGAATTCCCCCAAGTTATATTATGCAACAGGCAGACAGTATTTTGAATATCTGTAAGGTTTTATGATTAATTTTCCTCAAATACATTTTCATTATCCAGGACCAGTTCTGTGAACGTATGTAGTAAGTGGCTAAGAACATAATATGATTTTTAAGGTAATACCCACAAATCAGAAATTACAAATCAGAAATGGGAATTGCATTATTAGCTATTGTACACATATCACTTCAGTAATTTGAAGTTTTGGTTTGCTTTTAATAGATTTTACTTTTTACAGTAGCTTTAGGTTTAGAGCAAAACTGAGTGGAAGACACAGAGGTTTATCTTTAACTTCTGGCTCTTACACAATTTCATTCCCTGCCCTTGCATAGCCTCCCCCATTGACAACTCCCACCAGAATGGTGCATTTGTTAAAACTGATCAGCCTACATTAACACACCATTACCATCCAAAGTCCATAGTTTACATTAAGGTTTACTCTTGATGCTGTGCATTTTATGGGTTTGAACAAATGTATATGACAAATGGCAAATATCATGGTATTATACAGAATAGTTTCACTGGCCACAAAATCCTATGTACTTCATCTACATCCCTCCTCCTTCCTAAGTCCTAGAAACCACTGATCTCTTTATTATCTCCATAGTTCTGCCTTTCTTGAAATGTCATATAGGTGTAACCATAAAGTACGCAGCCTTTTAAAATTGGCTACATATGACGTACACTTAATAATCAATATACATTTAAGTTTCCTCCATGTTTTTTCTTTTCATGTCTTGACAGGTAATGTCTTTTCAGCTCTGAATAACATTCCCTTGTCTGGATGTACCATGGTTTGTTTTCCATTTACCTATTGAAGGACATCTGGAGTTCTTCCAAATTATGGTGATTATGAATAAAGCTGGTATAAATACCCATATGCAGGTTTTTGTGTGGAGCTGTTTTAAACACATCTGGGTAAATAAAAATCATGTGATTGCTCAATTATATGGTAAGACAAAACTTATTGTTGCAAGAAACTTTCAAATTGTCGTTCTAAGTGGCTACACCATTTGCCTTTCCTCTAGTAATGAATAGGAGTTCCTGTTGCTCAACATCCTTGCTATCAGCTGGTGTTATCAGTGTTCTAGGTTGTGACTATTCTAGCAGGTATGCAGTGGTACACAGTGTTTCCAAAATCTCAAGCTAGGAAATGGAAAACTTGATAAGAAGTGTTTTTGCGTGTGTGTGTGTGTGTGTGTGTGTGTGTGTGTGTGTGTGTTATAAATTGGCTAATCTATATCTACTAGAGTTGTGTTGAGTAATAATGTGTATACAAGTCCATTGTTTACTGATAATTTGCTGCTACTTCTGTTTAGTTGGAAGTGCATTTCATGGATTTGACTTGAAATTTAAAAAGTCAGAAGTATATAATACCTTTGAAAAATGCAGGATTGATGCTTTCAAACAGACAAGGCAAACTGGACAAATTACTACCAAGCTCTTTTTTAAGTTAGTATACTGTCAAACTTCCGATAATAAGTATATTATTTTAAAATAAGATGCACATAAAAATTAGAGTACATGAAGCACAATTTTAAGTCTGAATTAATTAAAACATTTCATTATTTTCATGTATTAAAAACAACCTATATTTTGTTTACATTGCATTTAAGTATTTCACGTATATTTAGGAAACTCTTTCCTCCTAAAAACAGTCAAATGTTATACCTTTAGTCTGTTTAAATTGTGCTAAACCCCAAACTATTACATCTTACACTATCAGTACTAACTTTTTGACTTCACTTATGTACTTGGATTTGCTTTACAAAATGAGGCAAGAATGGCAACTAAGAACAAAAGACTCTTGGAAAATAAATTTAAAATTAAGACTGAGAATAGTGTAAGCACAGCATTTTGAAAATGGCTTTTGTTTGAAAATTGCTTTCTTTTTGTCTTGGTGTACATGAGTATACTTTTAAGGAATCATCTTCATGAATTTGAACATTTGTTTTGAAAAACAATGCATGATGTAGAGAGTTTTAATTTTGGCTGTAAAAGAAAAAAGAAAAAATATTCTGATGGACTATATTTTATTGCTTTTCATTAGATCATCTTAAAATGTCTTTATTCTTGAACTAATTCTATTAATAATAAGAATGGAATCTATGAATACAAAGTATAGGAGTGATGACAAGACAAAGACAAATCTTGAAAATTGGGCAGCAGAGTTCAGCAGGAGTTACAGAACTAAGGGTATTAGCAAGATTCTCTAACTCATCACCTCATTTCTTAAAGATTCTGTATATGTAGGCACAGCTACATTGCAAATCACAGCAGTTTTATTTAGACAGATCATGGGCCTTATTTCCAATTAAGCTTCCATTCATTTCATGAAAGACTAATTAATTCTTATCACATTTTCAGGATGCAGAAATTTTAAACACACTGTGAAGAGACTCAGGGCACAGTGATAAGCCTCAGGCTGTATATCGCAAATGTGGTAATTTGAGATTCTTACTCTAAGTCCACATTGTACTTAAGTACCTGCTCGAAGCTGGAAAAAGAGTCAAAGACTTTTTTTAAACATAATGTGTAAGTATACTTAAAATAGCACATCTATTAGTCTTATGTAGACAGATATGTTATCGATTAATAATACAGAGAAAAAATAAGTAATCTGAAGCACACATCCTTTTAGAATCTTATCCTTCAACCTACACCAAATTCGGGAAAAGCAGCATTTTGGCAAACAGAGATAACATTAATGCTGCTGACCTGCTATACTCCTAGACTTCCAAAAATGTTAACTTCTTGTTGTCTTGTACATTTCACTGTGTTTAAAGACATTGCAATGTAATTGGTTACTAATCAGTTACACTGAAAAAACTTTAAAATACCAAATACCAGCAAAAATATACCTTACCATCCTAGTCTGTGTACTTTTAAATTTTATATCAGCAAAAATATACCTTACCGTCCTATTCTGTGTACTTTTAAATTTTATATCAGCAAAAATATACCTTACCATCCTATTCTGTGTACTTTATTTTTTATTTTAATTTTTACCACTTCCTCCATTGCACAGTGGCTGCGGCACGCCTCACCCAAGGAGAGTATGATACCTACCTGATGGTATTTCTCTACCCGTCCTGGTAGATCAACACAAAAGACACAAACTCTTAGGAGATCTATGGTCCCACCCATCATCTGAGATTTTAGGGCAAGCTTAGATCCCCCTACTACAAAATCTCCTGGTGCTCTCTTGAAAACACCTCCTCTGGCAGGAAGCCAACCAGCTCAGGCCATTGCAGCAACTCTACCAAACAACCGTGCTTCCAGGAAGGAGAAAACAACAGCTAATTCCACTGCCTGCAATATCCTGGCTAATCAGAGGTCCTGAGCCTGTCCATGTGACAACTTCACCATTGGCACAGCTAGCATTCAAGAAAGCCAGCACAGTAAATCTACTTACAACTAAGTACTCTCACAATCCACCTCACTCCCTTACCACTTCCACCAGAGCAGGTGCTGGTATTCAGGGTTGGGAGACATATTCTGTGTACTTTAGGTTTTACTGTATTATCATCTTAGGATGGTCATTACAAAGAAAGGCTAAATAATGATTTTATCACTACAAAATGAGAATCTGAAGTATAAGATGGCTTTTATAACCCTGCGTGTGAAGTATTCAAAATACTGATTGACATCTTCAAATAAAGTACTAGATGAAGCCTGAAGAGAGTCAAACTAATAATCTTTAAAAGTTCTACTTAATGTTTGATATCTGTTCAGCACGTTTAAGCCAGCACTTTACCCTGGTTTAAAGCAATGATTATATGACTTTTGGATTAGCTATTTTTAATATAGTGCATTCTTAGAATTCATAAGTGAATTTCAAGACTAAAATATAAAATCAATAAGAGTAAGATGGTTGTCAACTGCTGCCTAGACTATGTTATCAAAATGATGAAAAAGCAGATATGTATAAAAATAAACATAATGTCTAACCACAGGGCATGATGAAGATAAACACTAGCTTCTCCAGTGTAGCTACCATAATCATTAAAGAATCAATGGCAAATTAAACTTACAAATCCATAGGGGTAGGGGGCGGGAGAAAAAACACAGCAGTAAGTGCAGAAAGGCTAGAATCAATTTTTCACCCTAAACATAATGAGGTTTATTAGTATTGCTAACATAAAGGCAAAGATAAAGACAGCAAAACGGACATATTATCTTCTTTCACTTTAATTATAGGGTTGCTTCAGGCAGAATTAGTTTTCTGACTTGCTTAAGATTGCATTCCTATATTAATAAAATTATTTCAAGAATAAAGACATTTTAAGATGATCTAATAAAAAGCAATAAAATATAGCCTATCAGAATATTTTTCTTATTTTATAGCTAAAATTAAAACTGTCTATATCATGTATTTTTTTCAAAATGAATGTTCAGATTCACGAATGTGATTCCTTAACAGTATACTCATGTACACCAAGACAAAAAGAAAGCAATTTTCAAACAAAAGCAATTTTCAAAATGCTGCGCTTACACTAGCTCAGACAGATGAATTCTATGCCCACTTGACCTTCAATCATATTGTTCATTTCATCATTCTGATGAAAATTAGTGGGACACATGATGTCTGGTCATCCTAAAGTGAATTCAGTAGCAGACATATTTTTCTGAACAATATCTTCATTCCAGAAATGTAAGATGGAAATACACATCAGTAACATCACTCCTCTAATAAATGTTGCCTGTGATTAGATAGATTTATCTTAGACTGATATTAAAAATAGAAGAAAATGCCTGAATGTTAGTTTGGTAGAAGACAAGTTACATATGAAGCTGATCTGGCTTGACACATGTTAAGAGGGAGAAGCGTAGAGTGGGAAGAAGAAAAGAGAGTGAGAGAGCACAAGAATGAGAGAAAACTAGAGAAACAGAACAGTTGTTTAGCGTGTTTAGCTGGCAAATCCAGGCATTAATAACAGATGGAGTATACAGCAAGTGAGGTAGTTACCTCCAGAATGACCCTGCCTTTAGAGAGTGTCACC
Source organism: Sapajus apella (assembly GCF_009761245.1). Lineage (NCBI taxonomy): Eukaryota > Metazoa > Chordata > Mammalia > Primates > Cebidae > Sapajus > Sapajus apella. Next base: position 33,099,979 of record NW_022436948.1, read on the forward strand.
GTCATCATTCTCTTCTGTTTAGTCTAAATGAAAAAGAATGTCTGCTAATTTTTTCACTTTAGAGACCAAAGCTTTAATTAAAACTAGCTACGATGTAAATTAAAGACAAACAAAAATCCACTTTGTGGCACTTTAACATTTCAATAAGTACAAATGCCTGATGAGGTTTTTAAAAAGTACATTTAATGGAACATGATGTCACTATTGGAATAATGTCTTTAAAACAAAAACATGACTATACCAAAATTTATACTAAAATGATATTTGTATGCCTACATTTCATTAATTTAATAAATGTTATTTGGGAACTTATTATACATCATCCTAAGATACAAAAATAAATGACAGTGCCTACCCAAGAAGAGTTTACAGTAGGGCAGGGGAGCAGATGGAGATAAGTTAAATACAGTGGTAATTTATATGAATATAACAGTATAAATACAATCAGATCAAAGAGAGAACAAAGTATGCAGGTTTCTGAAAAATTGGAAAATGTTCATCCCAGAAGTGAACTTAGAGATAGAATTTGAAAGAACAGTAGTTGTTGACTGAGCCAAAAGAGTTCAGGACTAGAGAATAAGGAAATTATAAAGGAAAGCACCAGCAGTGCAGAGGCACGGAGGAAAGTCTTTATGTTTGAAGAACAATAGATGGTTTCATTTGGATGGGATTTCAAATAAATACAAGTAGGAAGTTGTGACTGAAGATGAAGATAAAAAAATAGAATGAAGCAAAATGTAAATGGTTTTGTGTGCAAAACAGACATTTAAGCTGAAGAATGAACTGAACAAATGCTATTTTTGGCCAAAAGCTCTATGAGCATGGACCTGAACTGGAAAAACTGGAGGTCATGAACTGGCAAAGGTCTGTATTATAATATTTGATAATTCTATTACCATGTCTACCATGTAAAAATCACTAAATATTTGTTGAGTTAATGGAAGGATGAATGAAAACAGTAGGACGAACACAGACACATGTGGCTGAACTAATATGCTTGCAGAAAAGATGAAGTACAAACATAAAAGCTATAATATTCATAACATCTAGGTGTTTGTGAAGATTGCCTTTACCTTAGGAAAGAATTTGTGGTAGATTAAAAAAAAAATGGAATGCCTACAAAACATTCTATTTACTGATACTTACCAGAGTAAAATGTACTCAGTTTTTATCCACATTTGCTTTCATTTTGTACAGAAATTAATTGCAAACACACTGCCTTGAATGTGTATGAAACCTAAAATTAGTTGAATACTATTGGGAGAGGAGTCACAGGATCATTTTTAAATGGATGTGACATTGACATTAAAATCTATTACATTGGATTTGATTTTTTAGTGTCTGAATACCTACGTTTTTACTGTTCATATTAAAGCGTGATATTAATTTCTAAACCATGAGTATATTGTCCATTAATACTTAAATGAGCTGCAAATTTTTACATTGCTTTAGAGCAAATAGCTCTACAAATATTATTATTCTAAAGGCATACACAGCCTAGTCAATCTTAGCGATTGCTTTTCCTTATGTTGGGTTAGTTTATGAAGCTATAGCAGCAGGGTGAGGACAAAAGGAACAAGCATTAAATTTCAGACGGACGATTAAATAATGCTCCAGTAAGAGAGACATTAATGAAGTAACAGAAGAGAAGGTCAAAAGTAATTTTCATATGTCAACACGCACAAAGACGTAACAAAAAGATTCACACACAAAAGGCTGCCCATGAAAGGCGGGGAAAATTTTTTCTGACTGTCAATTGTGTTGCGTGCATACTAGAAGCCAAGGCTTTTTGAAAGGCATTTACCTTTAAACCATTCCTTGCTCCTTTGAATGTCCTCAGCAGGACCAGAAATGGAGGATTCAATTTTCAAAGATAATTGTGTCAGATAACTGTCTCATGCCTTTTCAGAATGAATCTGATAAACACCTAATTACTAACCAAGTGATTTCAGAGCTACACAGCTGGGCTGAGAAGGCTAAGGCTACTGCAAAAGACTTGGTCATCCATTGTATAAAGATGAAAATGCACTTGGATTGCAAATTAATTTAAATTTGGCTAATGCAATTTTACCAACTATTGCAAGGAAGAATTTATTATTCTAATGAAAGAGTATAAATTCAACATTAAATCAATGACAGCCACACAAAAAACTTCACACCATAACTCATCAGAAAAAAATCTACTGGAACTAAAAATAGGTGTGTAGAAATTTCAGGCAGTTTGCTGTCTTTGGGCAAGCTTTGTGCTATACTGATGGTATTCTAGTATTTTGTAGGAAAAATTAGCATGTTAATATTTTTGCATATTAGATCGAGGCTTAACTCTTATTGCTTATGGCTAGATATATTAGCCATAATCGATAACTATTCATGTTTAAATGTATACACACGTATATTCACTGACTCTTAACTACTTATGTGATTCCCTGTCATATTCCTGGCCTTTCTCTGTGATGTCCCACCGTATATTCTAGGTGGTCACATGTAGTTTAATGCCTAAAACTAGGGCCCAGTATTATGTACTGCCTTGATATCTGGTGAAATTGAGATGGCATGAAATAAAGATGTCCTAAAATGGCTTTTTGTAAGTTCCCTTCACATTCTGCTTTCATGGATGAGGTCCCCTGTCAAAATAACCCTCCTTATCAAGGAGACCAGGCACAGTTTCCTGAATAGCAGTTTTCATTACCTCGCTAGACTACAGAATTGCTCAAATAAGCCAAGCCAATCACATCCTCCTGGAGGAACCAAAGGGCATCTCACCTGCTTTATGCATCAATAACCCCTACCCCTTGAACTTCTGGCTGCTGACTCTCTTCAGGAGTGTTACCCCTCTGTGACTCTGCTTAGTGAGTGGTATTCTCTACCCCGAAGCTGTGAGTATATGTGGATAACTGGAGATCAACTGCTGTTGATCTAACCTGCAGGTGTTGGGTGTCATATATTCAACCATCCCCATAACCCTAGGGCAAGAATCCCTCTCTCATCCACAAAGAAATAAAGAGATTATTAAAACCTCATAAAACGACTTAGATTGGTCTAATGCTCAAACCTGTCTGTTCTTTGAGTAAATACACCATTTGTTTTGTGTACTTTCAGGGTGATAGTCACATTTTAGAGATCTAGAGGGGCCAATAAAATGATTGGCGGTATGGAGTAAAGTGCTTTTTTATGTCAACAAATAAGATATACTGCCATATATTGAACACTTTCCCCAATACTCTCACATAGTTCTATTGGTCTAGTGGCTACTTGTGTAAAATAATAGAGGATAAAGTTAAAAGAGAAAGTAACACAAGAACACATTCCAGTTACCAAAGGATGATTAGGAGAGAGAGTGCTCTACTGAACAGTTAAAGCTCCCTCTGTTTCAACAAGTGATACACAACAGATATTCTCTCATAGGAGTTGTTCTCTTAATAACAATTTTCATCTTGATAAATAACGTTTAATAACCATTTTTCTCTTAAAATAAGATTACTATTAGACAGAAGTACATTTGTTTTCCTTTCATTTCTCGTATATTCTGCTACGCACTATTTCTATATACCAAGTTACTCCTATTTTAGGCAAGTTTGAGCTACAAAGCCAAAAAGTGTAATTGGAATAAAGGGGGAACTAATCAAAACAAACAAAAGTACAGGATCTAGAAGGGAGTATATCTAACATGTTTACCTGCTAAAATTAAGATATGATCCCTATTTAAAGGTATTATATGCTTCCACATGTGTTTACTAAATCAAAGCATTTGAAATGTTCTTGAACTTTTAAAATGTGAAATATTATGAAGCAATCAAACATAAAATGGTGAATGTTATTAATTACAGAATCAGAGAAAGAGTAGGCACTTGGCTCAGTGTTGTTCTATTCTAGTCACTTTAAATATAGGAGATGACTTGAGTTTGAAGGCAGAAAGAACAAGTTTTGTCGCAAAGCAACAGCTGCATAGAATTTGCCAAATTAAACTTCAGATGTATAATCCTTTATTGAGAATTATATCAAAGATTAAAAATGAAGCTGTGGATGGGTGCCCAATTCCCCATTACTAAATATAAGTAATTCCTTTCCATGTTCTTTGTCTGTTGCATGGCAAAATAATACCTAAAAATTATTACTTAACCAATTTATTTTGTGGTAATTTTCTTGAAAATTCTATTTCAATACAAAGAGTTATTTTTTTTTTTTGCTTTGTTCAAGTCAGTTTTCTCATCAGTATCTTTTGAATATTTTTCCTCTTATGTAAATAGTTTCTACCAGCATTAAATAATGTTCTGCTATCTTAAGATATAACAGTAGTGAAAACTATTTGTTGCTTTGTACCTTAACACATTCCATTTATGACCAAGTTTAGTTACAGTATTCCTTTAGAAGAGTTGTCTCTGCTCACTCTTTCTACTACCATAACTTCCCTTCTCTTTTCTGACTGCTCCAATCAGACTTTGGCTCCCATTACTGCACTGAACTTTTTCTTACTAAGGTAGTTAATGACTTCCTTTACGCTAAAGAGGAATTGTCAGAAATGTTCAACACTACGTCTCCTGCCTGTCCATTGGAAACACTTCTCTTAGAAACTGTTTTCCCATACAATCTTTGTTTTCCTCCTATCCTCTGGCCCCTACTTTTTATAATAGTTTCCCTAATACTTTTTTGCTCTTCTCTTTCTCTGCCTTGCTTCTAAATATCGGTCTCTAAAGAGGCAGTCCTGGACCCTTTACTCTTTCTAGATTCTTTTCCTGGAAAATTCCATCCTTAATTCTCTCTGTGTGTTAGTATTTTTCCAGACCTGCCTCTATCATGAGATGAGGCCCAAGTAGCCAAAAGGTTATGTGACATCTTCATTTGCCTGCCTCACAGTCACCTCAAATTTAACATACCCAAAACTGAACACTTGATTAAATCTGTCCCTTCATCTCTCATTTCAATGTACTTCTACTCCAGTCTTTCCCAGTTATTCCATTCAGGTAGTCATCCTAGATTCCTGAGAACCAGCTTCTCCTTGCTCCAACTTCCACATCCCAGCCATCAGTATAGTCTACTGATTTCACCCAGGTATTCACAGAAACTTAAGTATCATCATTCTCCCTTCCTATCTTTCATATCCAAACCATCACTAAGTCCTACTGATCCCATCTCTAAAGTATTTAGCAAACTTCCAAATTTCCTTCTGTCTTCAACATGTCCAGTTTAGACAAAAATCACCTTTGTTTTCCTTATGGATGTGACAATTGCCACCTAACCAATTCCTCTATTCCATTTTAGCTTCAGTCTCTTCAGTCTTCAAGAACACTAAGGGCTTTTTCAATGCGTTTGCATAAAACATGGTCAGTGTAATACGTATAAAGTGCATTGATCTTAAGTATGCAGTTTTGTAAGCTGTTACATACATACATACCTATTTAGCCACCACCCTGATTACATAAATACCTTTGTTTATATGTCAGGAAGAACTATAATTTACTCACTTAACAAAAAAATCCAAATGCAATACACTATTGCATAAGTTGAGTAAGCAAGACTAGAGGTCTAATAAACAACATGAGGACTGTAACCACAGTCTTTTCTAAGGATTTGGCTCTCTCATGTGTTCTCATTCATGAAACAGCCTCTTTCAAACAACCTGACTCATGTATCCGAGTTGTTTTTGCATAGATTGATACTGAATAACCCTCTCTCCTTGTTTCTGTCTCCTCATCATCCATCCAACCAAATTGTCTTTTCTAGTAGACATTTCTTTTACTGTTTAGAGACAGAGTCTTACTACCCTACCCAGGCTGGATTCTGACTCCTAGGCTTAAGTGATCCTCCTGCCTCAGCCTCCCAAGTAGCTGGCACTATAGGCATTCACCACTGTGCCCTGCCACTTATGTATTACTTAACCTGTGATCCTATCCTACTACTGTCAACTGTGTCAACCCTATGACTCCTAGATAGTCTTCTTTATCTTTTAACGACTGGGGACATATAAGTAGACCGATGGTCACCCTTGATCTCGTAACTGCCAGGTTTCTGTCTTACGGGCTACTTAGAACACCTGTGTTTATTCATTTCATTATTACATTTTTCAAGGTTTAAAACATTTACCAATCAACTTTTCAAAAAATATGGAAAACAAATAATAAAAGATGATGTATTCCTGAAATAAATTTTTGAAATAAGATATTGCTTTACTAGCTGTACTTTATTTAGCGGCACCATCAATACAAAATACACTAATAATTTTTATACAATAAGTCCCCACTATTAGGGCTCAAAATCCCATGATTGTCCTTACTGAGATTTCATATAGCAATGTTCTTAACCTATAATTAATCATGATATAGTTAATTTTCTCATTGCCTTTCTACTTTTCAACAACTGTTATTAAAACCTACACAAACACACACACACACACACACACACACACGAACATAAAAATGGCCTTACATGCTATGAACATTGAAATCTGGTATGATTTTACTACATGAATAAAGGAGGTCGTTTTTATATTGTTAAGGTTAATATATTTAAAATTTCTTAAAACAAACTTTTATATTTGTGAATACATTATAGAAAAAATAATCTATTCATGATAAAATATTAAGTATTATAGTGACCTGAAATACAACATTTCTCAAATCTATTGCTCTCGTTGGCTTTAAGTTACCCAGTGAATAGGAAATATTTCTTCATTTGGTGGAATAATAAGCTCATCTTAAAAAAAATCAGAGAAAGACATATGATTAACTTAAGGGTATAGTTACTGTATTTTAAAACATATTAACATTAAATGACTTCCTGAGAAGTAACAGAAAAATTCCAATATTTTTGCATTATAAAATTGTCTTCAATTGAATACTGCAAATTTGTATTTCCTAAGATTTTGTTTTTCTTATGGGGGAATGAAATCAGCTGTATCCATTTCTTATTTCTACCTAATGTTTCTTATATTAATTTTTTTTCTGATTAATGTGAATTTAGATAAACAGTAATTTACAAAGCTAAAAACCTGGCAAATATTTTTAAGAGATTTAATTCCCGAAATAAATTCTTCTTCACTCACACCGTCTGTTCAAATGCATACTCACTTGCATGGCATTCTCTGGAGAGGATGCATCTAATTAAATATAATATTTTACAGCCCTAAGACATGTTTGTCATAACCAGGGTGTTGAATATTTACAGTCATTATAGAAGTGGCTGTGTAACAAAAGTCTCAAAGGATTCAAAACTAAACAGAATATTGAAGCTAAATCGCATTTATGCTGTATGGATGTGATACTATATTGATCAATTAGTACAATTTCATCAAATAACTGAGTTTTATTCTTTACAAAACCTGAAAAGATATAAACAGATTGTCAAGTATAGACAGTCCAGGGTATACAACTAAGCTGTGTTACATTAATGTGCTCACAAGTTCATCAAATGGAAACTTGAGGATTATATTTGCTTTTGGAGATTATTATTAGGTTCACTCTGTGGTCCACAAAAGCACCTTTAGTCCAAAATGGAGCTATAATAATTATCAACTCTTCAGCCCTTCTTTGATATTATGTTTGTTCAAAATCCTACACTGCTCAAGACACTGAACTTTTCTGGCCCTAAACCAATTTAATTCTCTCTTCCAAGATGTGATCATTTTGAGTTCTGTATGATATATCTCTCTGATTATTAAGAGTCTCAAGTGAGCTGTGAAAGTGTCACTATGAGTATGAGAAAACACACTGCTTCATAATTCTTTTGCACTCTAGCAGTTAGTGACACAGGTAAGGAAAGGGTTGTGTTGAGTCAGACTGTATTGGCAGGGGACATTTACACATGTGAGTAAAACGGAATAAGCAACTCCTAAGATGATATCTGCCAAAATAGACTTTGATAAGTATTTTTCTATTTAACCAATCAGCTTTCTGAGTAAATACAGCACATTTATTCATTCATTTTGGCATCATGTAAATAAGGCCACGGAAACTAAATAATTAAATTGAACAAAGGAGAAATTTCTGTTATAATTCCAAACCTCACTGTGTTTAAAGTATTCGAGTTGTTCTATAATGATCAATCTTGCCCTGTGATAGATTTTGCTATAGTTTGAGTGTTTGTGTCCTCTCAAAAATACATATGTTGAAATCCTAACCCACAATGTGATGGTATTAAAAAAGATAGTAATTTAAGAGGCTATGAAGTCTCTTCCCTTGTGAATGGGATCAAGGTTCTTATAAGGAGATTTCTTATAATGTTAGCTACCTTGTTCTTCTACTCTTCTGCCAAGTAACCCTTAGCGTTCCTCCCATTTGCCTTCCAACTACTGCCATGTGAGGACACAGCAAGGAGGTCCTTACAAATTGCTGGTACCTTGACCTTGGACTTCCCAGCTTCCAGAATAGTGAGAAATAAATTTCTGTTCTTTACAAATTAGAGACTCAGGTATTTTGTTATAGCAGCACAAACAGACTAAGACACAATTCATCATTTTTTAAAAGGCCCACCTTACCAAAATATCATCATTATCTTCCACAAATGTATTTCTTGCTAACAACTTCTAAGGAAAAAATGTAAGACAATAATTAAAGGACTATCATTTCACACATACTAGGATGGCCATTATAAAAGAAACAGAAAATAAGTGTCAATAAGGATCAAGAGAAATTGAAACCTCTATGCACTGCTGAAGAAAATGTAAAATATGGCAGATCATATAGAAAACAGTATGGCAAATTCCTTAAAATAGTTAAGATAGAGTTTCCACATGATCCAAAAATGCCATCTCTGGGTATTTAGCTAAAATAATTGATAGTAGGTGCTCAAAAAATATTTGTACATTCACATTTACATCAGCATTATTCATGAAATTCAAAAGGGGAAAGCAACCCACATGTCTGTGGACAGGGGAATATATAAACAAAATGTGGTATACAAATACAATGGCATATCAGTCAGCCTTAAAGAGGAAATCCTATCTCATGCCATGACACAGAAGAACCTTGCAGGCATTACGCTACATGCAATAAGTTGGTCACAAAAGAACAAATACTCTAATTCCACATATATGAGGTATTTCAGATAGTCAAATTTGTAGAGATGGAAAGTAGAGTAGAGGTTTCCAGGAGATGAGGGAATGAGAAAATGAGGAGTTATTGTTTAAATGGTATACAATTTCCATTTTGCAAGATGAAAACAGTTCTGGAGAAGAATGGTTGTGATGGTTGGACCACAAACTGAATGAATGTAATGCTTTTGATCTGCATATATAGATAGTTAAATCTGAAAATTTTATGTTGTGTATATTTTATCAGTATTATAAAAATATAAATATAAAGACTAAAATGTTAATTAGCTTATTTATATTTTAATAGTTTATTGAAATATTTTACTAATATATTATTAATTTAGGTGATTAGAAAACTTCTGATCAATTCAGTAGCCTCTCTTTATCCATGGGAGATATGTTCCAGAATACCCAGTGGATGCCTAAAACTGTGGTTAGTACTGAACCTTAAAGATACTGTTTTTCCCTATACATACATAGCTATAACAACTTAGGTATGATATTGACAATAATCAATAATAAAATAGAAAGAGTATAATAATAAAAGTTAGATGAATGTGGGCTTCCTTTCTCTCTCTCTCTCAAATTATCCTACTGTACTGTTCCAGGGATAACTGAAACTTTGGAAAGCAAAACTGTGGATAAGGTGAGGAGGACTGTATTAAAAGATTGTGATAATTTTTTTCCCATGATAATAAAAACATTTATAGTGACTGAAATTTTATAAAATAGTATACTCTTTTGAACTACCTAGAAAACAAATATTATGTTCAAATGCTGATAAAAGTTTACATTGGAGCTTCAAAGGACATTTTGAAGCATGTTAAGTCTTCAGTTAACAACATAGAAATTCATATTCTGTGAACAAGCCTTCAGATTCTTACTGTGGAAAGACAAGATATCATACTTTGCTAGTTAATCACTTTTGACCTTAAGTGTCAGAACCCAGCTCAACTCACTTTAAACATAAAGAGGAATTGAAGAAGGGATACCATGTTAGCTCTTGAAATCCAAAGCAATGTTAAATGATTATGCTGCAGGAGCAGTGGAATTGTAACATAGTTATCACAGAAAACAAGAACTCGAAAACATTGGGAGTCTATCAACACATCTCTGAGTTCTGACTACAAATTCTTTATCTGTCTTGCAGAATTAGTTTCTTCATAGGTAGAAAACATAGCTGCAAAGTGATTGGCTTATTATACTCTCTTTAGCACTTTAGACTGATCAAATGTGTCTGGGGTGTATCATTTTGTAATAAACTCATATTCCCTACATGGTAGAAGAGACAAGTGCCCAATTTCTGAAGGAAAGAGATGATGGATGTAGAAGGGCTGAGCTGAGCAGAAGTTCAGGGAAGGTACAAACTGATCAATTTCAACCTTGGCTAACAGATAGACATTATTTAATAGAAAAAATTCCATGGTTCTTCAGTACTACCATAAAGTATATTTATGATAATATCATTTAAATATGTAGAACTAGCATATAAATCCATATTTATAGCTCATAAAATATGAAATAACAATTAAAGTTAGACATAAATACCAGAAAACCCAGATAATTAAAATTAAAAATATTTTATATTAAATGAAATAATGATATTATTTTTCTATAATGAAAATGATATTTGCAATTTAAATATGAGGATAAAGAGATGAAGTAATGTTTTTTAATGTTCATGGATACAATACCATATACATTGTGATCACAATTCTCTTATGGCTATTATCTTTACAAACACTGCAGAAGTCACTGCCACAGAATGCTGACCTGCTCTTTCACCTTCATGTGATTTATAATTTATATATCAAGTTCTCCTCTAGTACTTTCACATTGTTTTGCAATATTTGAAGTGATGCTATTAGTCACCAAGGGGATCAAAAATTAAAACATGAAAATCATGTAGTACTACATATTTCTAGGGATAGTTTTTCAGAATATGAACATTAGATAATAATTGACATGATTTTATTATTAAAGTATTATAACAAAAAATGCATGTCCTTAGCTTGAGCAACATTAAAGTATTGATGCAATTTTAAAAGGACTGGGGAAAGACTGAAAAAAAGAGTCAAGTATATTTTGGAGGAGGAACAATATTTTTTTTCATTTAGCTACACTGCTTTTTTGAAGCGTAAACTCAGCTTTAAAACTACTATTTTCTAGTGTTAAAATGGTTTTTGTCTACGGATTTTTTAACAAATTTCTGTATTCTTATTCATAATGAACAACAATTGATTTTGGACTGATTAAAAGAAATGTGTTATAAATTAAAGATATATGTTTTAAATTCTTGAGCAACAACTAAGAAGGAAATAAACAAGTATAGCTAACAAGCCAGTAGTAGATATAAAACAAAATCATTAAAAATTATTAAAAATACCCAACTAAGCCAAAAGAATAAGGGGCAAAAGCAATAAACTACAGAGAGATAAAACACAAAACAGCTAGCAAAATGGCAGATTTAAGTTAAACCATATCAATGATTGCATTATGGGTAAATATGTCATTTAAAAGTCAGACATGGTCAGATTAGATGAAAAAAACAAGAACAAATTATTTTATATAATATCTATAGGAAAACACAACAGCACTTGAAACTACTGGCCAATTCTTTTAGATACAAAAGTCCCAGAGAAGGAAATTACCAGCTTTACTTGCCCAAGGTAACTATCTTAGACTGAGCAAATGTTACCAGGGTGAAACACACAAAAAGCAAAATTACATAGCTGACTAAAAGTAAAACGTTTGGAGAAAGATACACATGAAAACATTAAATTGATAAAATTTGGAATTACTGTACAGTTATTAACATCAAAATAAAGCCAACTCAGAACATTACCAAAGATAACAAAAAAAGTGAAAATAATAAGTTAATTCATCCACAAGACATAAAAGTCTAAGCGTGTATACACCTATCAACAGAGATGTAAAATGCATAAAGAAAAAAGACAAAATAAAAGAAATAGAGAAAACTACAATAACAGACTTTTATGTCAATAATTCATTTTTAAAAAAAGAGAAAATATCATTAGGAATATAGACAAACTAAACTACATTATCAGCCAATTTGACCTGGTAGATATTTATAGAACACTCCAGTAAACAGCTGCACGACATATATTATTTTCAACTACACGTGATGCATTCTGTAAGACAGTGCTTATTCTGGGCCAGAAAATAAACCTCAAATTTAAAAGAATGAAATGGAGTTTAAACAGAAAACACTAAGAAAGATGTATGGGAAACTCCCAAATGTTTGGAAATAAAATGCATTTATAAATCACCCACATACATCTAAGAGTAAGTCAAAAGAAAAATAAAATATATTGAACTAAATGGAAATGAAAACATAACATACAAATTCATGCAATGCAGATAAGTAGTGCTTAGAGTAAAATTTAAAGCATCATAAGCTTGTATTCAAAATAAGATAATAAGTAGGTTTAGCATTGCCTCTTGATATATGGTCAATGTATTAAAATTAATTGTATTTATATAGTCTAGCAATACAACTGGAAATTAAAATACTAAAAAACTGTAACTTTTCTTAGAACAATATAAATCATAAAAATACATTTAACAAAATGCATGCCAGATTTGTGTGCTGAGAATTTTAAAATACTGATGAGAAAAATGAAAGGATGCATAGTTACCAGTTCCATTGATCAGAAGACTAAATATTATAAAATCAATCTTCCTCAAATTCATCTATCATTTCAATTCAATCCAAATTATAATCATGGACATTAAAAAATAGAAATAAAGAGTCTTATTTGGAAAATTTATATTATAAACCAAAAATAGAACTTTGAGCACTCTGTCCTCCCCACTCCAACAAGGCACCCAACTGAAGGAACCCCTCCCCTAAGTCAAGGGCATTCTAAAAATAATCTAAAGTCAATACTATAGGCCATAATAGGAATAAGTGGTCCAACGTTCCTCATTATACCCTCCTCCCTTTGCAGTTTAGGCATAATTGACCAGTATAACATTAAAACAGAGACTTAAGACAATCTTTTCTCTCTGAAGCCTGCTACCTGAAGCCTTCTTTTTCACAATAAAAACTTTGCTCTCCATAACCCCTTATCTTAACTTAAATACTAACTTCCAATGATTAAGGTCTTTAGACAAACTTAACTAATTACCCAATCAGGAAATCTTCAGATCTACCCATGACCTGGAAGCCTCCACTTTGAGTTCTCCCACATTTCCAGACTGAACCAATGTACAACTTACATATATTACTTATGTATTCCTAAAACATATAAAAACAATCTCTAGCCCAGCCACCTTGGGGACATGTTCTGAGGACCTCCTAAGGCTTTGTTACAGGCACATACTTAACCTTGGTAACATAAACTTCTAAATTCATTGAGACCTGTCCCAGACACTTTTGATTTACAGAACTCAAAGTTAAGCTAAAAATATAGATTAACCAAAATATTTCTGAAAAATAACAAAATAAGAAGAGTCATATTACCTGATTTCAACATTCAAACATGAAGACAGGCTTGTATTGGGCTAAAGATAAACACCTAGATTAAACAAATAGATTAGAAAGCCCAGAAGTAGATCCGGACTCATATAATCAATAGCCAAACGGGCCAAGGTAAGTCAATAAGGCATGGACTATATTTGCACAAAAATGAATTTCTATGCTTACATTTTACCATATAAATATAGTGCAAGTTGTCTTTTTATCAAGATGGCAGACTAGAGATATCAGATGTCAGTTATCTTCAGAAAGAAGATAGAAATTTATAGGCCCAAGGGTAAAACTGGAGTGTAGCAAGAGCCTAGCAGAGATTGACTACTGAGGAACTTGATGTTCCATGGAAAGAATAGGTGGAGGTACTCCTTTGCTCCCCCAAACCTGTGGTGGCCTGCTGACTGCCAAATTGTTGGAGAGCTAGTCTACCCTCATGAGCCCAGGCACTACTAATGGAAGTCATTTGGAAACTTCTGGAGAGAACATCAGGTAATCAGCTTGCACAGGCTCATTCACTCTTCCTTCAATTCTGAGCTGAGGCAGTAGGCATCATACTGGTTGTGCACTTGTTGCAGGCCACTAATCTGCCCAGAGACTCAGTCCTTGTGTCTCTACATCACTAGGTGTTCCATGAATATTTCCTAGAATGTACTAAGACTGGGACAACCATAGGAGATGGTTGCTTTAGGGAGCTGTAGGATTCTCAGCACAGTATGGGCTGCCCTTAGGGTGAAGACTATTGCAGTCTTCGAAGTGCACTTTGGGACATAGAAATGCTCTCCCTGGCCAGAGAGCTCCCTCTTGGTGACAAGAATGTGACCGTATTCTCCCCTTCAAGATGTGGACTTGGTGCAGATCAATGAAAAAGGGAAGTGTTGCTCTATTCCAGTGGTCAGGAGGCACCAGTGGCTAGAAATCAATGTGAAGAGAGGGTCTTCTCTCACTCCCTTGTCCACTGCTGTGTATATGGCATGTCTTTTTACACTGGGAGTTGGCACATGTACAATTGGAGACAGCCATTCCAGTGCTATTTAGGGCTATTTAGTAAACAGCAGCTGAACCCCCACTGAAATTGTGCCTCCCAGTCCAGACTTGCACAAAAGGTTGTGCTCATCTGCCACCCCGTATGCGGGGCAGCACCATTTCTACAGCAGAATGCAGATCAGCCACAGAGCTGTTTGTCTGGGCTGAGGGAAGAGGATTCACCCCAAAGACATTTTGGTGGTAGCTGCAGTTCAAGCATTTTCCATGGACCTCAGTTACACTCTGGCCTTGAGATAAAGCACAATGTCTTTTTGAAATGATGCTCATGAGCCCTGGGATGAGGTATGATAGGGAAATAAATCACATGCCAATCTGCCTAGGACAAGGAACTAGTATATCCTTCTCCATACACCACCCTATGGAGACCTCATCACATTCTACCGCGAGCTTCCTCAACCATCCCAGTCAGGGTGGGTGCTTCTGCTCATCTTCAGGGTGTTTGAGAATGAGCCAGCTCTTATCTGTAATTTCTACCTACTGGACAGGAGACTAAATTTCATAACCAAATAAAAATACTTGCTGACAGGGGGTATAGTGCTAATAAAGAAGATAAGCTTTCTGCGACCTCTACATTCCAAGCCATGCAAAGTATAGTGAGTTAGTTTATATACCTAATACACTGTTGCAAATGTCAGCAATGGAAAAAGCCATCACACAGAAATTATCTCTAAAAAGCAAAGAAATATAAAGCATTGGCCCCTGAAAGCAACCAGAATTGAAGTCAAACAATTATATACAACTTCTTGAGGCCACAGCCTCAAGAAAGTATGAAAACAAAGTTCCGTACAAGTGAGAGCAAATTCAAACATAAGCAATGACAGTCCCTCCAGATGAGAAGGAATCAGCATAAAAATTATTTCCATATAAAAACACAGGGATTTGACATTCCCAAAAAATCACACTCTCCCTAGCAATGGAACCTAACAAACAGGGAATTCTGAAATTCAGAATATGAAATGTAAAAAAGCTCAATGAGACCCAAGATGACCCGGTAGACATCTACAAAACCTGTATCAACAGAATAATCATTCTTCTCAGTGCCACATTGCACTTATTCTAAAATCGACCACATAATTGAAAGTAAAACACTCCTCAACAAATCCAAAAGAACTGAAATGGTAACAAAGTCTCTCTGACCACAGTGCAATCAAATTAAAACTCAAGATTAAGAAACTCACTCAAAACCACACAATTACATGGAAATTGAACAACCTATTTCTGAATGACTGCTGGGTAAATCATAAAATTAAGGCAGAAATTAAGAAGTTATTTGAAACCAATGAGAACAAAGGGACAGTGTACCAGAATCTCTGGTACCCAGCTAAAGCAGTGTTAAGGGGGAAGTTTGTAGCACTATACCCACATCAGAAAGCTAGAAAGATCTCAAATCAACATGTTAACATCACAATTAAAAGAGCTACAGAGACAATAGCAAACTAATCAAAAAGCTACCAGAAGACAAGAAATAATGAAGATCAGAGAATTGAAGGAGATAGAGACATGAAAAACTTCCCAAAAATCAACGAATCCAGGAGCTGTTTTTTTTTGAAAAAACAAAACAAAGTAGACTGCTAGCTAGACTAGTAAAAAAAGAGAGAAGAATCAATTACACACAATAAAAACTTATAAAGGAAGTATCACCACGGATCCCACAGAAATACAAACTACCACCAGAGAATACCACAAACACCTCTATGCAAATAAACTAGAGAATCTAGAGTAAATGGATACATTCCTGGACACATATACTCTCCCAAGACTAAACCAGGAAGAAGTTGACTCCCTGAATAGACCGGTAACAATTTCTGAAATTGAGGCAGTGATTAATATCCTACCAAAAAAAAGCCCAGGATCAGATGGATTCACAGATGAATTATATGAGAGGTATAAGAAGGAGCTGGGACCATTCCTTTGGAAACTATTCCAAACAGTTGAAAAGGAGGGACACCTCCCTACTCATTTTATGAGGCCAGCACCATCCTGATACCAAAACTAGGAAGACACACAACAAAAAAAGAAAACTTCAGGCCAATATCCCTGATGAACATCTATGCATAAATTCTGAAAAAACAAATCCAGTGGCACATCAAAAAACTTATCACCATCATCAAGTCAGCTTCCTCTCTGGGATACAAGCCAGTTTCAGCACATCCCTCTCAATAAATGTAATCCATCACATAAACAGAACCAAAGACTAACAGCTCATGATTAGCTCAATAGATTCAGAATAGCCCTTTGATAAAATTCAACATCATTTCATGTTAAAAACTGTCAGCCAGGCACAGTGGCTCATGCCTGTAATCCCAGTGCTTTGGGAGGCTGAGGCAGGCAGATGACCAGGTCAAGAGAGCAGTGAGCCAAGATCATGCCACCAAGCTCCAGCCTCGTGAAAAGTAAGACTGCATCTAAAACAACAACAACAACAACAACAACCACCTCTCAATAAACTAGATATTGATGAAACATATTTCAAAGTACTAAGAGTTATTTATGACAAACACATAGCCAATATCATATTCAACAGGCAAAAGCTGGAAGCATTCCCTTTGAAAATCAGTACGAGACAAGGATGCCCTCTCTCGTCACTCCTATTCAACATAGTGTTGGAAGTTCTGGCTAGGGCAATGAGGCAAGAGAGAAATAAAGGATATTCAATTAAGAAGAGAGGAAGTTAAATTGTCTCTCTTTGCAGATGACAAGATTTTACATTCAGAAAATCCCATTATCTCAGTCCAAAACCTCCTTAAACTGATAACTTCAGCAAAGTCTCAGGATACAAAACGAATGTACAAAAGTCACAAACATTCCTTTGCCCTAACAATAGACAGGCAGAGAGCCAAATCATAAATGAACTCCCATTCACAATCACTACAAAGATAATAGAACACCTAGGAATACAGCTATCTAGAAATGTGAAACGTCTCTTCAAGGAGAATTACAAACCACTGCTCAAGGAAATAAGAGAGGACACAAACAAATGGAAAAACATTCCATCCTCATGAAAAGAAAGAATCAATATTGTGTAAATGGTCATACTGCCCAAAGTCATTTATAGATTCAGTGCTATTCCCATCAAACTACCATTGACATTTTTTTTTTCACAGAATTAGAAAAACTATTTCAAATTTCATATGGAATTAAAGACCCCATATAGCCAAGACAATTCTAAGAGAAAAGAAAAAATCTGGAGGCATCACACTACCTGATTTCAAGCTAAACTCCAAGGCTGCAGTAACCAAAACAGCATGATACTGGTACCAAAAGTCATATAGACCAATGGAACAGAACAGGGACCCCAGAAATAATATCAGTTATCTACAACCATCCAATTTTCAACAAACCTGACAAAAGCAAGCAATGGGGAAAGGATCTCCAATTTACTAAATAGTGCTGAATAAACTAACTGAAATTGAACCCCTGCCTTACACCTTATACAAAAATTAATTCAAGATGGATTAGAGACTTAAATGTAAAACCCAAAATCATCAAATTATAGATGAAAACCTAGGCAATACTATTCAGGACATAGGCATATGCAAAGACTTCTTGACAAACATGTGAAAAGCAATGATAACAAAAGCAAAAATTGACAAATGGGATCTAATTTAACTATAAAGCTTCTGCACAGCAAAAGTTACTATCATCAGAGTGAAAAGGCAACCTATAGAAAGGGGGGAAAACTTTTGGAATATACCCATCTGACAAAGGTCTAATATCCAGAATTTATGAGGAGCTTAAATAAATTTACAAGAAAAACAACAAGCAACCCCATCAAAAAGTGGGCAAAGTATATGAACAGACACTTCTCAAAAGAAGACATTTACATGGCCAAGAAATATTTGAAAAAAAGCTCAACATCGCTGATCATCAGAGAAATCCAAATCAAAACCACAATGAGAAAGCATCTCACGTCGTGATTACTCAAATGTCAGGAAACAATACATGCTGGTGAGGCTGTGGAGAAATAGGAACACTTTTATACTGTTGGTGGGAATGTAAATTTGTTCAACTATTGTGTAAGACAGTGTGACAACTCCTCAAGGATCTAGAATCAGAAATACCATTTGACCCAGCAATCCCATTACTGGGTATATACCCAAAGGGATAGAAATCATTCTAGTATAAAGACACATGCACATGTATTTTTATTGCAGTACTATTTATAATAGCTAAGGCATGGAACCAATCCAAATGACCATCAATGATAGACTGGATAAAGAAAATGTGGTACACATATACTGTGGTACATATATACTGTGGAATACTATGCTGCCATAAAAAGGAATGAGATTATATCCTTTGCAGGGACATGAATGAAGCTGGAAGTCATAATCCTCAGCAAACTAACACAAGAACAGAAAACCAAATACCACATGTTCTCACTCATAAGTGGGAGTTGAATAATGAGAACACATGGACACAGAGAAGGGAATAACACACACCAGGGCCTGTTGAGGGATGAAGGATGACAAGATGGAACTTAGAGGATGGGTGAATAGGTGCAGCAAACCAACATGGCACACATATACCTATGTAACAAACCTCGATGTTCTGCACACCTAACCCATTTTTTTTAGAGAAATTTTTTTAAAAAAGAAATAAAACCTTATATATCAATATTAACCCTCAACAACAATGATCTAAATGCTCCACTTAAATGATATAAACTGGACATTTGGATTAAAAAACAGGATCCAAACATTTTCTGTCTACAGGAAACTAACCTAATGAGTAAAGGCACCCACAGACTAAAAGTAAAGGGATTGGAAAAAGATATACCATTCTAAAGTAAAATAGAAGTTACTTGGAGTAGCTATACTTACAACAGTTTAAACAGAGTTTAAATCAAAAATATTTTAACAAGACAAAGAAGGTCATTTATAACGACAAAATTTTCAATAACAACAATATTTTAACAACAAACTATTTTAATTATGTATGCACCTAACATGAGAGTACCCAGATTCATAAGACAAATACTACTAGAACTAAGAAAAGAGATATGGCAATATAATAATAGTGTGGAACTTCAACACTCCACTGACAGCACTAGAAAGATCACTGAGGCTGAAAATCAACAAAGAAACCTCGGGTTTTAACTGAATTCTAGACCAAGTGGGCCTACGAGACACAACATTTTATTCAACGACTGCAGAATATATATATTTCTCCTCTGTGCATGGAGCATTCCCTTAAAATTGATCATATGTTTTGCCATAAAGTAAGTCTCAATGAAATAAGAAAGCTGATATTATATCAAGTATATTCTCAGAACATAGAATAATAAAATTAGAAATGAATACCAAGAGGAACCCTCAAAACTATACAAATACGTGGAACCCAAACAACTTGCTCCTAAATGATTTTTGGGTAAATAACAAAATTAAGGCAAAAAAAATTTTAAATGAATGAAATACAGATACAACATTCTGAAACCTCAGGGATACAGCAAAAGTGGTACTGCGATGATGGTTTATAGCACTAAATGCCTACATCAAAATGTAGAAGTATCTCAAATTAAAAAAGTAATCTCACAACACATAGAACTAGAAAAACGAGAACTAAACAAACCCAAAACTAACAGAGAAAAAGAAGTAACAAAGATCAAGACGGCATTAAATGAGACTGAGAACAAAAAGATTATACAAAGGCTAAAGCACACAAAGTTGTTTACTGGAAAGGATAAACAAAATTTATAGACCACTAGATTAATTAAGGAAGAAAAAAGGTGAGAAGATTCAAATCAGCACAATTAGAAATGATAAAGGTGACTTATGACTGATACCAAATAAATGTAAAATATAATGAAAGGCTACTATGGGCATCTCTATGTACCAAAACCGGAAAAGCTAGTAGAAATAAATAATTAAAAAAACATACAACCTCTCAATATTGAACCAAGAAAAAATTGAAAGGCTGAACAGACCAGTAATGAGTAATAAAACTGAATCGGTAATAAGAAAAACTCCAACCAGTAAAAGCCCAGAAACAGATAGATTCACAATGAATTTTACCAGATATATAAATAAGAGTTGGTACCAATCTTACTAAAAGTATTCGAAAAAACCCAAAAAAACAAAAAGAAGAGATTTCTCTCTAATTCATTCTATGGAACTGGTAACATCCTTAAACCAAAACCAAGCAAGGGGACCAAAAGAAGAAAACTATAGGTCAATATCTATGATGAAAATAGATGCAAACATCCTCTACAAAATACTAGGGAATTAAATCCACCGTCATGTCAAAAAGATAATATATCATGATCAAGTGAGTTTTATTCCAGGGATGTGAAAATGGTTCAACATATGTAAATAAATAGAAGTGATTAACCATACATGTAGAATTAAGAACAAAAGCCATATGATCATCTCAATAGATGCAGAAGAGGCATGCAGTAAAATCCAACACCCTGTCATAATAAAAACCCTTCACAAAATAGGCATCAAAGAAACATACCTCAAAATAATAAAAGCCATAAAACCAATCTATAGCCAACACCATAGTGAATGGATAAACGTTGAAACATTTCCACTAATAACTAGAACAAGACGTGGATGCTCATTCAAGACTTCTATCCAACACATTAATGGAAGTCTTTGACAGAGAAATCAAGAAATAAATAAAAAGTATCCAAATTATATAAAAAAAGAGTAGTCAAATCACCTATTGATGGCACATTCTTATAACCAGAAAACGCTAAATACTCCATCAAAAGACTTTGACTTGATAAATGATATCAGTCAAGTTTCATGAGAGAAAATTCATATACAAAAATCAGTAACATTTCTCTACACCAATAACATTAAAGCTGAGAACCAAATCAAAAAGTTAATCCCATTTACACACATGCACATACAAAAAACCTAGGAATATACTGAACGAAGCAGATTAAAATCTCCACAAGGCAAACTACAAAACACTGATAAAGGACATTGGAAATGACAAAAAGAAATGGAAAACCATTCCATGCTCACTGACTGGAAGAATCAATATAGGTAAAAAAGACCATACTTCTCAAATCAATCAACATATTCCATATAAATATTATCAAATTATCAACATCAGTTTTCACATAATTAGAAAGAAAATCCTAAAATACATATGAAACCAAAAAAGAGCCTTCAATCCTCCCAAAACAAAAAAGAACAATGCTAAAGATACCACATTACTTATTTTGAGGCTATAGTAACTAAGCAGTATGGTACTAGTACAAATATGGACACTTAGATCAATGGAACAGAATAGAGAACCCAGAAATAAAGCCACATATCTATAATCAACAGATCTTCAACAAAGCTGACAAAAATAATCAATGGGAAAGGACATCATATTCAATACACTGTGCTGAGAAAATTGGATAACAATATGCAGAATAATGAAATTTGATCCCTATCTCTTACCATATAGAAAAGATGAGTTGAGATGGATTAAAGACTTAATTATAAGACCTGAAATTGTAAAAATCTTAGAAGAAATCCTGGAAAAAATTCTTCTGAACATGGGCCTGGCAAAAAATTTATAACTGGGCCTCAAAGAAAATCGTATCAAAACCGAAATAGATGAGTGGTACTGAATTATACTAAAATACTTATTCACAGCAAAAGAAAAAAATCAACAGAGCAAGGAGACAACTTACAAAATGGGAGAAAATATTTGCCAACTATGCATCTGATAATCCAGAATCTACTAGGAACTCAAACAATTCAATATGAAAAAACAAACAAAAAATACAAGTAATCCCATTAAAAAGTGGGCAAAATACGTGAACAGACATTCCTCAAAAAAGATACACAAGTGGCCAAAAAACATATTAAAAATTATCAGAGAAATTATGCAGTACCATACTGCTTAGTTACAAGTTAAACCACACTGAGATACCGTCTCACACTAGTCGGAATGACTTATTAAAAAGTATCAAAAAACAACAGATATTGCAGAGATCACAGAGAACAGGGAATGCTTATTTGCTGTTGGTAGGCATGTATATTAGTACAACCTCTATGGAAAGTCATATAAAGGTTTCTCAAAGAACTGAAAATAAACCTACCATTTGACCCAGCAACCCCACTACTGAGTATCTACCCAAAGGGAAAAGAAATTATATTAAAAAGACACATTCCTTTACATGTTTTTGTAGCACTATTTACAATAGCAAAGTCATAGAACCAACTTAAGTGTCTACAAACAATTGATTGGAAAAGGAAATGTGGTCTCTCTATGTAACATGGAATATTATGCAGCCAGAAAAAGAATGAAGTCATGTCTTGCAGCAATAGGGATGGACTGGTGCTCATTATCCTAAATGAAATAACTCAGAAGGAGTAAATCAAATACCACATATTTTTACTTATAAGTAGGAGCTAAACAGTTGGTATATATTGACACGCAGAGAGAAATAACAGACACCAGGGGTTCCAAAACAGGAGAAGCTAGGAGGATGGTAAGGGTTGAAAAATTACCTAGCGGGTACAAGGTTCACAATTCAGGTGACAGGCACATTAGAAGTACAGACCTCACCATTATGCAATATATCCATGTAACAAACCTGTATATGTATTGTCTGGATCTATTTTTAAAAATCCAAAATGGATCATAGAAGCAAATGTAAAACCTAAACTGTACATGTTCTGAAAGAAAACATTAAAAATATATTTATGACCATGGGTTAAGCATATATTTTGGCAAGACACACAAAAATACTATTTATAAAAGAAAAAATTGAACTCCCTCGGAATTCGATTCTCCTTCTCTTCAAAAGACAGCACTAAGAAAAGGCAAATAAAATCTATAGATAAAGAGAAAATACTTCCCAAAAAGATATCTGATTAAGGGCTTTTAATCCTAAATATATGAGGAGCTCTTCCAAAGCAATAATAAGAAATGAAATAAAAACTCAACATGAAGCAAGAAGACGTTTTGAATGCTTCACTGACAAAAAGATACAGATGGCAAAAAGCAGATTTAAAAATTTTAAATGCTATTAATCAGAATGGAAATGCAGGTTAAAACATGTTGTAAAACTACACACACTAGAATAATTAACATATGAATTATGGCAGTAGAAAGAGTCATATAGAACCATATAAGAGAGTTTGACAGAGTTTTATTTTTTATGTATGCATATTTGTTCTTTTTTTCTTTTTGAGAAAGGGTCTCACTCTGTCACCCACGCTGGAGTGAAGTGCATGATCACAGATCCCCACAGCCTCAATCTCCTGGGCTCAGGCAATCCTCCCACCTTAACCACTCGAGTAGCTGGGACAAAGGTGCCAGCTACCACACCCAGACAATTTTTTTGCATTTTTAAAAAACAGAGATGAGGTTTTGCCATGTTGGTCAGGCTGGTCTTGAAATCCTGGGCTCAAGCGAGGAGCCTCAGTCTCCCAACCTGCTAGGACTACTGGTATGAGCCACCATGCCCAATCTACATATTTATTCTTATTTCTGAATTATGAGAATGAAATAAAAACGTAATGAAACTGAAATTTAGTGTTATTTATTCTTAGTCCTGGTTTTTCTCTTCAAATCATTAGCAGCGTGGAGTCACATCCAGCGCAAACCCTCTTCAGCGTAATTCTGACCTAGTATTCCATCCTTGATTGAATCAAGGTTTGACTATTTGTTGCTCTGGAAGAATACCTTGTATATGCATACTTGAATAATTATTTGAAAAAAAAAAAAAAGGAAAACCACCTTTGATACTCCATAGTCAATTTTCAAAACTATTATTAAAAGATCTGTAATTGGAACTAAAAATCTTTCTTGTTTGGTAAAAGCTCCAGCTTCAGCCAGTGAAGCTGTATCCATCTCTCTGGTTCAGGCATATCTGATTGTGGTTGGCAATTCTGAAGGACAGGACCTATAGCAGACAGGAGCTTCTTTGTTGGGAACTGATATAGAGAGAAAAAAAAAAAGAGCAAAGTATGACTTAGACTCAGTAGTAACATCTCTAGTTGTTGGGAGGAAGGAGTGAGTCTGAATAAATGTTTGAAATATTATTGAGCTCTGACTCAGACCTAAGAAACTTGGCCTGGGGAGAGAGAAGGCTGTTGCTAATAACTGTAAACAGTTTGATTATTTCAACAGGTTGCCTCTGCAAATATAGTATCTGTCCCTCTTTGCCAGGAAATATGCATATCTGTGACATGCAAAGATTCAGTGAATGCACACAAAGGGTGACATGAAAGGTAGAAACAGTGCCCAGCAAGGGAATTTGGTTGTCAACAAAGTTCTATCCAGCAGCTAGGAAACACAGCAGGAGAACGGACCAGTGCCATGTAGTTTCCAGGATTTGATGAGGAGGAGATGAGACATCCAGAATCAGAAAACAGTGACAAAAGAACAAAAATAGGTTATACCTTGTAATTCTGCCAACATTCAACATGCTTAATTTTCCCCAAGATATAACATCTCATTATTGTAAGGCTCTTTGACAATGCAGTAAATTTTCCTATAATCTGAAGAAGAAAGGCTTGCTAGAGAATTAATAGCTCATTTTAATAATCTTTTCATGATTTTATATCCTGTATTTATTTTTACAAAATATCTGATTCAGTTAGGTACATTTTTATTGTGGCTTCATATTTAAAACATAAACACAGCATGATTTTTATCTAAGCCATTAAAATTCATTATCATAAATTAATTTAAAATTATAAACAGGTTGAAAAGTACAGCAGTCACTTAATTTCCTGTGCATTATATTACCTATGGGAATGTTATTAAAAATACTCTTGCTGTGCCTTCAATGTTTGTAAGGCAGCTATAATTCAGTCATGTTTTATCTTCCAATAAGTGAATAGGAAAATCAAAATATAACCATTTGAATGTAGCTTTCCAACACAATTATAAGAGAAAATAATGAGCTAATGGTATATGGAACTTAACAAGTATCAGGGACCCTACTATGTATTTCATATTTATAGGGATCCTTTTAGTCCTCATAACAACATTATGATCTAACAACATATAAGATTGTTTGAAAAGAAATCAAAATGCCACTTCCTGAATTGAAGATTTCAATTTCCTCAATTTTTAGAGGCTGATGCATGAGTGTGGACTTAATCATAACAGGCCACATTTTCGTATCACTACATTTAACTGACCTACGTTTTACCATCCCCCTTTAAGTAGTAACTTGTGAATTTGGCTTCTAGATAACACACTAGAACTACATGCATGATGCTTACACAGTCAGTACAAATTGTAAATTCAAATAGTATATAAATTTCACAAATATGAAAAGAAACACATTTTAAATTTTCAACAGGGTGTATAAAATGATAGAAATACAACCATAATGTTTCTACCCTCAACAGCCAAGAAGTGATTCATTATTGCTAGTGAGCCTGGTTGCTATCTCCTCTTTCTTATCAGAAAATACATGAATTATATATATATATATTTTTTTTTTTGATGGCAAGTTTAGAAAATATGCATGGAATGAGGATCATTGAACACCATCTTGACTCACAGCTTACAGCAAACATCTATTCTGAAAAGTGGAGAATATTCTTTGAATTTTATTTTGGTTTCAACCTTGACGGTATTATTTTCCTTTGCAATATTGTAGAGGTTATGATACCTTTGATTGGTAATAAACATGGTTAAATTCATATGTATACAGCAGTCACAAGAACTAGATGTTAAACCATAAAGCAGAAATGTGCAGAGCAAAAGGAATGGAGAAACATGTAGAAATGTGGGAGGCAGAGATGGAATGGGGATATTTTTAATTATTGCACTTACTCAGTTAAACTGTCACCCCTTCTAAGCCTAGATTCCTGTTATCAAATTAAGTTAATAGTAAATAAATGTTAATTGAGGTATAATACACATATCCTTCTTTGTTTAGAATATGATATTCTATCCTACCTATAATAGGTATGAGTTCCCATATATTTTTATTTCACTTACTTTTGCCAATTCTGTTATGTCTGCTATGCCAGTAGCCTTTCACACCATCGTTTATTTATTTATCTGTTTGAAATATTAACTATTTTAGAAATGGAGAACATTTAGAACAGACTATGTATATAAAAGTACTCAAATTAAATGTAGGGAAGAATTGAAGAATTTCAGTATAGGAGAATTTCAGTATATAATAATTTCCAGACATTGTACTTTGGCTTCCTTTTAAACCAGAAACCCTGATTTAACATTGTAAGTGCTGCCTGGTGCTGTCTAATTCATTGTCTTTTCGGATACATGAATTAAATAAATACAAGTCACACTGTTAAATTTATTTATAAGTGTATATGTACTAGAGAAATAACAATGAAAAATGGAGCAAAATCTCTTGAATTTATGTTGAAGCTAGAAAAAACTTTCATTGATGTGAATTTTAACAAGGCACTTGTTAGCATGCTTCTCAAAGTTTTTGAATCCATTGACTTGCTGCAGGTTTTCTTCTCCTCTATCCTTAGAGATTGCAATCCCTGAGGCTGTCACAATGCCCATCACAATAGCCTGTCATAAAGTGATTCTTCTGAAGCTTCCTGTGACAACCCCTCACCATTTCTTTGCTCCATTACTAGGGAGGTGTTCCTGGTTTGAGACATCCAGAGAACAAGGCTCCCCTCACATGCACTTTTTATCCCAACTCTATAAAAGCCTATTCTGAGAATAATTGAAAGCTCACTGGATAATACAGGCAACATAAATGGTTTTCTTCTGACAAGAGTATTGCAGGCACTATCACTGGCTTAAAAAGAGGATTCAAGGCGACAGTAGAAATATTACTGAAATGGCTTTTATGCAACTAAGATTTACAGGGAATGACTGAAATGTGCTAGCTGTGTAACAAAAATCTGAATTATGAAGGAAGGGTACATTCCTTAAATTACATATCCTCACTACTACTT
Organism: Sapajus apella; assembly: GCF_009761245.1. Lineage (NCBI taxonomy): Eukaryota > Metazoa > Chordata > Mammalia > Primates > Cebidae > Sapajus > Sapajus apella. Next base: position 33,127,406 of record NW_022436948.1, read on the forward strand.
TGCAGTTATCAAAGATTCTCTTCTTATGAAAAATTTTGAAAGCTTAGGAAAAAAAAGAGCTGGCTTCATTAAACACAAAACAGAAAGGAAAATCCATAAAACGTGGCTATTCAAATTAAGTAAAATTAAAAATTCAATATAACTAATTTCAAAAGCCCAATAAACCACATGTGTCCAGACACTATGGTAATTGGGCAGCTCTATGAACATTTTCACAATCACAGAAGTTCTATTGGACAGCCTTGAAATATAACAATATCAAATGGAAATTTTCCAAAATGTGTGCAGTAATCTTGCAAATGTATGCATGTATTTATCATGTATTATAGATAATCACAAGGAGAGTCAGTGATATCTAGTAACTGATTTCAGTAGATTGAAACATTCATATAACAAACTTTTGTGTTTCCTAATACTTTCAGATATTTTATACCTTTATATTATGAGTAGCGAATAAATAAATAAATAAATAAAATGTGACCCTCCTTCACAAATCCTTTTTAAGAGTAAAACTCGTTTGATTTTTATATTAGAAAAAAATAGTCTCTGAAGATTCTCCCAACATTTAGTATGTAATATTATAAAAAGCTTGAAAATCTAATATGTTGAATAAAGCATAAGCAAGTCATCCTGTATGGTGATGTAATCTTACTTGAAATTAAAATTTTAGAGTTACTCTGTCATCTTATCTCTATATAATAGGTTTTGATATGTTGGCCATTTTTTATATAAGATATATATATAGAGGATGGATTGTGATCATGTGGATGGTTTAACATGTAATACAATGCTTTATTTTTATAGCGTAACTTTAGAAATACTCCATTTGTCAAAGGTGATACAGCTGTCTTTGAGCTACACTAGCAATTCTAGGTAAGAGTCAATAAAAAGCAGTATCAGGCACTCTGTATTCCATAAATAGTACAGTAGTCCTCTAGCTTTCCTTTTAAAAGTGACTTTTGACTTTGCTTTTTATATGGATGGTTAGTATAAAATAAATGTTGAGTTTTCTCTAAACTATTTTATTGTTACAACAGAAATGACAAGGAAGGAAATTACTCTCAGTTGAACAGAACCAAATATAACCATATTTCATATTTTCAGATAATGTATTTTCAAATTTTCATTCAAAAACTTCAGAAAGTTCAGTAGACTCAGACTACTCTATTAGGAAACTAAGACAAACATTGGAAGGGCAGCCACTAAAGTTGGCATAGGGCATGTAACAGAGGATAAGTGATATTTAGAATCATTTATTGAAAGCATAGTCATATTTAGTACTGCAAAATATCCGGTATTATACCAGATAATCGTCATGATATATTTGCAAAAGCAGGAACAAGCAGTCTGATTTTCCCTGCAGAGATTCTAATTTATTTAGCAGGAATCTAAGTTTCTAACTTGGCAAAGTAAAACCATATGTATACTCTTAATTATGTAATAGTCTGATTTTTTTTTTTTTTTTTTTTTTTTGAGATGGTGTCTTGCTCTGTCTCTCAGGCTGGAGTGCAATGGCATGATCTCGGCCCACTGCATCCTCCACCTTGCAGGTTCAAGCTATTCTCCTGCTTCAGCCTCCCAAGTAGCTGGGATTACAGGCATGCACCACCATGCCCCGCTAATTTTTGTATTTTTAGTAGAGGAAGAGTTTCATCTTGTTGGCCAGGCTGGTCTCAAATGCCTAACCTTAGGAGATCCGCCTGCCTCCGCCTGCCACAGTGCTGGGATTATAGGTGTGAGCCACCAGGCCCAGTCATAATGATCTGATTTTGAATAACCTGATAAGCAGATTAATTTCCGTAAAAGGAGATAAGTTTCATTATTTCCTAAGGAAGAATTAAAGAAGAGAATTGAGGACTGTCTGAGAGAAGGAGAAGCTTTTTCAGTATTGGAGCTTGACTACTGCTGATGAAATATTCCTTCCCACTCCTCTCTAAATTGAACAGCACATTCACTATGTGGAAGAAAAGGTGCTTCTTGGTTCATTTTCCAATCTTTGTCCTAACCTGATCCCACTAAACCTAATATTGGCATCAAAGGAAAACCTATGTGCCTAAAACTTTTACCTTTTAAAAGAAAAATCCCATGATTTCAGAATATCAAGTACCACCACTGTACATCTACTATAAATATCTTTGTTAAATCAAAATTCTAAAATCTGGCAACTTAAAATAGAAGAAGATATAGTGTATGAACTGGAAAAGAATGTAAACAGTGTTCACTTGCATGGAGTCAATGGTGTTTAGGAGAAAGTTTATATCAAAATTTTATTTCAAATAACCTCTATTTCTGATTGCATTAGTAATTCTATAATTAGCCTTTATAGATTATCTGAATATAATAGAATACACAATCACATAATGTGTGCGTACATGCACTCTTGAAGTATGTCACAGTTTAGAAATATCACAGCTAAATTTAAAAGTTTTTATTCAGAGAGTGACTTTGGGATTTTCATACGAGAAACGCATTTTCAAAATGTCTTGATACATTCATTTCTGACTTATTTTTTTTAAAGTGGCAAACACAACTATTCATTTCAGAAGGACTCTGTTTTAAAGTGAGTACAATATTCATAGTAATAATAATTAAATAAAAAGAAGAAATAACATTTTCCAGAAAGGCTTAAATCAGTAAAATTTCCTATTAAGTAAAACCACGTTGGAATAAAAGTTCCTAAGCAAATGGAAAGCATTTTCTCTACCTCTAATTTGCACTACCAGGGAAAATGTCCAGCATTTATCTAGGTATGCTAATAGTTAAGAACGATGCAACAGCACTAATTTTATAATAAGTTGCCACCAAATATTCTAGCTTTATTATATTTAACTCATTTTATTAACTAAATTAAAATGAGCTCATTGGATTTGATGTTGTCTTCCCTATAGACTCAACTATCATTCTATGATATTTATCAACAAAATAAAAGTAAATTTTAGAAAAGAAAATCTTTAGGACACTGCAAAAACAGTACTGAGGGAAGTTTATAGCAATACTTGCCTCCATAAAAACAGTAAAAATATTTCAAATGAACAACACAATGATGTACCTCAAGGTCCTAGAAAAGCAAAATCAAACCAAACCCAAAATTAGTAGAAAGGAAGAGATCTTAAAGATCAGAGCATAGATTGGGTATAATGGCTCATATCTGTAATCACAGAGCTTTGGGAGGCCAAGACAGAAGGGACTCTTGAGCCCAGGAGTTTGATGCTATCTTTGGGGAACATTGTGAGATCCCATCTCAATAAAACATTTGTAAAATTAGCCAGCCATGGTAGTGTGCAATTATAGTCCAAGCTACTCAAGAGACTGGGGCAAGGGGATCCTTTGAGGCCAGGAGTTTGAGGCTGCAGTGAGCTATGATCATGCTACTGAACTCTAGCTCAGGAGACAGTGTGAAACCCTGTCTCTAAAATGAAAGAATAAATAGATACATAAATAAAAGAATATTGTTAAAGTGTCTATTCTACCCAATGCAACCCTATCAAAATACCCATGTACCCATGACATTCTTCACAGAAATAGAAAGCCCACTCCTACAATTTATATGAGCCATAAAAGACCCTGAATAGCAAAAGCAATCTTGAGCAAAAAGAACAAAATTGGAGGCACCACTTTATCTGACTACAAAATATACTACAAAGCTACAGGAAACAAATCAGCATGCTGTTGGCAAAGGCACAGACATATGGACCAATAAAACAGAATAGAGGACACAGGTATAAATCCGCAAATTTATAGCCAACTGATTTTGGACAAAGGTGTCAAGAATATACAATATGTAACCAGATTCAGAAGAATAAAACTAGAGCCCTATCCCCTACTCTCTACAAAAGTCAATTCAAAATGTATTAAAGGCAGGACCTGACACTCCAAAGCTACTGGTAGAAAACATTGGGGAAACAATCTAGGACATTGTTCTGGGCAAAGACTTTTCATGTGGACCTCAAAAGCACAGACAACCAAGCAAAGATACACAAATGTTATTATATCAAGCTGAAAAGCTCTGAACAGCTAAGGAAACAATCAATAAAGTGAAGAGGCAACCAACAGAATGAGAGAAGATACTTTCAACTATCTAAGAAAGGATTAATAACCAGAATACATAAGGAGCTTAACCAATTCAGTAGAATAATAATAATTTGATTTAAAAATGAACAAAAGATCTGAATAGACACTTCTTAAAAGAAGACACACAAATGGCCAACAAATATATGAAAATTGCTTAAAATAACTAAATATCAGAGAAATGCAAATCAAAACCACAATGAAATATCACCTCACCCATGTTAAAATGGTTTCTATGAAAATGACAGGGAATAACAAATACTGATGAGCATGTGCAGAAAGGGAAGTCTTGTACACTGTTGTTGGGAATGTGAATTAGAACAATTACTGTGAAAAACTAAATGTAAATTCTTAAAAAATTATATAGAACTACCATATGATCCAGCAATTCAACTACTGGGAAGAATAAATATCCACAAGGAAGGGAATCAGTACATTGAAGAGACATCTGGACTCCCGTGTTTATTAAAGCATTATTCATAATAGCCAAAATATGGAATCAATCATTGCCCATCAGTGGATTAATAAAGAAAATGTAGTATACATACACAATGAAATATTATTCAACCATTAAGAAGAATGAAATTATTCCATTCATAGCAACATGGGTAGAAATGGAGGTTAAGTTAAATAAGCCAAGCACAGAAGACAAATATCACATATTCTCAATCATATGTTGGAGGTAAACAACAACAAAAAAAGTGGATCCCATAAAGATAGGAAGTAGATTGCTGGTTTCCAGAGGCTGTGTAGGGTAAGGGGGAAAGGAGATAAAGAGGGGTTAATTAATATGCACAAATATACAGTCTGATAGAAGAAATAAGACCTGGTATTAGATCAGTAGGGTGACTATAGGTTACAATAATCTATTGTAAGTTTCAAAAAGCTAGAAGAAAATTATTCAAATGTTTCTAGCATAATGAAAAGAAAAATATTAAGGTAAATAAGAAATATTTAAGGAATATTTAAGGTAAGGTAATGTATTTCAATTACATTGCTTTCATCTTTACAGATTATATGAATTATATTATCACATGTGCCCAGAAAATATGTATCAATAAATATTTTAAAAATTAAAGAAATAGTACAGAACTTCACGTTTGGCAATATGGAGAAATAGAATACCTGAAAGCTCTCATGCTACAATAATTTCCCTCTACAATTATTAGACAGTATACAAGTAGGCTCCCTCTTACATATGTAAATAACCTTGTAAGAAATTAAGGAAAATTTCTATGAGCCCTAAACAAGAGGCAGCTGAAAACTGGAACATTAACTCCATGAGTAAACATGAGGTTACCCTGGAGGGCTTGGAGTTTGTCTTAATAATCTGGGCTAATGTTCTTAATTGGGGGCAATTTTCCCCACACAGTGACATTTACTAACACATGTAGAAATTTTGGATGACACAAGTGGGGGAGGCATCTTGTGAGTGGAAGGTAGGATTGCTGCTAAGCTTCCCACTAAGCACAGGATACAACCATCTACCCCCATCACTAAACAATTATCCATCCCAAAATATCAACGGTGTTGATGTGGGGAAACCCTGCTTTAGGGACTTCAATATTAATATTCCCAGCTGAAGATGGAAGAGAAGCTTTTGAGCTAATGAGATACAGCAGTTCCTCAAATAACGTCATTGTGTTTAATGTTATTTTGCTATAATGTTGATGAGGAAAAAAGATCGATTCCTATAAGGTATTGCAGTTCTTTAAGATAGATTGCCTTACATTTTTTTATTAATCTTTTAAAAAATGTGTATTTAGCTCACATTTTTTTAAATGTTTCACATTAGAATTTTCTGGATATTTTTGTGACCAAAAATATGCCTTAAGAACTTAACTCTTGTTCATAACAATTGGCCTAAAGGAAAATGGTTTTGCTATATGCCTTATATTTAAATTCACAGTTTGCAAGTATGTTAAGTGAGAACTTACAGTATAGGGAGTCAGAACTGAAATATCCATACATTATAAGGTCAGGAACTTTTCAGGATGAACTCACAGTGAAATGCATAACTAGAAAAATTCTGCTATCTAAGCAAAAAGGAACTTCTGTGTTTTAACTGGGTCTTGAAAATTTGTAGCCATAGTCTGCCTTTAGATATGTCTGCATTTCAAGCACCTTGTGCTATTAGGGCTTGCATAAACCCTAGCCATAAACTTGACTTCACTGTAACAAAACGCTTGGGAATCAAGCACAAGCAAGCACAAAGAGCATTGGAGAAAGATATTTTCAACACAGCCACACATATATAGGGCTCACTGAAGATAAACTCCCAATCACAACTATAAAAATACACCACAAGCAAGAGTTTGCAGAGATCAAATAGAACAGAAAGATTCAAACCACAAGGATTTCAGGTAAAACATTTTTCTAGACATTGTATTTTCAATAGCTGTATTTAAAAGAATTAATGATAGGAGATTTGGAAATGAGATAAAAGAAGGCATTATTAAAATAACAACAATGACCACCATAAATAGATGAGGTAATATTCAAAGAGTAAATGGGTGAATGTTTCACTTTTGCTAAAACAGATGAATTGTCATTATGAGTCCTGAGGAAGATAAATCTAAATAAGTACACATCAAAAAGCATGGTAATTAAACTGCAGAGGACTAAGGAAAACAAAAATAACAAACAAAAAAAACATCTCTTAAAAGCAACTAGAGGAAAAAAGATAAGGCCAAGCATAGAACAATTAGTCCAACTGCAGGTTTCTCAATGGCCATATTAGAAAGCACATGACAATGAATTTTATCAAAGTACACTGAGAAAATAGTTGTCAACCTGGTGTTTTATATTCTGAACACCTGAAGATATTTCCAAACATTTTTTAAAGGTTATCAACTGTATTTGACCAAAATTGAACTTTTAAAATGCTCAATGTCAAGTTACACTTCAGTAATATGTTAGAATCTCTAAAAATAAATTGATAAGTGTATGCAAAATATTACATTTAAACAAAACTGGTGGGTGTATGAATATTCATTATACTTTTCTGTGTATTATTTAGGTTTACAATACTTCCAAATATTAAAAAGAAAGGAATATTGCTTTTTTAAAGCACCTGTAATAAAAATTATGAGGGAATTAATTTTAAAACCAAAACATTCACATAAACATAGTTCATATTTACTTCACAAAACTGTGGCAAGTTGAAAACACTCTTCCCCAAACTAAACTCAACTGATTTATTTGCAGAACTCAGTGGTGCATCATGCAGTCAGCAACCTCTTAGCCTTAGTCTGCGATGCCAGCACCCCGAGAGACCAGCCATCGCACCGCTTCCCTCCAGATGAGGTCTAGAGAGCCTGAAGCGTTCATGGGTGAAATGGACACATACAGAGGCTCTCCTTGGCTTGGTTTAATGTTTCATTTGGTGCCAAAAAGTATTATACTTTCATTCCACTTACATTCTTCTTCTATTTGTGCATGACTGAAAAATCTATTAAGTGTCAAAGAAGATCACTGAAAAGAAACTAATATTACTCAAAATAAAATTTATTTTTACCGTAATTCACCAACATTTTTTCTCTTGCTGCATGTTGACTGAAATCTAGGTCACAGTGCAGTTCAACTTATTCTTTGTAATGCCAAATATTTTTAGAAGCAATTGCTCAACCTCAAGCCTCTGTCTATTAACAAATTCCATGTGTAAGAACTGAAGCCCTCAAGTCTCACATTCAGCACATTTATTATTGCTTTATTTTATACTCAAGCTGTTTTTTTCTAATTAAAAAAAAAATACCACATTCGTTTCTTTGCACTGACTAGACCATTATTCTTGTTGTCCAAGTTAAATTGGTGAGATTTTCCAGGGGGAATCCTAAGCAGAGTTATTTAAATGCTTTTTAGCTGAACAATTATCAATGTTTGGGGTGTGTCCATTTTATCCTTCTTGTCCCTTCTTTCTAAAAATTCTTTCCATTCTCAGATGTCTTCCACCCTTGTTAGTTTTCTACTATTTGCTAGAGGAAGTAGCTACCAGTATAATCTTGATTACATGACCTACACTGCAAAATTAGAATATTATGGCACTTAGAAGATTACCTAAAATTATTCAGATGAAAGGGGCTCCTGGGAATTTTGCATTGCCTTAATTTTGGTTTTGTGCAATTATGATTGTGTTATAGTAGAGGATTTCTATAAAGCCTCAATACAATAATCCATGTAAGTCATTTAGCTTAGGGTTTGGCACATATTTTCTGTGCAACCAATGTTAATTTTGAAATAAAAGTGATGGTGGCATTCACAGTGGTATTAACAGGAGTGGGGGTGGCAGTAGTTAACAGTGGTATCAGAATGAATATTTGCTATTAATAATAGTAAGATTATAATACAAAAAATTGTGAAATAGATTGCCCCACAGGAAACAAAGATTTTTGTTGTTCTCTTGTTTTCTAAATTAGTCTAAGAGTTTTCTTTCAAATATTCTATTTCAAAATGAATAGTCATTAACAAACCATTCTACTTAAAGAATAAGCTTACATCTGTGAACACAGCAATCTAATTGTGCTGATATTAAGTAGAATTGCACATCACTTCTATAATTACTAAATAAGTTTTTGCTTAACCAAAAAAATCACTAAAAATGTCTCTGAGAAATTTTAACTATTATTGTTTATTAATACTTTTGATTAACGAAAAAATCAATTCCATATCACAAACAACTTGTTGGATGATTACAAATGTTATGTAAAATTATAAATTTCTCTATATCTTTCTTATACATTTGTTTAATTACATTTCATTATTTCATGAAAAAATGAAAAATAAATTCATTTTATAATGACCAATCATTTTCAAATAAAATATTTTCATGTCAAATATCTCTTAAGAAACCTATTATTTTAGAAGCTAGATATCTATTCCCTTATCTATTCCTTGGACACATTTTGCTTCCATTGTTCAAGTTCATTTCCCAGAAAGGTAAAAAACTCTCTCATATTTCACTGCCTTTTACATTGAATAATAAAATGTAAATTTGTATTTTATGTCAGGGGATTTTTTTTTTTCACAAGGGATTTGCTATTGATGTAAGTGGTCATTGTACAGGATTAGTCAAAGAGCCATACAAAAGAAATATTTTTCAAGCTTTTGAATATCATTTCAAGATGAGAATATTTGCATTCCCATTAGGGTATCTTTTCTAAAATGAATAGATCAGTGTCTTAGATTGTTGAAAGGCCATCGGTAGATTGTCTTTTGGGTAATGTGTCTGTTGTGGGCTCAGTAAAAGGCATTTCGTAGGGAAAAAGGTTGTTCAATAATGTCAGATGAATCCCTTGAGTCTCACACTGTGTCATATTATTTTCTGCTAATGTTGACACAAATGAAATGAATCTTCCAGTTCTATTCGTCTATATAGTATTATCAAAAGGGATAGCTGATAGCTATATCAATATGTTAATTTCAGTTTACAAATTATAACTGAGGATTGGAGTCCATTTCCTAAACTTCTACAAAGTAAATGTTAGGAAGATACGTTTTATTTTGTAAAAAATACAAAGCCTTTCTGTTGAATATTGAATCTATCAATTTGTGAGTTAAAAAGCTTATTACATATCCAGAACCATATTTGAATTTACTTTCTATGTCTGTTAATAACTGTAGAGATGGATATACAAAAAATAAGCATGTTCATAAAATATTTATTACAAGCATAAATATATTAATCTGTCTACTAATGAGAGGATAGCCTGAGTTTATGGATATAGCATGAGATTTAAGGACAATTCATATGTAATTAATCATTGGAGAAAAATAAGAAATTACACACATCATCACAAACAAGTATTACTAGAGGTTTTGATAAACTACAAAATAAAATACTTAAAATGACTGGAGTTTTGAGGAATACAAAGATATTTCTTTCTAGTGACAAACTGTTTCATAGTATCATGAAAATTTGAAACTAGAGGCAAATACAATAGGCATCTATTCCAGTGCTGTCATTTTACATAAGAGAAAATTGAATGTCAGAATAAGTGACTTACTTATTCAATATAAAATGAAATTTTTTTTCTAGTTTTGACCATAAAACAACCATAATGAAAAGTAGAAATCGCATTCCCTATGTTTGGGAACATATGCAAAAAAGTAGTATTAAAAACACAACTTTAGTTGTTCTATCTATTCCGCTTTCTTTTTAAAAATGCATATAAACATTTGCATATTTATACACTTTCAGACTACCTTTCTAATTTCATGAAATCATTTGACTTTTGAGTTGCACTCTGTTTAGTTCTTTTCTAGTGATACCTTTTTCTTCCATTGCTCATACAGGGCACATTTTCTTTCAGCCTCCCTATTATCATTTTGATTTAAATCCTTTGCTTTCTTGGATTGACGGGTTCTTATAAACTATTCCTATTTCATCCTTTTCTGTTTGGCTCTGATGATCCACAGTAATTTTGTAGCCTCTGCTACATCACCACCTCTTAGGTCTGTGTAATGAGGTATGCAGTGCCTTCATTTTTCCCCTTTATTGTTCAATACTAAAGTGTAATGTAGGAAGTAAGATTGATATTTAGCTTGTTAGGAAATCTATAGAAGTCACATTAATATCACACTGCTTTATAAACTGTCACTGTCACAGGAAAATTTGAAGACAATTTTCCTATATAATTAGTTCCCCTCTTTCTTTAGTCACAAAATAATTACTTTAAAATATGAATAAGTTCACTTTAATACATTTTAGAATCAAGTGAACCTTATGATATTGAATATTTAAGATTAACAATATAATTGACATAAGTTTATACAATTTGTTATATTATGAATATATACTCAATATTAAAACTTGTCAACCATAGCCTCATCTTTCCTGAACTTATCAACAGAGTTAGCTAATATAAATGGCATACCACTGTTAAGCATACTACTATTCTAAATGAACATTATTTCTGACACAGGAAATATAAAAATTGAAATCTATCTTTAAAAAGGAAATTACAAAGTATTTAGTACTCTTACATGGTAGACTAGTAAAGTCTTCAGGCTGTGAAATGTATGTTGGAGTATATTTATCAAATCCATCAATTTTCAGAGGTCTGATGCTTGCCCTTTATAATGGTAAGATATGCCAGGAGCCTTAAAAGGACTAAGGAACAATGACTAGCTTCAACAGAAACATTCCATGTATTTTTTTAAAATAAGGGCTTTCATTGCCAATAATTAATAAATAAGAGAATGACAAAGTTGACTGGGAACCTAGAGATAATTTAACTAAACATTTGAAATGTAAGTGTTGACAAAGAGGAAAAGTATGCAAGGGAGTATGTCTCAAAAAGAGAAAGTTGCTGTGGGAATACGTTTGACTGCGATGTGCTCCCTATAGTATTCAAAATACCTGATTCAGCCTTCTAACCGTTGTCTTTTCAGAGATTAGGGTTCTTATTTGAAGTACTAATAATATGATAATACATATAAGGACGTGGATCAGAGGTTTGTTTTTGTTTTTGTTTTTTAATGGAGGAGGGGAAAGATCTCAACTGAATCACCAACTTGGATATTCATTAGTAAATCACTTCACTTTTTGAAAGCTAGTTAATTTTAAGCTTATTTGTAAGGTGAGGACAAGAATATTGTCCAACCATGATGACTAACAAGTAATAAACACACAAAATATTCTTTCCCACACCTTCTACAATGGTTTTAAATCAGTTTTTATAACACATAGTTAAGGATTGCAAAGACAAAGTGAAAGACTTCTGACTAAAAGGAATTCTAAGAATTTCTCTTAGGTCAATAGTTTCTGTTTATTAATAGTAGTAGTATTTTGGTTTTGATTTTTTTTTTTATTTTCATAAGTAATATAAACACATGTAAATTGTGTGGTGAAAGATGATTTGTTTCTTGAAATAACAATAATGAAATTCCTACCCATTTAGACACATCGAATTGGAAATAAACTGTAAAAGTTTGAAGGTATTATGCAACACTTTAAAAATGTTTAGGAGGATGAACCAGTCTCAGCTGTCATGTGAATTCAAACAAAGAAACACTAGAAATTCAAATTCCTACTAGGATACTTTATTGAATGACTAGATATTTTATTTTTTTTCTATTATCTGTCTGTCTATCCGTCTATCTATCTATCTATCTATCTATTTTTACTGTCATAACCGTAGAAGAAAAATTTATTGCCTTTGTTGAAAAGAAAAAAATAAATATAGTTTAGCTTAGGAAATTATTAATAAATTAGAAATATCCAATATGACATTAAAATGTTCTTGGCCTACCTGAAGGGGCGGGCTCATATCTATAACCCCAACATTTCAGGAGACTGAGGCAGGAGCATCATTTGAAGCCAGGAATTTCAGACCAGCCTGGACAAAATAGTGAGACCCCCATCTATACTTAAAATATATATATATCTGGGTGTGGTGGCACATACCTGTAGTCCCAGCTACTCAAGACGTTGAAGTGGGAGGTTCACTTGAGCCCAGGAAGTTGAAGCTGCAATGAGCTGTGATTGTGCCACTGCACTCTGGCTTGGAGAACAGAGGAAGACTCAGTCTCAAAAAAGTTCCTGGCCATAGATATAGCAATGCACAACTGTAGCAGGTGTAGAAAAGGGCTGAAGCCATTATGTCCCCTACATGATCATACTATATCTACACTTTGTTAGCTCACAATCTTAGTGTGTCAGATTTATGTTTTTATTAATCCAAACATAACCTTTTAACGTATGGTAAAAATATACCTTTTTGGTTAATTCAAATTAACCAAATGAAGCATTCTCATCTGTTATAAAAATACTTTATAAACACATAGGAATACCCAATGAACTTTAATATAAAATGCATTAGGGACACTTACACACAAAATAACTTTTATCAAATACTATTATATACATAAATAATGTCAAAATAAATACACAATGCTGAAAAATGATACTTTTTAAATTAATATTTTCAACAGAAATGAAATAATTTAAGGCTCCAGCAAAAATCCTGACAGTATAAAAAGCAGCATGTTTATCAGAAGGCCTATCCTCTTGCTTCTAGTGAATGAGAGAAAGTAATTTTTTGCCGAATATAAAAGGTTAATAAAACATATGAATATGTTTTCCAAACTGGAAAAAGAAAAGGAGAAAAAAAATTGAAATATGTTAACAGATAAAAGTTTCATTTACTATGGGAAACATATTAAAAATACAGTAATGAAATTATGCAAATAACTAGAGATTACTGATTAAAGCTAAACACAAAAGTATGGAGAATAGCACCATTTGTGAATGTTGATTATATGTATTAGATTTCTACATAAAAACATTACTGAATCTAAGATTAACTAGAAAATAGAGATATTCTTTCCATTTGCTTATTTTTTTCTATATAATTTATATTCTTAGAGATCAAAGGGGATCATATCTAGATTCTGAATGAATCCAATAGCTGGTAGAATCAATATGGTCTTTTGCTGCTTGAAACCTGGTTTGAAGATTATATATTGAAGCATTGCTCTAGGCATCTACACTCTACTGATGGAATTAGTAAGTCAGCACACTCTCCATGACTTGAGGGAATCATAAAAAGCATCCATCAGTGGTGTCAGGCAATGAAGAAAATACTGCATGTAATGTCAGGTGGCTGAATATAGGAAAAAGATATATGGTAATGACAGTATAGAGAAACAATTGCAGGTAGAGAAGGGATTATCTAAAATGATAGTCAAAGTAAAAATATACACATTCAACCATTGCAATTTACTTTCTTTGATTGAAAAGATAAAGTTTTTATGTCTTAAAGATAATGTTTAGTTCAAATTTGACAGCTTGAATAATGAGCACTTCATACAACAATTCTAGCTGACTTGATCGAGTGCCCACCCATGTCAATGATGGAATGACTATTTTGGGGGAATAATTTTTCCTAGAGTACAATGTTCTGATGTTACAGAAGAAATGGTTAATTATTTCTTAATAGTAATAGTGGGAATATTTCAAATAATTGGGTTGTTATAAACTCATATACATGTAGATATTTTTCCCAGCTTGCAATCATTTTAAGGGTCTTTATTTCCTATGACATTAAAATACTACTAATTTATACTTTCACATTTTTGCTTTCCAACAAACCATAACATGATATCATTGAAACTTTACTTAGTATTAATGCATTATGATTTTAGGTTCCCTAATTATTTTTGACAGATAAAGTAGTACTTATTTATTTATTTATTTTACTTTTTTAGCTTTTATAAATACATAGTAGGCTTCTATATTGGGTACATGAGATATTTGAATACCAGCATACAATGTATAGTAATTATATTGGGGTAATTGGGGTATCTATCACCTCAAGCATTCATCATTTCTTTGTATTATGAACATTACAATTGTACTTCTTCAGTTATTCTAAAGCCAATTTTTTGTTTTCTGAGGAGTCGTCTTGCTCTGTTGCCCAGGCTAGAGTGCAGCAGCAGGATGTCAGCTATCTGCAAACTCTGCCTCCCAGGTTCAAGTGAGTCTCCTGCCTCAGCCTCCCATGCAGCTGAGATTACAGGCACCTGCCACCATGTCCAGCTAATTTTTGTATTTTTGTAGAGACAGTGTTTCACCATGTTGGCAAGACTAGTCTCTAACTCCTGACCTTGTGATCCACCTTCCTCAGTCTCCCAACATGCTGAGATTACAGGCATGAGCCACTGTGCCTGGCCCTCTAAACCTAATTTTTAACAGGCTGTATTAAAGAAGCATTAATAAATGTTCAGTTTTACATCTACATATCATAATTGGCAAATATCAGAACTGCCCTTTTGTAAATTTTATATTAACCATCCACTTCACTCAAAGCATACTTATATTTCAAAAGACTAAAATATCCAATTAAACATGATACTTTAAAATTATTGAGATTTCAATAGTACTTGAATACATTTTATCACATAAGTATCTTCAGAACTTCATTTGATATACAGTAATTTGACCATTTAACTCTTAAAGTTTTAATAATAAAATATAATGATATAAATCAATTCTTAGGATCTGTTTTTAATGCCTTAAAAATATAAACAAGCTTAGAGTCTACTTGTGAAATAAGTAGTTTGTTTTGAGATCATCACCCAAAATAAAATTTGATAATTTTCAGTAGCCAAGTTTTCTTATTGGATAAGGCTCGTTAGGCCTATTTTGATGGTTCATCTCAACTGCTTTGAAGAGCACTAGTGAACAGTTACAATGTATGTACAATGGACTCAGAGTTCAGAAAAAAAAAATACATTTTGGTTTTATAGTCCTCAGAGAAAACAACTGGGCACTACTGTTGGGTAATTGGATAGAGAAGAAAATAGTAGCGTGGGTTCTGTGCTATTTGTATGGTATGTTTATTAAAACGAACATTTCTGCGTGTGGATACACATATGAGATGTGGACATGAAGTATGATGACCTGTGTTTCTCATGCTAATGTCCACCATGGAAGAATTACTAAGCCACTAAGTAGACAGTGAGCTGGCCAGTTGTCATCATCTAGCTCTGACATTGGCCACCCAGTGCTGGCACAATGGATCATGATCAAAGGGACCATGGTGATAGGGATGAAGTCCATGCATAAGCCCAGCAACATGAACTCATTTATCAAAGTTGGTCTAACAGAGCTGCTGCCAAAGACACAACATGACAGAAAAAAAGAGCAATGTTTGGTTCCCAATATGCAAGTGCCCCTCAAAGTGACCACTTAGTGGGTAGCTGATTGGTCAAAAATATCTTCTGGCAGGAGAATTAATCTGACGTGAGTTTGCCCTTTTTCCTCACTAGACCTCAGGTAGGCTCACTGTTTCAAGGTTTACAAAATATTTGACTGACTAGCCTATAATCCCACATGATACTACATTAGACCAAGGAAATGAATTTATAGCTTAGAGATGTAGAAGCCCCAAAATATGCGAATGCACACTATACTGTTCAGAAATTGCAAACCTAAGAGAGCTTCGGAACATCCTGTTGAAGGCACAACTAAAATGCCTGTACTTTAGTGGATGAAGTGCTATATTCTCAGAAGTAGTATACACCTGGAAACAAAGACATTTATACAATGCTATGTTTCCAGAATGTAAAACACATGAGTCAGGGAACCAAGGAATGAAAACAGGAGTGGCTACAATGAGATCACTCCCAAAACACATATGAGAAGCTGTGTTTCCTCTTTCTGCAAATCTGGGCACTGAAGGTGTAGAAGCCATGATCTTCAAAGAGAAAACAGTGTCACGTAGGGACTCAACAAGGGTTGTGTTAGATTACCAGCTATAATAGTCACCTGGGAACTATTTCTGTGGCTAAGAGAATAGCTGATAAGAATAAAAATCTCTATTCTTACTGGGATAATTGGCTATGACCTTGAGAATATACTATAACACACAAGGTCAGAGAGAAACACATATAGCACCGAGGTGATCAATGTGAGTGATTCTTGGTCTTCTAATACCCATGGACAAATACAGCAGCCTCAGCCTGAATAAAACACAATAACCATAGAAGCAGACTCCTCAGTGATGAGAGTCTGTGTTACACCATGTAATCAACAAGACCAGTTAAGGTCCTGGCTAAATATGAAGAAAACTTAAAATTGATAATTGAGTTGGAAGAAAATAATTATCAAGCTTCAGCACTGTGGGCTGTAGTTCATCCTTTAACCTTCTAATTTCCCTCTTGGAAGACAGACCTTCAAAAATTCTAAAGGGCCTGCTCCAACAATTTATGCTAAAAAGTAGATAGGCATAATGGATGAAATTTGATGGACATTATGTTGTGCTCACTACTCACATGCCCCTTCTTTGACAAACTTTTATCCTACCTTCCTGGAATGCTGTCAGCAGACAGCTTTCAGCTCTCAACCCCTTTAAATAATTACCTTTGCTTCAGAGATCCACTCCATGTTAGATCATGCACATTCCTGGAGTGGCCCAAATCAAATGATTGATTGATGCAGAAAGATCTGGCTATGCTCTCTTTCCCTCATTTCCCCAGGTGTTCAAAAATACACCTTAATAAGCATCCTGCATGCCTATTCTGACTCAGGGTCAGCTTCCCAGGGAAAATGGCTTGCAATTCTGCATGACTACTGCATTGCACGTTATTGTAGTCTTACTAAAGTGTTTTCTTATTATTAAAAGCCAAGAGTTACACTCATTCAGATTAACAGGTATTGCTTATATTTATCATTTCTTCTTTGTTTCTCCACTTTCTTTTTATCTTTCCATCTTTACTAGCATTTTTCTTTGTTCTTTCAACCAAGTCATCTTTTATTCTTCCCTCCCTCTATCCCTTTTTCTCTTTCTATATTTTACATTTTTACAGAGACAGGTGTACATTTATAGATTTTACAGTGTAGTAAAATATTCTACCATAAAAGTGCCTAGAAACCTATTTTGCCTGAAAGAAAATTCCTTCTTCCAAAGCAATGTGTCTTCTATATCACATTTTACATATTGAAATTTCATGTCTTTGAAAATAACTTAGATGCTGTCAGCTGGTTAACAGCAGGGAATGTAGAAGATACTCCAGTAAAGAGACAATGTGGAATGATTTTTACTGCATCTTCCATTATATGCACTATGTTTATATTCTTTTTTTTTTTTTTTTTGTTTCTTTCAGTGCCTAACTGTAATAATCCTTTCTCTGAAAACTGTTAAAATTTGAGCAGAGCCTCTCAAGTTTAAAATGCAAAGAACAGTCTTTTTTTTTTTTTTTTAACAGGTTTTCTATGATAATACTTAGAATGAGTCACTCATCCTGAAAGTGGCCTTCTAAATTACTGTGAAATAACCGTGGATGCTATTACACACACTTACAGATGTGATTTAAATTCTCTGGAACTCCTCTACACTTTGAATGAGAATTAGCAGCTTTGAAAGATTTAACTTCACATTGAAAAACGATCACAGCAAGGAGGAAAATAGCTATCTTTCTTTACGACTGAGATCTCCCATGTTTTTCCTGCCAACTGATACCTCTAAAATGTTTCAGTTTCTTGCAAATTTTCTACATTAGAGGTATTTTGACTATCTTTACAAAAACCTGATAATTAAGGTTTATTTTCTTTAATATCATTAAACCATCATCCTTTGGCTATAAAACTACTTTCTTTTCAGAAAAAATAGATCTCAAAAGGACAGGGAAGGAGAAACTTTAGTTGTAGTTTAATTAGTGCTTGCCAAGTTTCTCCTCAATGGAGTTTTTACCTTGTAAAGGAAGATGACTTCTGCCAATACTCAGGAGGCTTCATTCAGGTATAGAATTACAGGATCAAAAATTTGCCATTTGAAAGAGACTTTGTAAACATCATTTATGTTTCGTCTTGGCTGTCTTTTTCCCTTCACCTCTTAGATTCCCAGTGGGCCCCACCACCATCATCATTTGCTCTACTTGTAAGGTTGCCATGGAACAATGGCAGGGAATATGAAGAAAGGTGCAAAACTGTCCCTTAGAGATGCCCTGTTGTTGTGAAAGAAACAAGTCTTTATAAGACTGCCACTTAGAGCACCATGGGAGAATCTGAAAGGAAGTTTGAGTCCAAGAAAATAAGGTCTTTTGACAGAGCTGCAAGATAAACCAAAGAAAAAATATATAAAATAATCATGATATATAAGGTGGTATTTATTGATTGCTAGACACACACAAAAAATCAAATATATATTTGATGATAGAGCTCAGATTCTCACAAATGGGAGCGAATCAGTGCAGATAGTTTCTTTATAAAAGTAATTTCTGCTAATATAGACATAATTCTGTTCATACTGTAAGTTATTACTTATCAAATAGCAGGTCCTATACAGTTTTATTTATTCCAGTTTTTTTATGGCTTAGTAAGCATATCATATGCTGATAACTATTGCATTATTTATTTGAAAAAGCCAAACTTCTATATCATTATTACAGAAATATTCCAGAAAAAATGCAGTGATACAATGAAAAAAAGTTATTTATTAAATTATATTTTTGTCAAAAGGCAGTACCTGTAATTCTTTATTAATATGGACATATACCACAGTGCATCAGATTTCCAATTTTTGACAAATAAATACAATTTTCCTAAGTAATGGGCAATTCCTCTCATCCTCTTCCTATTCTTATTTTTACTCTAATTTATCATCTATTACATGTTCACTTAGGTTTTTTTTTTTTTTTTTTTTTTTTTTTTCCTGAAATTGAGGTCTCAGTATGTTGCCCAGGCTGGTCTCAATTCTTTGGCTCAAAGGATTCTCCTGCCTCAGCCTCCCAAGTAGCTGAGATTATAAGTGAATGCTGCCATACCTGGCTCTCACTTAGTATTCTTAATCCACCTTTCTTCTTCTAGTTCTGTAGTACACTTATCTGTATCTTTCGAGTACTCGCCATAATCTGCCTACTGTCATTTTATAGATAATGACACTGCTCACTGTTCAGTTCAAGAAACCATCGTCTATATCCTTGGATCTCTTCCCACTTATTTCTTTATTGGCCTCTCAAATGTTATTTTCCAGTATCCTGGCTCTTGTACTCAACTCTTCTCAATTTATTTCAAGATTATTTTACACTAATTGGTTCAAATGCACTAGAATAGCTGCCACATCAATATAGTCCCTACAAACTCACTCCTTGCATTTATCCTGCTGTCAACCAGTAGCTCAAATGAAATGTCTTATATACAATTCTGAATTACTTTTCTGTGTCTACAACAAGTTGAATGTTTTTCTTGATTCATTCAAAATATTTTAAATCACTTACCATGTTCTACGTTTGCTATAGGTGAATCTCGTATCAAAATGATTTATCATTTTATTTTAATGTGTCATTTCTCTATTAGTCTGGGAATTCTTAGGGGTCAATGATTGCCTCTTAGTAGTGTTCGTTGTTTGTTTTGTTTTTGAATTCCAAGGACCTGAAAAACCTAAATCATATTGTAAGCAATGGAGGGCGGAGATTTTGTTTTAGATTGATTTCAATAAGCCTAATGTCTTAAAATGAGTAGACAATCAGTACTTTGTAAATTGTGCCAACTACATATATGTGCACATCTAGCCTGTTACCACCACCATTTTACCTCTACATAATACACACTCTGCATAAGCTATGGATTCCCCTGGCCCCTGGATGCCTTGCCCCACATCTTCCCCTCCTCACTTAATGGCAGGAATACACTTTAGCATCTCATTCCAGCTAAAATTATTTTGTAGGATTGGCTTTTTTTTTTTTTTTTTCTTAACAAGATAGCAGTTCTTCTCCACCCTTGGCAGCTATTGTCTTCTTACTCCGTCAGAGCACATTCTGTGGGATTATACCACCTGCCAGAAGTGCACTAGAGAAGGCATGATTCCATTCATTGATGGCGCTCATTACATTCTCTCTCTGCTAGGATGGCCCATTATATCTACCGTGCCCTGATATCTTTAACTCTCCACCATACATTTTCCATGGAAGCAGAAACAAACAATAAACATTCAGTACCTTCCAGTACTGTAGGCAGGTTTTCTGAAAAGTAAAGGTGCCATAATTATAAACATGTTGTTCAAAAGATAGTATATCTATCTCTGGGTGGAGAAAATTAGATACTTTTGATGTTATGTCATATAGGGAAAAAGTGTAATACATTTAATAAGCATTGCTGATGTTTTGCATATATTAGTATTAATTTTTTTACTGAAATAACTTATTAAGCCACATGAGAAATGATAAAGTTGAATATTTTACTCTTTAATTAGGTTCCCTTTCATTACACATATAATTTAATAAGTATTTGTGGAAAATATTTTGTATATGGGTTAAGGTTTAATTATAATAATGCATCGGAGGACTGCTTATTCAGCAGATATTTTACATATTTTTGAAATACTACATACATCTGGGAGAGCTGTGTATTTATAAAATCAAGAACTGAATTTTATGTAAATATGATTTCATATACTATTATAGACTCTACTTAATACCTGGTTTTGGTATGGTATTTTGTTTAAAATAATCCCCTCAATATCAGTTTCTTGTTGCCATTTGTGTAAGTTCCCCCACTTTATTCTCACAATGTCTGTATATCAGTCTGTAAAAAAATATATTTTCAGCTATTTCTATGAACAATGATCATTTAGATATATTAGAAGAAAATAATATAAACTGAAATATTGCTTGATAGGCATCTTAAGTATTTAGTTATAAACGCTAACATAGCAATATTTAACATAGCAATACTAAACTGTGATTCAGTGGCTGTGAGGTCTTGTAATATAAATCTCACAGTCAAGAAAAACCTTTGAATATAATATATGATGCAGGGGTTGTACTCTATTCTTATAGGGATCACCACCTAAAAAATTCAAGAAAAATGTGGCTTAATTAAGGATTTGAGTGAAAAAGAAAGGATTCTTGCAAAATGAGAAAAATATTTCTAAAATCAAACAGAAAGTAGACAGTGATTAAAGGGGCAATAGAAAAAAATGTCATGGATAAAGACAGAAAATTGCGAAAGACCTTGAAATTACAGGAAAGGATCTTAAACACGAGGCTTTAAAAGATGATAATTTCACATTACCTAGAAGTAGTTAGGATGAAGGAAACATTACTGTTGCGGCAGTGAAAAATGACACTTGTTTTAGATTGTGGCTACCTGGTTTGTATTTTAAACACCAAAAAACAACACAAGGGTCTCTAAATCTAATTAGACTCCCCAGTCTTTTATGGGTATGTCTTGATCAGCGGCGTGAATAGTGAGTAATACAATTTTAATGCTACACATTGCTTTTTGTATGTTTAGATAAACACAAATACCATTGGGTTATAATTGCCTACATTATTTAGTACAGTAACATGTTCTACAAGTTTATAACCTAGAAGCAATAGGCTATACCATATAGCCTAGGTAAGCAGTAGATTTTACTATCTAGGTTTGTGTAAGTACACTCTATGATGTTTTCATGACACAAAACACATAAGCACATATTTCTCAGAATACTTCCCTGTCTTTAAGTGATGCATCACTGTATACATAAGATACCCTAATCACTATCATACCTAGGGAGAAAAAGAGATAACAGGGTGATAAAAAAAAAAAAAATCTTATTTGACTTAATGGCATTTCAAATTACTGAGAAACCACTGACATGAAAGACATTTTCTAAATTTAGCTAAAAGAAGGTTTTTAGGTTTTAGTAGAATAGAGGCCTAAGTTAGAAAAAATAAATTTTGCATTTTTTGTTCATGTAATTTATTGTTTGTACATTTTATCGCTTACACTGGGCAGAATTTAGAAGAGAGATTTTCCCAAAATATAAAGGGCTCAAAGCAAATAAATTCTGATACCTAGCTTTATATACAAGTAGATATTTACAAACGTGTCAGTATTTGAATAACAAACTGAAGAAAGTAACCAAACTTGGAATAGCAGTTAGAATAAAAAGTTTTAGAAAACGTTGCTTCATCAGTAAGGATAAGAATCTATATTATTATTCACTGATTCTATAAGATATAGAATATTTTCATGATATTTGTTTTACTTATAGCCAGGTAATTTAACCTAAGTCATAGTTCATGTTCAGTTTATTTAGAAAATTTTCACAAAGGTATGCCTTTTGTACTTTCAGTGAGTACATAAAACACATTTAAAACTGCCAGAAATACAGAATAATAAAGGGAATTATGGTTACTGTCTTTCACATGAGATTCGGCAATAGTGTCTTAAGCAAAAAATTCGATCTTCACAACAAAATAATATCTCAAACTGTAATTTAAACAAGTATAACAGTTAACTGGTAATTGATGGCAACCTACAAAATGGTGTATCAACTCATACTCTAAACTTTAACACACTAATAAGGTTTGACTTTATAGTCTGCACTATGGAAACTGTCAAACCTAGCTAAAACATTGAAGTGATCTGTTCGTTTCTATTATTTGAAAAAAGCGCACATGGCATACATTCACTTAATACGGTTAACTTTCAGGTAAACATTGATGTTTTTCTATTAAGACTTAAGAAGCACAGAGCACTAAAAGGAGTCACTATTGAAACTGAAGTTTATTTGGACAGACTTAGGATAGAAACTCACATATAGCCACTTAGACCAAATAAATATAAATAATAAACAGGCTATACTAATGTGAGAAAATCATTTAGGACCCAAGTCCCTGCAGTGAGTTTGGACAGCAACTTACTGCAATATTTTCAACTATATTGATTCTGTAATTCACAAGGAGAATACAGGAAGAACTAATGTAATTGGTTTGAATAATTGGCTTAGTGTTGATAGCCAACTCACTCACCCAGGTTGTTTAGTCAGCAATGTTTCATTTTATATCATATGTAAATATATTGTGAGAGAGTGGAAAAAGAGCTGACTCCTAATTAACAATGAAGCAGGTATATGTAATTAAAATACTCAACATATTGACAGGTATAGAAATTAGATACTAATATACAAGGTTTAAGAGTTACCACCTGTAACATGCTTATTGGGTGACAGGCAATTAACTGCATACACTATGTTAGAAGGAAAAGCCTACATATAGTGTCTGAGTTTGTTATGTCTGTGAGTGAAATATTATGAGGGAATCAGTGAAAACGTAGAAGTAAATTCCCCTTTAAATAGAAATCTCCTGCATTGAAAAGATGTTCTGCATATGTGAGAGGGAATGAAAACCACATAGAAAACAAATAGGTGCCCTATAAAAATCTCTAATACGATTTACCAGGGAGTCCCTTTTTCTAAACATTCCCATTGATTAAAACTAGGATGACTTATAAAAGCCCCAACTCAACCCAGTTTGACAAATTAAACAGTACATTCTTTGAAATGGTATATACTATTTACATAGTATTGAGTTGATGCATAAAACAATGGCACTTATTTTTAACAGAAACTTATAGTTAACATTGAAACAACAAAAATACATTTAGAAATAAAAATGAAGTTGAACTAAAATAGAAATGTAATTTTAATATGGTTAAGTTTCTTAAGTTGGCCATAATGTCAAAACTACAAAAAAGCACACAATGCATTGAAATTTATTGTATTGGCAATATTTAAAATCATCTGCGTATTCTATATTTGTTCTTGATTTTCACAGATAAATATACACGGTAAACAATAACAGATGCCAATTAGCATAATTGAGTGTTCAGAAAAATAAAATTAATGCCTTTATTACTCATAATGTATTCACCCAAATGTTTCATTAGCCTACTAATGTAATATTAATGAGGAAAATAACTAAATTGTGCTGGTCCCAACAACTGTGAATTGCAACCTAATCATGAAATCCCATGCCTCTTTCACTTAGTTTCTTCTGCACAGGTTTTCTCTAAGATTCTCATTCATAGATCACAAAAGAACAATTTGGGTTACTTCAAGAATTAATTAGACATTTGCATGAAAGCTACTAGAACAACTGTTCACCCTGTGAGTTCATAAAGCTGTTTAATTTGCTCTTGTATTTTCATTCAGAGAAGCTGGCAACACCACAATAATGCACAGCATGCATAGACAGTAGGCCAAATTTCTAAACGAATTGTTCACTTTCATTTACTGTGCTCATTTAAAAGGTTCACACACACTAACACCTTTTAACCTTACCAGTGACACAGCTGGGACACTCTTTACTCATAATGAAAGATGACTTCGAATAATGTTCTCCCTGTTAATCTTTAAAGACAGTTAAATTTACAATCTTCATTTGGAAAACGAGTTGAAGTGTCTTCCTCTGCCTTTAGACAGAATTTTAACATTAATTTATTCAGTGCTTACTAGCTCATCCAATAAGTTCATTTCTTCTATTTTATTTAACTCACGTAAAGGTGCAAATCGAATTAATTTGGAACTAAAGCACACAGGATAAATATCAGATTAGATGTAAACTCTTTATTTTTTAGCTAGAAGACTGCACGAGGAACAACTTTATTCTACTATCATACTTTAAATTTGGGGGACATAAGGATGCATTTTATTAATGGTTTCTTTAGTTGTTGGCTGTTGTATCTTTCCACAAGCACACAAACCTAAATGAGGCTTACTATTATTCCCCAAATGATAACGTTGCTTCAAAAGTGGCAATTTGACACACAAGGACAAACATCTAGTTTCTGATACTTGAATGTAATGACAATATTTTCTGTGTGCCATGCCAACACCTGGGCCCATCTGTAAGAAGGGCACTGTGCCATGCAGAAGGTACAACGTCAAATTCAACAGCATGTGGAAGTTCAGAGTGATAGCCTGTGGAACTTCATCAAATAACTGATCTTTTGTAAGAAAATCCTCTCAAGAGCGAGCAATGCCAAATGAGGGCCAAATGCTTCATTATGAAGCTTCACAGCTGCTGATGCTTGTGGGCATTCATAACATCAAGGAACATTTTTCTCCTCTGTTCCCTTTTCCAATCTGCCTGAAAGCTAGTCACTTTACATAAAGAAAAAAGGATAGAGTTAGTCTCAAAGGCAAAAAAAAAAAAAAAAATTGTATGTTATATTATGTAACAACATTTATAGCTTTCTTACTTAATATTTCTGCTATATGGCAGATTTAACAGTTGGTAATAATGTTGTTCTAATCACGCAATAATAATGTCTATAAATCCATCAAGAATTCTCTTGAGGATAAAACATGAATGTTTCATATGTGCGTGGGTGTGGATGTGCGAGTGTGTGTACAATTTTTAGATTGTAACCAATCAACAAAGAAATATGAGAGATTTAATATTTTGGAACTGGTTTACATAGATATGGTCCCATGAGTAAATAACAGGTACAGGGTAGGTTGAACTTAAGCATCATGAATGTGGCCAGCGCCAATATATGTTCAATGCATTTAGGCTAAAGAACCTGCCATAGGCGCTATCTTTATACCAGAAAGCTCTTTTGGGGTAGGAGGAAAAGTCCTGTGTGAGAGGCTGAATATTGAGAGAAAGGGTTGAATAGGCTGTGCTTCTAGAAATTATATTAGGTAAAAAAAATTGGTTCTTTATTTTTGAATAGCAAGAATAACTTCAAGGTTTCCTTGGTATGAAGTATTTTGGCTTTTTAATCAAATCATTTCTAACCCAGAGTTTCATGTTAACAATATCCTCATTTCTCATGTTTGAAGATATTTGGGGTTTTATCAATAAGAAAAGTTACCTTTGGGGAATGCTGACCCTCTTCCTCTCACTGCATTCTATGGGCTTAACACCAGTAAGCAGATTACCATAAGCTCAGGTGTAAAGAAAGACACATACAAAATTCTCTTCGTTTTAAACTTTCCCTACAGGAGAAGCACTTATTACCAACCAAATTAAAATTGTTGTTACAAAGAATTAGCATTTATAAATCAAAGGTTCCAGAAAGTTCTTTCAGTCACTAATAAACAAAAGTCACATGAAAATAATTTTTTTTCTGAAAAGAGTACTGAAATTTTAATATTTATAAAACAATAAGCAAGTTAGCCAAAGTTTCTATTATATTCTTCTATTAAACTATTATATTCAGAGTAACTAAGAACCTGCAATGGAGGCACACAGTTCTGGGAACTTTAGGAGATTATTTAAACTATTTTTAAGCTCAATTTCTCCAACTGAAAATGAATATAACCTTATAAGTAAATGTTGGTAAAGGACTTAACACTGAGAACAACACTGGACTGTTACCAATGTATGTAAATTATTAATATTTTAAACCATAAATTCATTTTGACTTTCACACTGTCTTTTAAAAATAACATTTTGGGTTTTGTTCTTTGTTTAGAAATTAATATATGTTTGTTGCAGAAAGTTTTGAAAATAGAAAAAATGAAAAAAATAGAATAACCCATAATTATATTGTACTGAGATTTTAAAGTAATTTTTAATATGTTGCCTACAATTTTCGTATCCTTCCTGAACTCCCTTTCAGAGAGGATCAATCAGAATATATAATTTTGTAGTAATAAAACCTATACTCTTTGCACAGGACAAAATAAAATTTAGAGTCGTTCTGTTTATACATAATACTACCCTCTCCCAGGCAATGATTTAAATATTCCCAATTCTTTATGCCAGGCTTTATGAAAGAGAAACATGTGCACTTCATTTTGAAAGTGTAAAAAAAAATACACTTTTACCTATCTTTGTATCTGTTAATAGATCAATCTACTTATATCCTCGCGTGCGTGTTTCTGTGTGTTTATATTTACAGAAATGAACAAGCATTACTCAAAGTAATTTTTAGTTATAAAAAATATTCTTACATACAGATCTGGTCATTTTATGATTTTAATATGACAATATTCTTAAATTTATTCCTGCTAAAAATTACATCACAAAAATTAAAATGGCATTTCATTTCCAATTATGTTTGCATCTGGTTGAGCACAGTGCTTTGGTTGATATCATTACAATAATTTAATGAACTCAAGCTTGAGCCAAAATTCCAAGTAGCTGTGGGAAAAAAACATTAAACATGCATTTGGTCATTAGAATATTATTCTGTGTGTATGAGCCTATACATCCCACGGGAATTGGGATGAAACAAGAGAAAATGATTGTTTTCTTTGATATATATATTCACACTTGTTTTGAAATTTTATGTATTTATGATTACATTAGTGTTAAATATTAAAGCAAAAATATCTCTAAGATTTGTTAAATGCAACTCAATTATTCAGTCTAACAGGATGGAGCTCAGATGGATAACTGAAATTCAAGGATAAAGACGTCAGAGAATAGTTGCTCACTCTTCCCTCACAGTTGCATGCACAGGAGCTGCTATTAAGATCAGTTTGAGTTTCCCCTCCTCATCATGAACTTGGACAACTTCCAAGGGAGAAGACAAATGACAAAATGGCAGGTAGCTTGAGGGTAAAGAGAAATACCAAGGTGATCTGAGTAATCTATATATGAATAATCAGTACTAATTAAGAGGCTTTTATGGAGAAAATAGGGGTAACTTTTTATTAATTCTAAAAAAAAATTTCTTTTGATTGCCCAAAAAGTGGAGGAAAAACAGTTTTAATCTTTACTAAACTGTAGTCACAAGTGACAGATATCAATCTGTTAAAAAGATTTACTGAATCCCTTTTGGATGCTTATGAAATTTCAAAAGAAAAATGACTGTGTGGCATCAGAGAATAATGCAAATTGTGAAGATGGTCTAAGAAGTTTTCAATCAAGTTCAGAACATGCTATGCCAGTTAATTTTCCTTAGCTTATGCTCTTTTCTCTTCCAGTCTATGCTTCTGAACAGTTGTTCATAAAAATGTATAGTTTTCTGTGTTTTGGGGGATCTTTTTATTTCCTTATGAAGGCTCTTGTATCATATAAAACTTGGTACCTTGATGTTCATGCTTTTCTCTTGTAAATCTATTTTGTTGGTGGTGGCAGTGGTTTTTACGGAGCCTTAGCCACAACCTTGTGGCCGGTGAGGAAAAGAAATTACTTTTATCCCCTACACATTAAATCCCACCTTGTCACAACTACCCAGGTTACTTTGAGAAAATAGCTTGATGATTTATATAATTTTGATATTGTAACTGTAAAATAAGAATAACCATAGTTCTCACTTTATAGAGTTGTTGAGAAAATTAATGAAACTAATACATATTGTATTATCTGTTGCTAGGGGCCACATACTTAGCAGATTAAAGCAAACCATTTCATTATCTCAGTCTTCATGGGTCAGGAGTCTGGGTATTAATTAATTGGATCCCCCGCTCAGGGTCTCACTAGGCTGCAATGATGGAGTTTGCAGGCTGCATTCTCTCACTTAGTGGCCCAGTTGAGAAAGAATCCCTTTTCAAGTTCACTCAGGGTGTGGTAGACTATTTTCTTGTGGCTGTATGACTGAGAACTCTGGTTTCTTACTAATTTTTGGAGTCTGTCCTCAGCTGACTATTGTTAGGTTCCTCCTAGAAACTGCACTCACCTCCTTGGAATATGGTCTTGCACATGGCCTCTTCCTTCGCAAACACAACTAGAGAAAGAAAGCCTCTAAAGTACATCTGCCAACAAGAAATAGACTTATATCATATCCTGGAATTTTGAAGGTAACTTACCACCTTTGCCATATTTTATTGTTTAGAAGCAAGGTATAGGTCCTGTTCATACTCAAGAGGTGATGGTTGACTACACGTACACATAAACACCAGAGATAAGGATGATGGCGACTCAGTTTAGCTTCTATCTGCCACAAAACAAATAGAACATACCTAAAAGACCCCAACCATATCTAAACCTTACTTAGTGTTTGAGATTTTGGACTCTGAATGGATAATGTAATGGAATGAGACTCTTGGGAACCTTGGGATTGGGCAGACATATTTTGCAAGTAAGTGAGATGTTAATCATTTTGTTCCAGATGGAATACTGTTATAGACAGACTCAAAGGTGGCCCTTTCATGATTCCCTAATGTTGGTGTTAAAACTTTGGTGGACTCCCCTCACCTTGAATATGACAAAAATTTGTGAGTTGTTTCTATGCAATATATTGTGTTGAAATGAAGAGATGGCAGTGCCATAATTATACCGCATACCTAAAACTCTGTCTTTCTAGATGACTTGTAGACAAAATCCTTGCTGGCTTGATGTAAGAAGCTGTGTTAAGAAACCTACATGGCCTGTGTTAGTCTGTTTTCATCATGCTACTGATAAAGACATAGATGAGACTGGGCAATTCACAAAGGAAAGAGGTTTTTTGTTGTTGTTGTTGTGAGATGGATTCTTGCTCTGTCATCCAGGCTGGAGTACAATGGCACAATCTTGGCTCACTGCAACCTCCGCCTCCCAGGTTCAAGCAATTCTCCTGCCTCAGCCTCCTGAATAGCTGGAGTTACAGGTGCCCACCACCTCTCCCAGCTAATGTTTTTGTATTTTTAGTAGAGATGGGGTTTCACCATGTTGGGCAGGCTGGTCTCGAACTCTTGACCTTGTGATCCACCCACCTCAGCCTCCTAAAGTGCTGGGATTACAGGCGTGAGCCACCGTGCCTGGCCTGGAAAGAGGTTTAATGGAGAACTCATAGTTCCTCATGGCTGGAGAAGCCTCATAATCATGATGGAAGGCAAGAAGGAGAAAGTCACATTTTATGAGGATGGTGGCAGGCAAAGAGAGAGTGTGCAGGCAAACTCCTGCTTTTAAGTCATCAGATGTTGTGAAACTTATTCAGTATCATGATAACAGTGCAGAAAAGACCCCCCAAAACCCCAATGATTCAGTTCTCTCCCAGCAAGTCTTCCCCACAAGGCATGGAAATCTGGGGAGCTACAAGATGAAGTTTGGTTAGGGACATGGAATGAAACCATGTTGGCATGCAACTGCAAGTGCCCTCTGTGGCTGGCCTGTAGCCAAGGGTGAGCTGCAGCCAACAGCCAACAAGTCAAAGTCTTCAGTTCTACAACCTTAAAGATAACAATTTTGCCAACAAAGTGTGTGACCTTGAAAATGAATTTATCCCCAGTGGAGCTGCTAGATGTGAACATAGCCAGGCTGATACCTTGTGTTTGCTTTCGGTGGGATCCTAAACAGAGGACCCGCTGTTCAGCCATACTGAATGCTTGAGCCACAAAAACATTCACATAGTAAATACTTGTTTTAAGCTGCTAAATGTGTGGTAATATGTTACATATAAAGAGATGAGTTATATACGAAACATTTAAAAAGCAATATTCGAGGTGGGTGGATCACGAGGTCAAGAAATCGAGACCATCCTGGTCAATATGGTGAAACCCCGTCTCTACTAAAACTACAAAAAATTAACTGGACATGGTGGCGCGTGCCTGTAATCCCAGCTACTCAGGAGGCTGAGGTAGGAGAATTGCCTGAACCCAGGAGGCGGAGGTTGCGGTGAGCCGAGATCGCGCCATTGCACTCCAGCCTGGGTATCAACAACGAAACTCCGTCTCAAAAAAAAAAAAAAAGCAATATTCATATTAAGAATTCAATGAGTATTAGCTCTCGATATTTTGTTTCACAGAGGCAATATAAGAGTAGGGTTCACAGAGGGAATATTCTAGACATAGGTCCTGGGTTAAAAATCTGGCTGTATCAGTTACTGGTCATTTAACAGTGATAAGTAGCTTAACTTCTAAACCTTTAGTTTTTTTCTGTATAATGGAAATTAGAGCAGTATGTATAATGGTAATTTAAGCAACATGGGATTGAACATGAGGATAGGATTGGTTAATAACATAAATCACTGGAACAATGTTGTATACATAACAAAGTCAGGCATATTACAAATATTACTGTTACACAAAGTCATGCACATTAGAAATATTATTATATTGATAAGCACTTATTATAGCCATTCAAGGACTCCCTTTAGTATGTCAGTTTAATTTATATTTTGTAATAGATAAAATATTAGATAAGATTATAAAATAATTGGAAGAAACTTTAAGGAATACTAGGAATAATTATTAATAATTATTGGACAAAAAGTAAAAAATCTCAAATTCCTCTTTTAGATGGAAATTCCTTAGAAGTTTTAGAATTCATTAGGAATTTGCAAATAAGAAAATAATTACATTTTCAATATCTTAATAGTAGTTTCTTTGATTTCACTCATGTAGTTTGATAATGTTAAAACAGGTTAATTTCCAGTACATGGAAGAAATTGATAGAAATTATACCACAATGGATCACAGATTGCAAGCAATTATATATTATCAAGAGAGCCACTGTTTATTTCTTATGTGAGGCTGCTGAATTCCAGGCAACCAACTACTTTGATTATCATATTTAATGCTATTTAACGCAACCCCGTATATTTTGTTCTACATTGTCTTATAAAACATTAAGTCTCACAAAAGGGATACTTAATGAATACTATAGAAAGAGGAAATTTTTTTAATTATGCCAATAATGCATGAAAAATATTCTCATGTAAAATATTAATATCATCTGGACATATAATTAACAGACTTGAACTTTCATTTCACCTGAATCCCACGAAGTACTTTACTTCCTCTAATTAACAATCAGTAACATTTTGATGTGATTCCTAAGAAACATTTTCTAGGTAGGTATTTATTTCTGCGTGTGTGAATTTATACAGAGAAGGGTAGAGAAATGCTTAAGTTATAAAACGTTTTTGCATTTTGCAACAACATATCTTTATTTTTTTATACCTCACTCATTTATGATTCTACATAGTATTCAATATATTACAGGTATGTAATGATTTATGATTATCTACTGATTAAAATTTAGGTTATTTCAAGTATTCTACTTAAATACTTGGTGGTAATGACTATCATTTTTCAAATATATAAGTGAACAATTGGATTATTTACTGTGAGAAGTGTGAAAGTTGTGAAAAATTTTACTTGAAGATGTCTGTATATGTTAAGTATAAAAACTACAATTCTTAAAATGTTCAAATTTAATGTTTTTCTCTTCTGTTAATTCAACTCAATTTAACAAGTAACATATTTAATCAGATAGTTTTGAAAAATCTTTTGAATTTCAATTTGTTCTCCTTTTACTAGGATGAGATTTGCAGCCCAGAAGTATTCAGTGTAGTGCCAGTGAGTGAATAAATAGGCCTCTCCAGAAAGGAGTATTTTATCAATCATGTTTAAAATTGCTAGATTTGGTCAATTTTATGATTGTTTTAAAATTTTGAATGCAAAATACCCTACTCCATCTTCTAATCCTAGGGTTGGCTGCTCCCACAAGTGCCTTAGTTTATTCTCCCCTCCCCAAGTCTCCCACACGCCTTAGCATTCTTAATGCATGATTTTTCTGGGGGAAAAAAACAAGTTTGCTAACGGTTTTTTCAACATACTTCCCCTGACTGTGAATGCTTTTAAGAATGATTGCTGGCCCGGCGCAATGGCTCATACTTGTAATCCCAGCACTTTGGGAGGCCAAGGTGGGCAGATCACCTGAGGTCAGGAGTTTGAGACCAGCCTGACCAAAATGGAGAAACTCCCTTCTCTAGTAATAGTACAAAAAAATTTTTAATACATTTTTTATTGTACTTTAGGTTCTGGGGTACATGTGCAGAACATGCAAAATTGTTGCATAGGTACATACATAGCAATATGGTTTGCTGCCTCCATTCCCCCCCCCACCACTGTCACCTATATCTGGCATTTCTCCCCATGTTATTCCTCCCCAACCTCCCTACCCCCTGCTGTACCCCTCCCCTAGTCTGCCCCAAGAGATCCCAGTGTGAGATACTCCCCTCCCTGTGTTCATGTGTTCTCATTGTTCAACACCTACCTAGGAGTGAGAACATGCAGTATTTGATTTTCTGTTTTTGTTTCAGTTTGCTGAGAATGATATTTTCCAGATTCATCCATGTCCCTACAAAGGACATGAACTCATCCTTTTTCATGGCTGCATAGTATTCCTTGGTGTGTATGTGCCACATTTTCCTTGTCCAGTCTATCATCGATGGGCATTTGGGTTGGTTCCAGGTCTTTGCTATTGTACACAGTGCTGCAGTGAACATACAGGTGCATATGACCAGTGATGAGCATTTTTTCATATGTTTGTTGGTGTAGTCTCCCCCATGCTGTTCTTTTGATAATGAGTGAGTCCTTACAAGATCTGATGGTTTTATAAGGGGCTCATCCTCCTTTGCCCTGCATGTATCCTTCCTGCCGCCCTTGTGAAGAAGGTGCCTTGGTTCCCCTTTGCCTTCCATCATTATATTAAGTTTCTTGAGGCTTCCCCAGCTATGCTGAACTGAGTCAATTAAGTCTCTTTCCTCTTATAAATTACTCAGTCTTGGGCTGTTCTTTACAATAGTATGAAAATGGACTAATATAAACCTCTATGAACAGTATGGAGATTTCCCAAATAACTCAACATAGAACTACCATTCAACTCTGCAATCCCACTACTGGGTATAGCAAAAGCAAAATAAATCATTTTATTAAAATGTCTCCTGTACTCTGGCTGAGCATGATGGCTCATCCCTGTAATCCCAGCACTTTCAGAGGCTGAGGATGGAAAATCACTCAAGGTCAGGAGATCTAGATAAGCCTGGTCAACATGATGAAACCCTGTCTCTACTAAAAATACACACACAAAATTCGCCAGGTATGGTGGTGTACACCTGTAATCCCAGCTACTTGGGAAGCTGAGACAGGAAAATTACTTGAACCTGGGAGGTAGAGGTTGCAGTGAGCAGAGATTGCATCACTGCATTCCAGTCTAGGTAACAGAGTGAGACTGTGTCTCAAGTAAACAACAACAACAAAACTCCTGCATTTTTATGTTTATCACAGCACCATTCACAATAGCAAAGTGATGGCATCCACTTAGTGTCCATCAACAGATGGCTGGATAAACAAAATGTGGATACACGCACATTGAAACACTATTCAATCATTAGAAAAGAATGAAACCATGTCTTTTATAGCAACATGGATGGAACTGGAGGCCATTATCTTAAGTGAAACAACTCAAAGTCCAATATCACGTGTTCTCATTTACAAATGGGAGCCAATAAATGTATACACACAACACGGAGTATGGAAGGATAGATGCTGGAAACTCAGAGGGTGGGAAGGTGAAAAAGGATCAGTGATGAAAACTTACTTAATGGGCATAAAGTCCATTATTCAGATGACAGACACACTGAAAGCCATGACTTTGCCACTGCTCAAAATATTCAAGCAATTAAATTGTACTTGTATCCCTCTAATTTCTACCAATGTAAGAAAATGAAGAAAAAAGGAAAGAATCAGGACAATAGTAAAATGTAATTTTCTCATGTAGACTACAGGCTTTGACCCAACATTTATTCAACCAATATTTATGAAAAGTTCCCCATAGTCAAGCACTGTGTTATGTATTTCAGCTATAAAAGTCATTGTACTTGGGCTGCAAAAGTCATTATGACAGACAAAGTTCCTACTCTGGATTTGTAATTCATAGATTTTGATGGACATCTTTACCCAGACATGAGAAGACTATCATTTTGTACCTGAACTATCAGCTTGAAGCTAAAATATAAACTTTATCTTATATTTGCTTCTTTGTTTTAGCATCCAGGCGTTATAAATTCCACATATTTTGAAATATTAAAATTTTTTATGGTAAAGAAAAAAAAAAAAGAGAATAATCTATTAGTAAAGAAAAGTAAGAGATACGCAGGACATCAAGAGGAACAGTGTTGGAACCAATATTCTTGAGCTTAATTAAATGGGATCTGGAACACATCATGTGTCATGTTAGGAAAGACTTATCAGTTCAGCATAGATTATGCTTCCAGTAACCCCCCAATTTCAGTTGCTTAAAATGAAAAATGTTTATTTCTTGAATATGTTATATGCTCATCACTAGTTGGCTTGTGATGGTCCTAACACTATGATCTAGGATCACAGAGCAGCCATTTTAGAAAACATTACCTCTCTCCAAATAACAAGGAAGGAGATACCTGAGTATCTCCACTGTCATTGTGTCGAAGTGACACATATCATTTTCATCTCAGCTCATTGGCCAGAGCCAAGTCCATAAACTCACCCAACTCTAAAGGAGAATGTGATCTACCATGTATCCAGGAAGAGAAATAACATGAGTCCTTGGAAAATAACACTAATGACTACCAGATACAAGTCATTTCTTTAAGAGGAAGAGTGTCAAATAACAAAGAAACATGTTCA
Source organism: Sapajus apella (assembly GCF_009761245.1). Taxonomy (NCBI): domain Eukaryota; kingdom Metazoa; phylum Chordata; class Mammalia; order Primates; family Cebidae; genus Sapajus; species Sapajus apella. Next base: position 33,163,012 of record NW_022436948.1, read on the forward strand.
TAATTGCTAACAAAAATTTTCTCCTGATTACTTCATGAGAGAGAATTATCATCTGAGATTGAAAAAGTGGTACGAGTCATTGGATGGGGAAGGAAAATACATGAAATGAAACTGAAAAGTGGGGCAAATGAACTAGAGAAGTAATTATGGTTTTGATTTTTGGTCAACATAAAATGTCTACTTCCTATAAGGAGGCATAAATTAAATGGGAGCCAATTAGCTGGACTGGGTGTTTTTTATTCAGTCACATTCAACTGGTGTAAAGATGATTGACAGTCATATTTAACAAAGTCTACACTTTTTTTTTTCAAGAGAGTGTGTCTAAGGAAGAATGAGACAAAGGAGTTGAGACTGTTGTATTATAATGACATACCACAGCAAACAACATAAAGTGGTAAGAAATGACATTAGGATGAGCAGCTTTTTAAAAAGTAATATTGAAGCATCTCTAGAAGGTGTGGGTCAAAGAATGTATGGAGTTTAAATGCCAGGGAAGTAAAATGGAAATGGTAGAAATGGTGGTCAGTGAGATGCTAGAAATCTCAAAAACCTAGCTTTTAAGTGTTTTGTTGATCCATTTGTTCCAGTGGCTATCACTGGCTATGCATATGTGATGACTTTGCCTCTGATTATTGTACAACATCCTGGGATAAAGCAAATAAAGGCAAGTATATGGGTGCAGGTTTCCAGAAGACTACCAAACAGGGCAGTTAATGACAGTTCTCTGAGAATGAATGGGTCTTTGGCAAGTTACAGACCCATTCTGCACACTCCAGTGGTTAAAAGGCTTTCACAGTGACTGATTTGTCTGTTGGTTTTCAAGTTTGGTAAAGAAGGATGGAAATAAGGCTCCTTAAAACGTCACATTGCTTTTTCTTTCTGACATTCAGCCATTTCTCTTAAACACCCTTCCCATTTTTTTAAGCCTTTGATTAATATTCAGATTTCTGAAAATTATTACTTTGACTATTTTTTGCCAATATTCTAATCAATTTTATTGAAACAGTGAATTTTTGGAAGTCCTTACTCCACCATTCCCACTGACATCTGTTTTCTAAGCACCCATTATAAGCAATGTAAGGCTGGTTGCATATTAAGTATACATTTGCCTGTTATTTTTAAGTTTACCGAACAGCAACTCTGTTTTACAATTTATAAGAACTAGAATTTTATTTGGATTAATTGAAACTATCGATTGTTTTGTTATAACTGACAGACGTTTTACTAAAAAAAATTTCTTCCAGAATCCTAAAATTCAATGGGTACTTATATTTTCTTCCATTTATAACTTCTTATATTTTGCAGTTGATTATGGTACATCTGGAAATAATTATTGTAAGATACACATACACATATATGTAAAAGACAAAAACTTAACATTTACAATTTATCAACATTGATATTATTCTTAAATTTCCCCATTATTTTGTGGTCTCTTTTCTGTTTTATAATTATTAGACTTTCTTCTGAGCTATCTATTCAATTTAACATTGTCAAGTTTCAATTTCCCCATTATATCATTTTTAACTTACTGAACATGCATTTTTTTTTATAAATGGTCATCAAAAATTAGATAACTTGTAATAAATTAATAATCAGTAGATGAAACCTGGAAACAAAAAACTCAAAACACTAAGCTTAATACAGGATCTCAAAACTTTCATTTTAAAGTATCTATAATTACTCACTTAAAAATTAACAAATGTTCCTGAAGACTTGATTTGGAATTATAGATAGGAAAATCTGTGTTGTTGTAAAAGGATTAGATGCATGACTTATTGGGAAATCTGAGGCTCTGGAATCTTAGAAACAAAAGGTGGATGCAAATACACAACATATGCTTTGTAATATTGGGCAAATCTCTATTCTCGATTGTTTCTTCGTCATTATTTAAGACTATATTCATAAGACTACAATCATTCAATCATTTGCTATACCAGGCTGCTTAAGAATTAAGTGAGATATATGGTACATCTGTTGGAGCACACTAGCTGTTAATCACTACCCTCCCTTATGAGGCAAATATCACAAAGCAGGAAGAGAGCCAACTGCAACAGCAGGGAATCAACTAACAAGGAAAAAAGATAGGAAACAGCAGAGAATACAATCAGTTAAATTGTTATTCCTGGAAAATATCTTAGTTTTTTCCATATATAATTCTATTCAATTTTAGCAATATATTAGCAGTATGCTAATATTTTTCCCCAATATATTGTTATCCTTACTTTTATGGAGTTATAAAATCTGTGTTCATGTTTTCCTGGTTTAAAACACATCTTGGTAGTAAAATGTCTAAATAAAAAAACAAATATTGGGAAGAAAATATATCAAAATAACATTTAAAACCTAAAATCATATTAATAAACAATTGAATACAGGATATTCTGCATAAATTTAAAATAATTCTTAATTGTAAAATAATTGTTTCCTTTCTTCAGTTGTAAATCAATCAGTTAAGTGATTAATCAAGCTTCTGCTAAACCAAATTGAATCAATTAACTTCACCTGCAGTTAATCAAAACTTTATTTGGATCCTGGCAAAATTGTGATACTGCCTTTCTGTTCTTATCATTTCCAAATATCTTTGCAAGAGTTTTCTGTTAGGAAAAGTAATATGCCACTCTCCCCCCAACCCCAAAATGTCTATCTAATCCATAGAACCTGTAAATATACTATCTTATATGGAAAATTAAAAAAACAAAAAGATTTCTGGATGTGATTAAGGTTAGGGACACTGTGATGTGCAGTTTTCCTGGAATGTCCAGGTGAGCCTAATTTAATGACTCAGACCCTAAAAAGCAAAGAACATTTCTTGGCTGTGGTTACAGAGAGATGCAAAGAGAGATGGGAAATCCAGAATACAAGTAGCGTGAGAAAGACTCAGCTTGGTCCTGGCAGGTTTGAACATAGAGGAATGGTCACTAGAAGTGAGAGAAGGCAAAAACACAGAATAGCAATATTCAAACCAGATTCTTCCCTAGAGCCTACAGAGAGGAACATAGACTTATGGACACCATGCTCTTAGTTCAGTGAAACTGTGTTAGGTTTCCAACATATACAACAGTCAGATGCTAAATTTACTTGTTTTAAGTCACTAAATTAGTTAGTGGCAAAAGAAAACCAACATAAACAAACATTTTCCATTTGGCATTTTTCATCCTGTAATCCCACATTTCCCAGTACTAGGACCATTATACTGACTGCTAACTGTGCAGCACTTTTTACCACGGTGTCCCTAAATTGATTCACTTATTCATTTAATGAGTATTATCCAAACCGAACAGGTCTCATATGTTCCATCTATAACACGATTTGTCATCTTTTCAAAATATCCCAAGTACATATCCTGGTGTGAGTTCTAACGTAAAACAACAAAAACAGAGGTAGCATTGTGTAGTAAATAACCCTTCAAAAATAGCTACTATTTACAGACTGTCAACTATGTTCCAGGTACTTTACATATATGATTTACTGTATTCATGGTCAATTCCAAGATATGTATTCTTATAAACATCTTCAAGATTCAGAAACTGTGGCTTTAACAGAAATAATTTGATGGTAAGAATAAAATGCAGGATATAAATGCAGATCTGTAAATCCCTAACACACATGAAGACAAGTCCCTGTATTTTATAACATTTGTGCATTAATGAGATGGTTTCCTAACCCCCAAAAATAGCTACCTAGCAGTGACGTTTCTAATGCCAGATATTTACAGCCATAGAACAGAGTATCAGGGGAATTTGTACCTTCCTCTGCCCCTTCCCAAAGTCACTGCTTACCGTCTCAATATTCCAGGTCCCCAAAGGAATAAAAGCAAGAAGCCTAACTCTTCAAAATTTATGAGAGAAACAATAGTACACGACAATAGTAAAGTATAAAATACTATTCATTATATAACAGAATATATGAAATATATGTGTATTATATAGAATATATAGTTTTCTATATCTATATATCTATGTTTAGCCATGAGATATAATTTGAGCATTGAACAATGCATTACTACTATTTCACATGATAAATGTCAAGGAAGGGGGGAATTAGTTTTCTCCGCACAAATCAAACCATAAAGCTAATTGGCTTGTTTTCTAAAAATCAACTGTATAGCTAATGTAAATATAAGTATTTGGAAATTATCTTTTTCTTACTTATGTTAACCAGCTTCTTGCCAGTTTTATCCGCATAAGCTTGTTAGCAAGTTCTCTTTTAATAACTAGCACAAAGTTAATTTCTAGCCAAGAACTCTTAGCATTGTCATTATTTCAAATGCTAAGAGTTCTTGGCTAGAACTAAATGCTAAAAGTAATAAAAGTTCAAATTGTAATATTCTACTGTATGTTTAAAGTTTCCTTTTATCAACCTGGTGTTTCTGTTTCGGTCATAGGTAATTTGTGTGTTTTGATTTCTCATTAATGAAGCTCATTTTTGGCTTTGTTTTGTATTAGCTACAGAAGAGCAGACAACACAATTGTTTTGAATCTTGCCTTTATATAGCACATCTTCCAGTGTGACAAAGAGACATAGTTAATTTTTATAGAGGAAATAAAAGGTATATTTTAGAAAGTCAGAGAAAACCTTCTGGTAGACAGGACTATAAAGCTGATGATCAAGGGAAGAGTAGAAATTATCCAGAAGAAAATGAGATTCAGGAGAGCAAATATTGTTGGCATAGGGAGCAAGAACAGCAAGTGGGAAGGTGGAATGTTTAGAAGAAATGAAAGTAACTATACTTTTAGAACAAATGCAAAGCAGAAAGCATCCATAGTGGAGAGTTAAGTATAGATTAAAATGTATCAGTTTTATAGGATCATACTTAATAGGACCATCCTGAGAGTATGGTGGCACCATAAAAATAAAGAAAGCTGAGAATAATCAGATTTTTTTTTCTACCCTAGCTTAGCATCAGAGAAAGATTTCAATGAAACTAGTTAGGATGCTTACGTGCATATCCAAGAGGACAGTATGGTGATTAGTGTCCTCAGACAGGAGCAAGTAAGGAAAATTAAAACTCTTGAAAGCAGTGTTCCATCCAAAGACCCCATTGTGACTATTCTCTCAGCTATATTCCAGAAGAAAGACACAGGAAGGCAAGTACTGCATGATCTCCCTTATGTGTGAGATCTAAAAAAGTCCATCGCATAGAAGCAGAGTAGAATGGTGATTACTACAGGCTGGAGATGGGGACACTGGAAAGATGCTGGTGAAAGAATGCACAATTTCAGTTAGACAGGATAAATAAGTTCAAGATACCTAATGTATATCATGTGCCTATCATTATTAATAATGTAGGCGGACTACTCCCTATCCAAAATATCTGGGACAAGCAGTGTTTTAGGTTTAGAATATTTTTTCAGATTTTGAAATATTTGCATGTACATAATGAGACATCTTGGGAATAGGATCCAAGCCTAAACACAGAATTCATTTTTGCTTCATATACAACTTATACACAAAGTCTGAGGTAATTTTATATAATTATTTTAAATAATTTTGTGCATGCAACAAATGTGTTTTGACTGTGACCCTTTGCATAGGGTCAGGCGAGGGCTGGTGCTCAAAAGGTTTCAGATACTGGGGCATTTAAAATTTCAGACATAAAGATTATGGATGTTCAGCCTGTATATTGTGTACTTGAAAATTGTTAAAATATTAGATTTGAAAGGCCCTAATCAAAAATCAAAAAACATAAGTATATGAGATAATATATGTATTCGTTTGATTTAATCATTTCACTATATATATATATAGACATCAGAGCATCATCTTGTATAGCATGTATATATACAAACTTGGTCAATTAAAAATAAAATTTAAAAAGGAAAGACAGGAAATGCGGTCTTTCTAAAGTAGTTTGATGGAAATATGCAAGCAGATTATCCGGTTAATAAAATACACATCAATACATAGGGGTGTGTGTATGTGTTTGTCATTTTTTTTGGTTTTTTTTTTTTTTTTTTGAGACATTATTTTAGATCTTGTTCTGTAACCCAGGCTGGGGTGCAGTGACACAATCATAGCTCATGGTAACATCAAACACTTGGGATGAAGCAATCTTCCTCAGCTTCCAAGCAGATAGGGCTATGGTTGTATACTTCCATGCTTGGTTAATTTTTATAATTATGTTTTCACAGAAATGGAATCTCTAATTCCTTTTTAATGGAATTCCATTCTAATCAAATGTGGACCAGACTGGTCTCAAGCTCATGGCCTCAAACAATCCTCATACTTGGACCCTCCAAAGCACTGGCATTATAGGTGTGAGCCACTGGGCCCCACCCTGGATTTGCTTTGTTATTAAGAGTACACCAGTCTAAGATAAATAACTTAATTTACACATTCGATTTTTGAAGGACACCAAAAATGATACTGTAAATTGTACTACCTCCTAATTAAGTTTCTCAAATACCATGGTCATATTATCATCTCGAGAATTTATTTAATTAAATATCATCAGCAGTGGGTACATAAATTACATAACATTTTTTTCAAAATTCAGACTATTTTTCCAACTCTAAGTTTTGGACATGGCCGAATTTGGAATTTAAGTGTCAACTTTAAAAAAAAGTTGTAACAAGAAAAGTATAGAGCTAAAATTGGATTATGAAATAAGCATTTGAAACAACTTCCATGTAATCACTCACATACCAAAGAATATTCTTCGTTTAGATTCATAAAGTTCTCAGGACAAAAAACAACAAAACACTCTGGAATTATGGGAGGATGCACAAATGCATTCTAGTTATGTAAGTGTAATAAAAATTCCTTATAGAAACACACTCATTTTGACAGTAGAATGTCTAACTAGCATTCTTTTATGTCTTACAAATAATTTATAAACCACAGCTTACAAAAACGTCCTATTTACTTATCTCTGTTGTCTATTGTTTTATAATGTCTTGACAAATTTAATAGATTTTTAAGCTAGATTTGTTCTTAATCCAGTGATATATGTTGTGCAAGGTTGAAGACATGGTTTACCACCCAACTCTGATCTATCTCCACTTCAGGTTTTCTGTTTTGCTCTTACATTCTGCCTCTTTCTGAAGCAAAATTATTCCAACTAATATAATAAATGGCTCACATTTTCACCATCAAGTTAAAATTAAATGAGAAAATACAGTGGAGGTTAACTTTAAAAGTTATCCCTAAAATAATGTTTGAAGGGGGATTAGTAAATAATTTACATTCATACATGTCTTGGTATACATAACTTCTAAAGAAGCCATATTCATTTTAAAGCCATATTCGTTTACCTTACCCTGTGCTGTTAGCAACAATATATGTAACAATATACAATATATGAAACATTTTTACATGTTAACAAGCGTGTAGAAACAAAATTGGAAGAATTATTTTTAGAATACATAAAATGGAAAATTATTTATCAGAGATATAACTTGTTTCAGGTTTTTTAAAAAGCAATTTGGCAATGATGTGAGCGTGAAACATTATATAAACTTTGGTAATTTTGATTGTAGGATTCTAGGATTCTAATTATAATAAAAATTCTAATTATAATAAAAATATTGATATTTTAATTACAATTATAATTTATAAATATAATTATTGTAATAAAAATATGGATACTTTCATTTGTTTTTTCACTTTTTGGAAGAAAACTATCATTTTAAAACCAAAGGAAGGAAAATAAATTTTTTTAAAACTGTAGAACATGTCAGTATACTGATTAAATTCAAGAAAGAGGAGGAGAGGGAATCTGAGGTATGCCAGCTATGTGCTATGTTTTGTTCAAAGATATCCAAAGCAAATGAGAAAACTATGAACATCTGATAACTGATACATATTGTCTTTCAAAAATTAAAAACTAAATAAGATTAATAAAAGCAAGCTTTTTTAAGTAGTGCCTATTTAGTCTCTCTCTGTCCTGGTACTAATTACTTATTTGTACTAAAAATCTCTCTTAATCAATGCAATATTAACCCCTTTGACTATATGGGATATTCAACACACCAGTGTTGGCTTGTTCTATTTGATTCAGAATTACAATGACTTTACTTTAAATTTTGATTTAATTACACTAATCCAACATGGGCTATTGATTACCAATTTATTTCGTAGAGACTGTTTTTGTTTTTTTTTTTTTTTTCTTCTTTTTCTTTTACTTTAATAAAAAGACAGGGAACACTAAGCACTTGAAACCTAGAGCAGAATAAGAACTACCTTGTGAGTGGAGAACGCAAAAAAACTCTAGTGACAGAAAAATGCCTACTGAACAATACCCATGTGATTTTGAAGGAATTGAGTCTATTAACAAGAAATTATGTTGAAATACCTTATTACTAAATGTGGATTCTAGAGTAATCTAGAGGAACATAGAGCAAAGTACTGGGAATACAAAAAAATCATATAAGGCATTTTGTGCTGTGATTATGTTTACAATCTAAAACACCATGAGTAAATATATCATTAGGAAGTTTAGTATCAGTAAAAATGAGGTGAACATAGTTATGGGATTTTTTTCCCCAATCAAAAGAACTATATATATAGCATCATTCGTACCTGGGAGAGAGTTGTATGTTAGAACTGACATCTACTTCTTGAACATTGGAATAAGAATTAGAATGTGGGAGGGATTTGCATATTTTGTTCACTAAAATGTTAATATGTGACCATATTTATGTATTTGTGATATAGTGATAATTTTTACTTTCTAAATATTTCAACTGTATATTTTTATAGCTTGTAATTTTATCCCCAAGACTGAGTTCTCTCTGGGGGAAATCCCTTCAGCTGATTCCCAAGTTTTTGCATATTTAATCTCTCTCTTGTTCTGGGTTCCATTACTTTACCTAATTACTTATTTGTACTAAGAAAAGTCTGCTGTATTGTAATATTAAACCTAAAGCCTACTTGTTGTTGCTTATCAAATGTAACTAATAAACCTTATTAAGGAATTGATCTATAACTTGGTATAAGTGAATTATTTAGATAAAAGTAATATATATTTACATATTTAGATATATTTATATCATGTGCTGTTAGCAATATATGTAATGACATGCAATATATGAAACAGATATATTTAATATAAATTTATATTTTACATAATATAAATATAAATATTTTAAAATATAAATATAAAATATATTTATATTATTTATATCTAAATAATACATATGAGTTATAGAAGACAAAAAGACATTCCTGGCAATAAATCTTGTATAACAAATTGTAAATACCATCTAGACATTTATATTGTTTTCTAAGGTCTAATTGAAATAAATAAAGGATGATGTCATGATATCTAAAATATTTTAACTAAACTGGTCTCAAGAAAATGAGGCAGAGGTAAAAGAAAATGGCACCTGGATAAATTACCTTCTCGTTTAGTCTGTTTTTCAAGTCTTCTAAAATGTTCTACTTTCTCATAGACTATCATCACTTCAAAAATGACAGTGAAAAAAGTGGCAATTGTATTAGTTCGAGAGACATGTTCAGACTGAGATTACGTAAAGTCAACATCACCTCCGAATGTATTAACTGGGAAGTTGATCTCATTTTGCTTTTGCCCTCTTTTGAAAATTGTTCTGTTTCTGGTTTCATTGGAGAGTGAAAAAAATCAGAAATATATTGTCTCAAATGGATACTGGGTTCATTTCTCTGTGCAGAGAACCAGGTTTCTAGTGACAGACATTTGCTAGAAGTAGGAGAAAAATAAAGGTAAACGTGCAAAAATATAAAAGCTCAGTGTTCCCAACATGGTCTATGTGAGTTTCCTTGGTATGGACTACCCAGCCAGTTATAACTGGTGTTGGGAAGGCAGGTGGAACAGGACAGTATCCACCTGAGCAAGAATGGTTCAAACGATATATAATTATCATTTTCTAATAAGAAAGTTTGGAGTAGTCATTCAAAAATGTTTGTTAAAAGAGAACAAGTAAGTCAATGCATAGATGTAGTCATCTATTCTGCAGAATAGCAATGTTAATTCAAGAATTTGAGAATATTTTAGAAAACATTAGATACATACTTCACACATACAAATGACAAAAAGAATATCCAATGAGCTACATTTAATTTTGAAATAGTGATAATATTTTAAGGAGAATAAAATTACATTCAATTATTATGGATCATGCAGAAATGGAGAATAAACACCAAAATATGAAATAATGTATTGACATTATTGCCTAAAACCGAAGTATTTTAATGTACAAAAAGAACAAACCAAATAAAAAAAAAATGACCAAAATACATCGTGGCAAGTATTTTAAAAATCTTTTTCACAATAAGACATAGGATGAGATGGTATATTAATAATAATAGTTTTTAAGGTTCCATGGATTGGAAAATGTAGTTTATAACAAGAAAATATAACCAAGAAGCAGAAAATTTAATCAGAAATGCAAAAGATTATTAACCGTAAGCACAATAAATTAGCATTTTGTTAATTTGTAAACCTTGGAAATAATTTTGTCCAATTTTGTTCAGTGAGGCCTCACTTCAAATATGGCCAACATTGTGAAAAAATTGAATATATAAAATGAGTTAAATGTATGTATATATTGCATTTAGATGAAAAATTGGTATGTTAAAAAATCTAATATTTTTAAAACATTGTTTTTTAAATATTAGATTTTTAAAATCATTTTTATTGAAAAATAAAATTGTTTTAAAAGTGTTTTTGATACTTTATTGCAACATAAGGATAAAAAATTAGAAGCCACTTGAATTTCCGTCTATTAGGAGATAACCTACTTGTAATACTTTTCTCAGGTACATACTAGGCAGCAAATTAAATATGAGGATTTTGAAGACTGATGTGGCACAAAATATTCATTGACACAAGTTTTATAGATATTAGTTTTCCAACGCATACAACTATAACTATTAGTAGCGATAAGTAATGAAGAACATAAAACTTGTCAGACAGGTCATCAATGAAATATAATTTTTAATTTCATCTATTTTTCTCATGTGCTCATTCTGCCTTTATTATTGGTTAAAAAAATAGACAAATAAGGTAGGTAAGATAGATAGATACATCAGTGAGGTAAATGGATAGGTGAAGTATCCACGTCTTTTAATTTTGCTTTTCTACATATAAATATATACGATAGATAATAACTTGATTAGTTAGAAGTAAATTTTAGGCTATTTTTCATATGTTCTAGTTCTTACAGAATATGCTTCTATTGAAGAAATCCTAACAGGTCAATTGCCAAATTTCTCATTTCCCTCTTATTTTCCATTTAGTTAACAAAGAGGCAGACTTGTAGTTAAACCACCATTAAGAAGTTACCTAATTCAATCTTAAAGTATTCCTAAAGGGAACTAACATTAAGAGAGAAAGTATTGCTGGCACAATAAATTTTTTTGAGGAACTGAAGTGTTTAGTTAGGCAGTGAGAACATTAATAATTTATGAAGGAATTCAACACATAAAGCAGACAGAGTTGACTCTTGACCATTAAAGAATAAATCAAAAAAAAAAAAAAACCTACTGAATAGATGTTGAAAGTGCTGATAAGCTTTAAAATCATAGGTTTTTTGACCTCTCTAAGCACTTGCCACATTTGATCACAAAATGAAAGTTTAAGAAACATCTCATAACATAAATTATGCACTGTGTAGTTTTTTTCAAAGAAAGATCATTAAAGGACATTTGTCATATAATATTTACAAATATATATATATATATGACATATTAACAATAACATTTATGGGTAGAATATAAGATGTAACTAAAATAAAAACAGTAAGTTTGAGTGAAAAACTGCCACCTTTAAAGGGTATCTGTGGGTCAAATTTGAAAATGTTCGTTATAATTGATGATTATTGTTTCTTCCTGAAGTGCAAAAATAATACATGGTATGGAATTTCCCTGGGATTCCATGATATGTTAATAAACAACACAGTACAAGCATAGGGAGTCCCCCACATGGCAAGAGGGCATGATCGTGTGCCTTCCAGGTTTGTCTGACATCTGAAAACCAGATTTCTCTGACATTTCAAAATCTTGATGTGTCATAAATGCAATGACATTCTAAATCAAATTGATACATTGACCCCTATATAAATATGAATTTTTTTTATGGAGAAAGCAACATATAAAAAGTTGAGACCTCTTGGCTCCTCTCACAGTGGCTTCCAAAAGCACATCTACCAGAAGTACTATTTTTATAATTGAGTCCATAGGTGAGGATTCAGAGAAAGCCTTGGATAGGAGCTATTTATTAAGATGTATGCTTTTTTCATAATTGTAGATCTCTGAGTTTTCAGTTGACCAACTGGTTGACTACAATAAAAATATTTTCTAGATCTAAGTGCTGGCCAGTGAGATATAAGCAAAAATAATATATGGCAGCTTCTGTGACCATTACTTGAAAAGTAGTTACCGATTGCCTTTGGTCTATTTTTTTAAAATATTTTTAATCGTTATCTTAGAGTGATGGAGTATATGTGCAGGTTTGTCATATGGGGTTATAGCATGATACTCAGGTTTGGGGTACAAATGATCCTATCACCCAGGTAGTGAGCATAGTACACATAGTTTTTCAGCCTTTGTCCTCCTTCTCATCTCTCTAGTAGTTCCCTGCATCTGTCGTTGCCATCTTCATGACCCGGAGTAACCAATGTTTAATTCCTACACATTATTGAGAACATGCAGTATTTGATTTCCAGCTAATGTGCTTAGGATAACAGCCTCCATCTGCATCCACGTTGCTGCAAAGGACATGATTTTGTTTTTTTATGGCTGCATAATATTCCATAGTGTTTATTTACCACATTTTCTTTATTCAATCCACCAGTGATAGGCATATCTAGGTTGATTCCACGTCTTTGCTATAATGAATAGTGCTGTGATGAACACATGGGTGGGTGTGTCTTTTTTGGAGAACAATTTATTTTGTTTTTGATGTGTATCCAGTAATGGGATTGCTGGATCAAATGGTAGTTCAGTTTCAAGTTATTTAAGAAATCTGCACACTGCTTTCCATAGTGGCTGAACTAATAATTTACATTCCCACAAACAAGGTAAAAGTGTTCACTTTATTCTGCAACCTTGCTAGCATCTGTTGCTGTTTGGCTTTTTAGTAATAGCCATTCTAACTGGTGTGAGATGGTACCTCATTGTGATTTTGATTTGTATTTTTTATGATGAATGATGCTGAACACTTTTTCATATTTGCTGGCTGCTTGTATGTTTTCTTTTGAGAACTGTCTATTCATGTCTTTTGCCCACGTTTTAATGGGATTATTTGTTTTTTGATCTTTCAATTAAGTTGCTTGTAGAGTCTGGATAATAGACTTTTGTCAGATGCATTCTTTGTGGAGATTTTCTCCCATTCTCTGGGTATTTGTTAATGCTGTTTTTAATTTCAATTTTTGTTTTTATGGCAATTGCTTCTGGGGACTTAGCCATAAACTTTTTCCAAGGCCATCATTTTAGAAGGTGTTTCCTAAGTTTTCTGCTAGGATTCTTATAGTTAAGATCTTACATTTAAATATTTAATTCATCTTGAGATAATTTTTTTTTTTACATGGGAAAAGATAGAGGTCCAGTTTTATTCTTCTTCATACGGTAGTGCTTTATCCCATCACCATTTATTGAATGAGAGTCCTTTCCACATTGCTGATTTTTGTCAACTTTGTCAAAAATCAGATGGCAACAGATGTGCAGCTTTATTTCTTGAGTCTCTATTCCAATCCATTGGTTGAAATGCCTGTTTTTATACTGGTACCATGCTGTTTTGGTTACTGTGGCCTTATAGTATAGTCTGAAGTTAAGTGATGCAATGCCTCCAGGTTTGCCATTTTTGTTTAGGACTGCTATTGGTTTCTTATGAATTTTAAGATAGTTTTTTCTAGTTCTGTGAAAAACTGATGTCCTTTTTACTATCTTATTACCTGGACATACCTGTTGCCATTTTGGACAATCATACCAAGGATCCCTCTACAGAGATGACAGAACTGTGAGCTAAAAAGGGCCTGAGTCACTTGGGAGGCTGAGGCAGGAGAATTGCTTGAACCCAGGAGGCGGAAGTTGCAGTGAGCCGAGATTGTGCCATTGCACTCCAGCCTGGGTAGCAAGAGCGAATCTCCGTCTCAAAAACAAAAAAAAAAAGGAAAGGGGGCCTGAGTTCCTGTGGAGTCTGTGGAACAGAGCCCACTAACCTTATATTTCTAGGCATTTACAAAATAGAGAAATACATTTCTGCCCTTTGTTGACTATTGTTATTTTCAGTCTGTAAAACTTGCTGCCAAACATAATTCTAATTATTAGTATACAGATGAAAAAACACAACTGGATGTATCAAATAACTTTAGAGTTGCATTGCCCCATATGGTAGCCAACAGACTGCCCAATACACAGCAACACATGGACATTTAGTATTGCCTAGTACCAATTGAGATGTACATGTAAAACATGCAATCTATGCTGAAGAACTAAAACAAAAAAATAATTTAAATGTTCCGTTAATTTTTTATTGATTATATTTGAAATGAAAATATTTTGAATATGTTAAATATACTACTAAAATTAATTTCATCTTAAATTACCCATATGGCTCACTTTATATAACTATGGACAGGGCTGTTATTGAAAGCAGACTCTATAAAGTAGACTATGTATCTAAACTTCTTCCTCTCATGTATAGGCTCTTCCTATCAGATCACGCCACTGCTGTTGGTGTGGTAAGATGTACAATTGAGTTACACTGCATATAAATATAACTAAATATCAGGTAAATATCATTGAAACTAGTGATGTAAAAATCACAACATACATAATTAAAAGAAAATGGCTAAAGTCAGAAGGATGTGAACAATTCTAAGAGTATTTGAAGCAAAAGCTATAGTTGAAATGGTAAGAAAATAGAGTATGGAAGAAGCAGCTTTCTCAGTTGGTAAAATTTTAATTAATGACAATGTCTACTTGGCATAAAAAGATACAGTTGTGCTCAGGTGGATAATTAGTGAAGATGCTAAGAGATGACATGGTGAAGGGATTTATAAAGCCCTAGGCTAACCCACGTCAAGCAACTAATTGACAAAAAATTTGCAACTCATTTCCTCTTCTTTTTCAAACTTAAATCTTGTGCTGGATACTTTGTGATCCATTCAAGGTCACTGATCCTCTCAGTTCACTGTAGCATGCCCGCTACTTTTCCTGGGATCCAATAACCATTCCATTCCCTCCCTCTTCAGGCTTTAGTATTGATTATTCAACTTAACCTTTATAGAAATCTAAGAGATAGGCATTATTGTTATCTCTATTTTAATGATGTGAAAACCAAAGCATGAAAAGACTAAAAACAATCACCCGAGTTCACATAATAAGCAACAGAGTCAGATTCCAACCCAGGTAAAGTGGCTTTAACTTCAAACACTTAATGTTTATGCTGTGTTATCAGTGGTGTAATAGCAAGTTATGAATTACCCGTCAGCATCCATGCCCCATGTTTTT
This sequence comes from Sapajus apella, assembly GCF_009761245.1. Lineage (NCBI taxonomy): Eukaryota > Metazoa > Chordata > Mammalia > Primates > Cebidae > Sapajus > Sapajus apella. Next base: position 33,178,447 of record NW_022436948.1, read on the forward strand.
AAACCAAGAGTTCAAATGTAATTTGCAATCCCTGTGGATCTTGGACATCCGAGTCTGCTCTTCGGCTTACTCCTGGCTTCTGGCCACAACCCTTCCATTAGTGGCCATGGCCTAAAGCAGATCAACCAGGGTATCTCAAAGGACTTTACTGAGATCATGGTAACCTACTATTCCCTTGGATGTGAGTTAGGAAGCATGTGATTTTAGGAACATTAGAAATGCCATCAAGAAGAGAAAACAGAAATAAATCAAGTCTTAAAAGCTATTGTAAAATTCTAAAGGGTCCAAAATCTAAATAGTTGTGTCCTATTAACATATAAAAATGTCTTAAAATTTATTTCTATCATTTACATATATCCTAACATATAACATATGAAAATGTCTTAAAAATTTTTATAATTAGTATCCATATTTTAGAATGGAGTACATTCTTAATTATAATTAATCTATTTAATAAGAATAGTTTATGTATCTTTCGAAATACAGCTTTTAGTCCTATGTGTATCTGATAAACTTTTTAAATAATCCTGAACCTCTTAAAATGATAAATAAATTTTACTAATGTTTGGGGTATAAGAATTTAGTAATTATCTACATTTTGTTCCAAAGAGTGTTCCTGGAAATATATATGAAACATTATTTCAGAAACTGCTACTTTATCATCTTCATAATTTTAAACAATTGATTACAATAAAAATAGCTAAGCCGTATTTAGCATGTGTACTATCTTAATACCATGTCTCCATTTTTACTTATAAAAAGTTTCATTTGTAAAAATCTATATGATCTCTTACATCAACTTAAACTTGTTTTCTTTGACAAATGAATATAATGTCAATGCTCAGAGAAACCAAACAGAATAGGGTATCTTAGAAGAATGAAATTATTTTAAACCTTTGCTTATAATTAAGCTAGATGGTAAATGGGTCTAATACTTCTATTTTTGAAATCTTTTAGAATTTCATTGGACCACTTAGATTTTTGTGTATATCACTGCTGAAATTCTAAACACATTCTTTGATTAAAAAGTATTTTGTGGCAGATATTTTTATGTTAGACAGTTTTATTGTTTTATATAATGACACCTATGGTCATAATTTTAAAATATTTTCCATACTATAATTAAGGTGGTTTTTATGAAAAAAGCAGTTTTAGGTTAGCAGCAATATTCAGACAAAGGTACAGAGATATCTCCTATACCCACTGCATATGGGCATAGACTCCCAAAGAATCAACAATCCCGCCAAAGCGGTACATTTGCTATAATTGATGAACCTACATTGGCACATTATTATCAACAGAAGTCCACAGTTTGCATTAGAGTTCACTCTTGGTGTTATATATTCCATTTTAGACAGATTTATAACAGCATGAATCCACCCTTGTAGTATCATACAGAGTATTTTTACTGCCTTAAGAATCCTTTGTGCTCTACCTATTCATCTTTCCCATACCCTCTAACCCCTTGCAACCATTCAACTTTCTACTGTTTTCCATAGTTTGACTTCGAGGATATCATACGATTAGAATCATACAGCTGGAAGCCTTTTGAGATCGGCTTCTTTCACTTTGTAATATGCATGCAAGTTTCCTTTATGTCTTTTCATGACTTAATAGCTTTTTCATTTAATGCTTCATAGTATTCTATTGTCTGGAATAACACCTTTATGTTCCCTTTCACTTACCGAATGATACTGTAGTTGCTTCCAAGATTTTGCAATTAGGACTAAAGCTGCTATAAATATTCATGTGAAAGTTTTTGCATGAAAATAAATTTTTAAGTTTTTTGAGTAAATACCCAGAGTGTGATCACTGGATCATATAATAGGTATATATTTAGTTTTGTAAGATATCACTAAAATGTCTTCCAAAGTAGCTATATCATTTTACTTTCTCACAAGCAATAAATGTGAGTTCTTGTTTTTCAACATTCTCATCAGCATCTGTATTGCCAGTCTTCTGTATTTTAATGAGTAGGTATATAGCAGTATCTCATTGCTGTTCACTGCATTTCCCTGATGACGTATAATAATGGAGCTTCTTTTTATGTGCTAATTTGCCTCCTGTCTATCTTCTTCGATAAGGTATCTGTTAAGGTCTTTGTCTTGTTTTTATCATGTTGTTTTGCTTTTCTTCTCAGGTTTTACAAATTCTTTATATATTTAAGATAAAAATCCTTTTTTGATTTTTTTTAACTGTTTTCTTCCACTTTGTGGCTTGTCTTCTCATTCTCTTGACAGTCTCTTTCGCAGAGCAAAACTTTTAATATAATCTTTAAAATTAATTATCAATTCTTTTATAAATTGTGCTTTTGGTGTTGTATCTAAAAAGTCACTGCCAAATCCAAGGCCACACAGATTTTCTCTTATAATCTAAGAGTTTTAGTTTTGCATTTTACATTTATATTGTGATCTATTTTTAGAATATTGTACAGTCCCTGTTTAGATTTACTTAGTTTTCTCATGGGGACGTCCAGTTGCTCTAGCAACATTTGTTTAAAAGATTGTCTTTGTCTGTGCTCCTTTGTAAAACATTAGATTGCCATATTTATTTATGTGGCTGTATTTCTGGGCTCGCCCTTTTGCCCCATGATCTATTTGTTTGTCCTTTTACCAATGCTGCATCACCTTGATTACGGTAACATTATCATTGGCTTTGAATTTGGACAGTATGAGTCACCCAAGGATTTTCATTTTCATTTTTTAAAAAATTGTGTTGGCTCTGCTAGGTCCTTTTCACATAAACCTTAGAATACGTTTGACAATACATACAAAATAACAATAACTTTTTTTTTTTTTTTCCTTTTGAGATGGAGTTTCACTCTTGTCACCCAGGCTAAAGCGCAATGGCACGATCTTGGCTTACTGCAACCTCCGCCTCCCCGGTTCAAGACATTCCCCAGAAACTTTTTGTTGATTCTTCCACATTTTCTATCTATATAGTTCTGTCTATACAAACATGTCTGTCATCTGTTTTATATTTTTTTACTTCCCAATCAGCAAACCTTTTATTTTCTTGTTTTATTGCTTTAGTTAGAACTTCAAGAATAATACTGAAAACAAGTGGTGAGAATGGGCATCATTGCTTTATTTCTAATCTTAATTGAAAAGTTTCTGGTTTCTCATGATTGAGTTTCTGGATAAACGTTTTGTAGTTTTGTAGCATTTCTTCATCAAGTTGAAGAAGTTGTTCTCTATTCCTATATAACTGAGCATTTTTGTCATTAATAGTGTTGGATTTGGCAATTTTTTTCTGTATTTATGGATATGGTTATGTTGTCATCTTTATCCTGCTGATGTGATAAATTACATTAATAAAATTTTAAATGTTAAACCATTCTTGCACATCTGAGATAAATCCTATTGGGTCATAGATACAGTTTGGCTGTGTCCTCACCCATGTCTCATCTTGAATTCCCAAGTGTTGTGAAAGGGACCTGGTGAAAGGTAATTGAATAGTGGCAGCAGACATGAGCCATCACGCTTGGCCAAAAATAATTTTTTAATGCTGAAATTTAGGTCAATCAAAACACTGGTAATTTATATAAATAACCCAAAGTTATTTGGAAAAAATATAAATAACTAATCTTAAAATTGCAAAAGTAAGAAGAGTATAACAATTTATATTAGCTCCAAACAATCACTAAGTGGACTTTTTTGTTGATTTTAAATTCTCATACAAGGGGTGGTATTCTGTTTTTCCTTTTAAGAAACTGATGAAAGTTAAGAATATGCCACCATAAAATATGCTGCTGTGGCACACTGACCATTTTGCGTTAATGGCACTTGATAAACAGCAGGCACAACACCACTCTGAGCATCACTCTGTTTCTTAAAAGCAGGAGAGGAAATTTCACATGAAAGCTGCCCTCCCTACACAAGGATTAAAGTAGCATTCTTATCAAGATTGGGAAGATGAGATGGAGAGGGTTCTTTCCAGACTCTAATAAAATAACTATTTTCTTCTTTTAGCTTCCCCATATAATTTAATTCTTTTTGCAATGTAGTCTTTTTTTCCCCCAATTCTGTATAAAATGTTTCAACATTAACTGCATCTTTGGGTGTTTATTTTCTTATGAAGGTACCTCTGCCACAAAAAAAAAAAAAAAAAAAAAAAAAAATGAATTAAATAAATGTGCGTGTTTTTCTCATTTTGATCTGTTGTATGTCAATTTAGTTTTCAAGTTCAGCTGAAAATCCTGAGGATAGCAGTAAAATTTTGTGTCTCTACATGAAGGAAAAAAATGACAAGTATTTTGTTCAAGAAACGAAACTGGCAAGGGATGATGGGCTCACACTGTAATCAGAGCACTTTGGGAGACAAAGGTAAGAGACTTGGGTAAGCCCAGGAGTTTGAGACCAGCCTAGGCAACACAGTGAAACTTTGTCTCTACAAAATACTAAATAGAATTATGCAAGCATGGTGTTTTGTGCATGTGGAGTCTCAGCTATTCAGTACACGGAGGTGGACGGATTTCTTGAGCCCAGGAGACTAAGGCTGCAGTGAGCTGTGACCATATCACTGCACTCCAGGCTGGGCAACAGAGACACCTTGTCTTGAAAAATAAAAAAACAAAACAAAACAAAAAAGAAACAAAACTGATGAATAGGAGAAAGATTTAAACCCATGATGGAGGGGGGGTGTATTTTTTTTTTTTCTTTACACCAGTGATTATCAGAATCAAAAATTTCCTAGATAAATTCACTTACCAAAAGGGAAATAGAGAACACAAATATAAATCAAACTTTTGCTACTCACAGGCACATACACACACACTAATCTTTTAAATGTAAAAGGTAGGAAGTAATCAATCCATAAAATGACACATTTTAACTTGAGCAAATGTTTAGGAAGCACATTGTCCACAAAATACTCATTTTAGCTTAAGCAAAAAACAAGATCAGTGTAAACAAACATGCATGACTGATACTTAAGAACTATTTTCTCATGTCAATATGTATCCATAAACTCATTTCTTTTTCCAAGATCTTAATTTGTTCTCCAGAATGGCCTAGCCTATTATATTATACCTAAAATATAAACTTGTCAAATTTTTAATAGCTTATACAATTAGTTTGATATGTAATTGTGTTTTAAATATATATTTAATTTTGAACAGAAATCAGTAGCTACCTATTTTAGCAAGTAGGTGTACAAAGAATTTTCACATGGGTGTGATAAATGGCAGAGAATAAATTATAGAGAAAAAGGTTTTAAAATATTAGACAATTATCATTTCAGAAAAAAGGTTTATAATATATACTGATATCAAAAATAACATTAATATAATATACATATCTTAAGAGATATAAACTATCAATGGGTCAGACACCTACTTTTACTAGACACTAGACACTGGACGTTACCATAACTAGATTCTGCATAAAATCACTTTTGTTATGCTCTCAATGTTTATGTACCTCCTCCTGCCCCAAATTCAGATGTTGAAACCTAATCACCAAGGTGATGCTATTAGGAGCCTTTGATGGTTATTAGATCATTGCTTCAATTACCATTAAAATAGTCTTACTGTCCTTATAAAAGAGGCTCCAGACAGTTGCCTTGCTCAGTGTTTTCACCATATGAGGATACAGCAAGAATAAATTCACCTTTCTGCAAAACCAGGAAGTTGACCCTCACCAAGCATGGAATCTGCTGGTGCCTTTACTTTGGACTTCCTAGCCTCTGGAATTGTGAGAAATGAATTTCTGTTGTTTATAAGCCACCCAGCATATGAAACTTGTTATAGCACTCTGAATCAAGACGGGTCTGACATGAGAATTTATGAACCAATAAAGGAGTTGAAATAATTGACACAACACAGATTAAGGAAGATATATATTAGCAAAAAGGAAGAGATATGGAAGATGACTTAAGAAACTCTAGCATAGACCTAATAGGAAGCTCAAAGACATAATGGCTTAGAATTTTTCAAAACTGATAAAACACATGAAGCTACAGGTATAGTATCTATCTAGTTATGATTTAAAAAAAACCCACACCTAGATATCTTGTAGTGAAACTTGTATGTGTGCACACACAATCTTAAAGCAGCCGGAAATTAAGGACTTGTCACACGCATATATCAGCAAACTACTCAGCAGCAAAAATGGAAGCCAGAAAACAGTCTAACAAGCTCACCGAACAGTATTTGCTGCAAAATCATTTTTCAGGAATGAAGTGAAATAAAGATTTGTGCAGATAAACAAAATGTGCAAGCATTTCCTATCCAAAAATGGCCTAAAGGAACTTTTAAAGATACAGTTTGAAATGAAGGAATATGACCCCGAAGGAAGGTTTTAAACAGAATAATAATGTGCAAGGGAATTGATAGGAATATAAATAAAACTACAGTAAAATTTGTAAAATATTAATCATCTTATCTAATGGCTGAGTGTTGAGAGAGAATGAAATGAAATAAACTAGATTAGAGTAGCATATAATTTTGGCTCGAGTGTTCTAAGTCATATATCAGACAGTGGATATTTGGTATAGAGTCAAATGAACCTACTTTTCAACAATTATTAATCTTATAAATTTAGTTTAAATATATCTATAACAAACGAATTTTGTTCTTCTGGTACTTTGAACTTGATGCCAGGCCCAGTGTATAAAGGATCTTTGAATCATTATCCCCTGAGTAAAGCACCTGGTAATGAATTGTAAATAAGAGCCACTGAATTTATTTACTTCAGATAAAATGTAACGAATATGAATCTTGTGAGTCCTGAAGTGGCATCGTGGATCTTGCAGTAGTTGGACCTCTGTAGTCCTGGATTCATTTACAGCTCTGCTATAGAAGTCACTGAACTCTCTGGCTCAGTTTCTTTGTGCTAATACAGTGAATAATAGCTGAACTATACTGTTCATCGACTTGTTATGTTGTACAAGCAAATTTTTTAATGTATATAGAAGTTTAGTAATTTACAAAAAAAATCACTGAAGATGTTAAGTAAAACAATTACAGAGATTACATGTAAGAATAAATTTGTCTTAGAAGTCATTATTTAAGTTGCATTTAATTTTTGGGGTTTTGTTTTTACTCTGATGAGAAACAGTCATTTTTTGTAGTAAATTTTAAAATAGAAAAGCATGAAAAAGAAAAATGTTAAATTCTCCTATCTAAGCATACATTGATAAGCATGAACAATACTGATGATACAATGCTGCACATATTTTCTTCTATTAATGCTACTGCTCTTGCTAATGTTACTACTACCCCCCTCCAACACACAAAATAGGCATGCCTTGTGTAACTTAAATTTGCTTTATAGCTTCACAAATATTGCACTTTTTCAAATTGAAGTTTTGTGGCAACTCATGTTGAGCAAGTCTGTGGGTGTCATTTTTCTTACAGTATGTCTTCCCTTCCTGTCACATTTGGAAATTCTTTCAATATTTCAAACTTATTATATTTGCTATGGTGATCTGTGGTCAGTAACCTTTGACATTACTATTGTAATTTTTTGGGGGGGGGGCACCATGAACTTTGCCTGTATGGGACAGAAAGCTTAATTGATCAATGTTGTCTGTCTGTGTTCTGACTGCTCCACTGACCCAGTTGGTCATTCCACTGTTTCTCTCCTACTTTCTGGCCTCCTTATTCCCTGAGACATAACAATATTGAAAACAGAACAATTAACCCTACATGGACCTCTAAAATGTTTAAGTGAAAGGAATAATTGCGTATCTCTCATTTTAATCAAAAAGCCCGAAATGATTATGCTTAGTTAGGAAGGCATGACAAAATCTGACATAGGCTGAAAGCTATGCCTCTTGTGCCAAAAAGGTTAGCCAAGTCGTGAATACAAACGAATTCTTAAAGAAAATTGTAGGGACTACTCCAGTGAGCACAGGGGTAAGAAAATAAAACAGCCTTATTTCTGATATGGAAAAAAAGACGTAGTGATTTGAATCGAAGAGGAAATAAGCCGCAACATTCCCTTAAGCCAAAGTTAGAGCAAGGCTCTAACTGTATTCAATTCTTTGAAGTCTGAGAGAGGGGAGAAAGCTAAAGAAGAACTGCAAGCTAGCAGAAGTTGGTTCATGAGGTTTAAGGAAAGAAGTTGTCTCCATAACATAAAAGTACAAGGCGAAGCATCTAATATAATGAAAAGCTGCAGAAGATCTAGCTAAGATCACTGATGCAGATGCTACGCTCAACCACAGATTTTCATTGTACACTTAACAGCCTTCAAATGGAAAAAAAAAAAAGTCATCTTGGACTTTCATAGCTAGAGAAGTCAATAACTAGCTTCAACTCTTGGACAACAGACTGACTGGGGCTAACGCAGCCAGTGAATTTAAGATGAAGCCAAGGCTTATCATTCCCAAAAATCTTTGTGCCCTTAAGAATTATGCAAAATATGTTCTCCATGAGCTCTATAAATGAAAAAAACAAAGCCTAGATCATAGTACATCTGTTTATAGCATGATTTACTGAGTATTTTAAGACCACTGTTGAGATTTATTGCTCAGAAAGAAAAGATCCCTTTTAACTACTGCTTATTATAATGCATCTAGTTGCCCAAGAATTCTAATGGAAATGTACAAGGAGATTAATGTTTTCTGTCTACTAACACATTTTTTTTTTTCTGCAGCCTATGGATCAAGGGGCAAATTTAACCTTCAAATATTATTTTAGAAATACACTTCATAAGGTTATGGTAGTCATAGTGATTCTCTGATCTGAGCAAGGTAAATTGAAAATCTTCTGGAAGAAAATTCACTAAGATGCCATCGAGAACATTCTTAATTCATGGTAGAAGATAAAAATGTAAACATGAACAGAGGCTTGGAAGAAGTTGACTCTAACCTCCCTGGGTTACTTATAAGAGTTTAAGCCTTAATTGAAAGAAATGACTGCAGATGGGGTTGAAATAACAATAGAACTAGAATTAGAAGTGAAATCTGAAGATGTATTGAATTACTACTATCTCATGATACAATATTAGAAGATGAGAAATTGCTTTTTGTGAATGAGCAAAGACAATGGTTTCTGGAGATGGAGTGTACTCTTGGTGAAGATGCTGTAAACGCTGTTGAAATGACAAAAAAAATGATTTAAAATATTATGTGAACTTGGTTGATAATGCAGTGGCACGGTTTGAGAGGATTGAACTCAATTTTAAAAGGCATGCTACTGTGTGTAAAGTTCTATCGAACATCGTTGCAGGATACAGAGAATTTTTTTGTGTGTGAAAGCATCAATTAATGCAGCAAACCTCCTTGTTGTAAGAAATTGCCACAGTCACCCCAAGCTTCAGCAACTACCACCCTGATCCACGAGCAGCCATCCATATGGAGGCAAGACACTCCACCAGCAAAAAGTACAAGTTTATGAAGGCTCAGCATTTTTTATCAATAAAGTACTTTAAATCAACATCTGTATTTCTTTTTAGAAATAATGCTCTTGCACATTTAATATACTATAGTATTGTGTCAACTTCTACATGTGCAGGGAAACTAAAAAATTCATGTGACTCACTTTATTGTGATATTTACTTTACTGTGATGGTCTGGAACCAAGTCTATATGCTCTCCAAGGCATGTCTGTTCACAGTGTTGAAATTTATTATAATTATATAATTTACGCTATGTGTCACGTATTTATGCTTTTCTATTTTCGCTTGATTATTCAAGAAATATGCTACAATTTTAATATTTCTTAACCAGATTCTTCTTATATGGCCAGACAGACTTAAATAGAAGAGGGACCAAAATGTATTTAACTTATTCTCTATAGGTATTAATATATAGGTATTTTCTGGATGTAGAAATTCCCAGTTCCTACTAATGAAAATAACTCTAAAATATGTATAGAAATCTTAATGTGACTCTGCTATTTCCTTGTGAATAAAATAGAATGAAGTTATTTTTTCCAAGGAGATAAATCTAGAGCTCAAGATGTTTTGAGCCAAATTCTACTTTATAAAGTTATAGAGGTAGCCTTCTATGAATGGTATAGAATGGTATTTTTTTATTACATTATAGGAAATAAGCATATGAACCATGTTAATTTAAGGGAGGTGCCCCAGAATATACACCTAGTATCAAGATGGTTTAAGTAGGCATGTGAATAATAGATGCATTATGAAATAGTACATATTCTGAAATAATTTCGGCATGTGATACAGATAAGTTGAACAGTAAATTCTCTAAATCCCAAAGATTAGCTTTCAAACTTGGTTTTCATACAGTAAAGCACTTGTATGTTCTTATTTTTATTAGCGGTAGTTTTATAACTAAGTAAATATATTTTTCATTAGTTTAACAAAACAGTAATATGAAAAATTTTCAAAGATCTGGGCTGTCACAGGAGCAGGTTGTGTATGTTTTAGTTCTGGCATAGAAAATTAGAAAGAAATAATCATTCTGTCAATGGAAAATGTGAATATGTAGCAGTTATATTAGATGACCTGATATTAACTATGTTGGTCCTCAGCCAGTAATACCAGCTGCAAAAGAAATGGAAGACAGTAGGTGAAACTGATAAACCACAAATAATTTAATAACATAGCATGCCAATATAAGGACTAAAACTGACTAGGTTATTAAAGAGATGTCTGAAGTCACACTAACTTTAAAAAATTTTGATGATATTTTGTTGATAAAGGTGAAAAAAAATCAGGTGTAAGGCAAATATTTTAATTGTAATAAAATATGTAAATATTACCAGTGGCATATACAACTCAGAATTTTGAACAAAGAAGTAACTAGACACCTAATCATGAAAAATTTTTGATGACTTTTGATATGGATACGTATTCTGCTTATAATTAATCTATTTTACAGAGTAGATTAATGAAAAGAATGACAAAACCCAAAGCAAAAAAAAAAAAGCAATATATAGATTTTGATTGCTCTTATCTTCAAAAACTAGTGTTATAATTCTCCCAATTACTTTTAAGTATGTATATTTATACTTTAAATGTGGCTATTTTGTTTAAAACCTTGTCAATAAAGTTTTTTTTTCTGAATTTAAAGGTCAGAATAGTTAGAATAATTTACCTATTTTCTTTTTTTCCTTAAGAGAATATAATTTTGTAAATAGCATCTCTGAATCTACTTCAATTGGTAAGCTTAATCTTCTGAAAGGCACTGAGAAAACATACACTTTTGTTTCTGCTAGAATGACAAAATGCCAGACAATTGCATTTTAGGTTGGTTATCTTTAAAATTTTGTAAACCCTGAACAATCTTGGTGAGCCAGGAAAAATATAGTACATGAAATAAACATTAATTGGCAGGTGTGTTTGACCAATTCAAGCTCTCATTATTTAAAATGAAAATGCACATGTTCAAAAAGATGATTAGAAAATTTGAGAAAATATTTTTCCTGAATATTTCACACGTCTTTTTGCACTTTAGTTCAATAGTTGCATCAGTTGCAAAGGTATTATCTGTACTACAGAACTTTCTATCGACTGATATTTTGTGCATGCTATATAATACATATATGTTAGAAGTGTGTGTTTGAATTTTTTGAAACTTACAGGGCTATTCTTAAAAAAAAATTAGAGAAAGACTAAGCACAGATAGTCACACTAGTTTATGTGGTTGTGTGTGAATGTATTCAGATGTTTTTATATCTTTGTGTGTGCCTTTTGCGTATTTTTCTGTGGGTTAAGTGAGAAAGAAATGGAAGGAAAATGAAACTATGTTTCAATGCTTTTTGACTTTTGGCAAGTCCCACCAATTCTTCCTGTAGCATGATCCTTGGAAGGATAAAGTGGGACATCAGAAAGAGGCAAAGGAATGAAGGAAACAATTAATTGGGGAGTGAAAATGGAGGTAGTGTCAAAGGGGTTTCAGGAGATTGTAGTTAGAAAAAAGGAGATGGATGAGATGGATGATTTTAACAACAAACTTGAGTTGCTTACAAATGTCTGCTTATAGCATTATTTTATTATTGGTGCTAATTTATTATTGTATGAAAAGAAATTCTAATATTAAGAAAACTGTATCTTAAATGTAGTAAATTTTTATTAAGCATAATGTTCAGAACACATTTCAATGTGATATGGTACTGTTAAGTACAGATATGTTCCAAATTTATTCAATAAAACAATTTAAGCATTGAGAAACAATATTTTCTAACATTGTATATCCCTTCTGAAATGTATCCAGCTTTATGACATGTTTTGCATTTAGCTTTGAGTTTGGGGGTGTTAAAATGTGCCAGGGGATAAATAGCCATAAATTATATTCAGGAAAGTATATCCTAACAAGCCGTAATGAGATGTTTCCATTATTTGATTTTTCTCCCCATTAATTATATTATTTATTATAGTGTTATAATCATCTATTGGTCACAGTGCTACACCATAATGTAATTATCTATCTCCTCCATACTGTGTCTAAGGAATAAAAGATAAAATAAGTTGAACATGCTAAGGATAATACATAACCTGCAGCCACAAAAAGAACGGAGACATGGAAATAGAGTATTTATTTGTTTAAAAAGGTTAAAAGTAAAATTTAAAGATTCCTCATTAAGCAATAAAAAGAACATGTGGCTTTTCTCTTACACAAATAATAATGTTGAATTTTGGAGAGAAAACTGATGACATTATACATTTATGACTGAATATCAAGCCACTGTAAACAGTTCTATAAAATTAATTTCAGCTAAAGATTTTGTAACCTGGATATACATTAATTTTTTATTGGTCACTTGTTGAACTAAAAGAAATACTGAAGCAGAAGGTCTATGTTAGAGAAAGAATATTGATTGTCACTGCAGCAAGCATAAATGTCTTGCTGAGTGTGTGTAAAAAATAAAGACATTATTTACACTCAGTGGCAGATCCAGAATGGTTTGTGGCAAGAAAAGTCAAAAGTATATGATTGTATGAGCTTCTTTGAGAATTGAAGTACAGCTCTAAGGAACTAGTCTAAAATGAACTAGTTGGCAAAATTAAAAAAAAAAAAAAAAGAACAAAGGTAGAAAAATTCTAATTCATACTAACTTAGAACATCTGCACATGCTAAATTATTCTTAAGCAATCTACTATTTTCAACAACATTAATTTGGGTTCATTTTAATGAAATGTCTAATTTCCACAAACACTTATTAAATTAAATCTTATTCCATCCATATAATAGAATAAAATTATTAAATCTCCCTGAACCATACATAATTATGCTGAGATACTTACTCATGCAATAAATATCAAGACAAAAGGCCATTTTTATTCAACATTTCAAAAGGAGAACTTTTGTGAAGTAAACATTGTACATAATTTGTAAATATAATAGTCTTATTATAATGCTAAAATAGAAGCATTATCCAATTTTAATGGGAAGATGATCATTGTAATGAACCACAACATACAGTTCTGACCTTCTTGGCATCCAAAGAAATAAAGACTGCAGTTTTGAAGTTATGTAGCTTTCATATCACATTACAAAAAGCACATGAACTTATGCAGAGAGTATGGATCTTCAAAAAGAATAAACAATTCAGCATTGTAATAAACATTTTCTAAATGCTTTATAAAAATTAAGTGCTCAATGAATTTATATTGATAAAACAAATACTTTTATAGTTTATTAAAAATTAGTGAAATGATTTTGGTATGAGCTTTTCAAATATTTATCTCAGAAAAACTAAATATTGTGCTATTAAATCATATTTCTGTTTCACCAGGGTTCCCTAATTCTTGAGGTAGAACATAGATCCTTTCAGTAGTTGGGTAAAGATTGGAGACATTTCTCAGAATAAAGGTTACAAATGTGTACTATAAAAATGTAACATGGCAAAGAAAACTATCACATCATGATAAAGTTTTTAAGAAAATTTTGAAACTGCATTAAGATAATAAAATTGTTAAGAAAAGTGGCTGTTCTTCAAAGATGGCCCCCAATGAATCAGACTTTCCAGTATTACTGCTCTTTATTAGAGTCCTCCCATGTTGATTCTTAGATGGAGAAAATATTAAGGATCTGTCATAAAAAGCTTTGCAGCTTCTGCCTTGAACTCTTGGACCAAGGGACCTCTTGCAACATTCTTTACAGGAATTCAGGCACAATAGAACAGAGAGATACTGAGTAGGTGCTCTGGTTTTCGGCACCAACTGAGCTACTACGAGTATCTTGCCAACATCAATTGCCAGTGAAATTAGTGAGCCACATTAAACATCCAGTCCAACTGAGCCTTTACATACTACAGTTCCAATTGAGTCTGACTGGTACCTCATAAGAGGGACCTCAGGGCAATTCAGTTAAGTCCAGTCCAACCAATGAACTGTAAGAAATTATAAATTGCTTTAAGATCCTAAATTCTTATGTGGTTTACCAGCCATAAATAACTGGAACAATGTATTTATTATTACATTAAATAACGAGAGAGTCTAACTGCAGTGATTTCAAATTCATGATGAACATAAAGTATGTTCAAGATTTCCATTGCATTCACAATGTTCTTTGGAAGTATGGGAGATCTCTATGGATGCTAACATCACAGATCTTGCCATACAATACTGTGGTTAATTGGTCACACACATAATTAAGGAATTGCTAAATTTAATGGGAACTTGTGAAAATGAAGATGCACCTTTTGTTCCCCCTTATCCAAGTTCATGCATTCTCTTGATGTTGATAGTCAATGCAGCAAGCACAAATTGAATTCTAAACAGTTATTGTGGATGCCAAGTTAAGAACCCCTGTGTTAAATCGTTGCTGTGCCATACTACAATTATGGAGAAAATTACTCTCCCGTATTGCATAAAAATTTATTTTTAAATAGAGAAACAATTTTAAATAAACAATTACAGTAGAACATTTGATGTAAACTTTGAAGAAAACTGAGAGGCTGTTTATGTCATTAAAAAAAACTAAAAAAATTATTGAAAGTCTCTTATGATGAATCCTCATAAAACTCATTAATTTTTAGTAAAGTCAGTGATTTGAATATTGGTTTTAGAAATTGGAGAAAACTATCAAACATTCTGGACTGACACATTATTGTCACTAAACAAACATCCATATGGTAAGCAAATGCCTATGCTCACTTTTTTCTAGGCCCACTTTCAAATTTAATAAAGTAGATCTTTGAAAATATCAAACGATACAGTATCATCACCACTATCTATGACATGTTTAACTTTTTCCCCCTACAAAATTGAAATGCAGGATGAGAAGTAGCGTTTACCATTATTACTGACTGTAATTAATGGTGTCAAGTTAGAACCCAATGCTAAGGATTTGAAGACTAGATCAGAGTCCTGGGGAAGAATAACATGATACATCATTAATATTTTCCATGTATATCAGAAGGGTGGAGAGAACTTTCATAGAATTACCAAAATTTAAAAATATAAAAGCCCCCCATCCTCTAAAAATGTTTATCAAGGCAAAACTAGTATAAAATTACATTAAAAACATACTGTGAGTTAACAAGAATGATTCTAATGCTCTTCCTGTAGCTTTTGCATTGAAACATTTAGAAACTCGTAATATTTGCAAAACATTATTTTTCAAGATCAGGTGAAATCATTGGGCAAGTCAGAAACATGTTTTCCTTGTTATTCATTGGGAAAAGGTACTAAAGGAAACATTTTAAAAGTAATATTACTAAGTATTTTAAGGAAACTGAAGAATATTTTCTCTTTTAAAATGTTAAAAGTTAAACTCAAATGGATGTACAGGAAAACTGCAATATAAATTAACTTCTCATAAGTCTTTGGAAATCTAAGGTTGCAATTAAGTAATTCAGTTCACTCTGTCCTGTCTAATTTCCAGCTATCATTTCATTGTGTTCCATTTTCACTTGATCACAATATAGAGCTAAATGTCTTATACCCCAAAAGAGTTTACTATATACATTTTGATAGTGATATCCTCTTGAGTTCCACAGGCATTAATGAAGACATCACAGTTCGATTGCCAACTGTTGCTTTTATCTACCCTTTTGTTAAATGGGAGTAGCTGGTTATTCAAGGTAATTACTACCCTCCTCACATAAAGCTCCTGTTGCACAGTGAAGCCCTCTTAGTCAGAGATAATCTGTAACTTTCACAAGTGCTGATAACAAATTTAAACTGAAGTCACTTAATCAGCAGTTGGCTTTGTTATTTTTTTTTCCTTAAATATGTGCAACCTCCTATTCTTTCCACCTATCATTTAGACTTTTTTATCTCCACTGGTTTCTATATAACAGTTACAGCAGTAGCTGGAAGAAATGCCACCTAGATATATAATAATAGGCAGCACATTCCATCATCTGGGTCACCATTGATGCCAGGCAGAGAGGTCACAAATGCCGAGTCTGGAGAACAGGCACCAGCGACTTCACGTATAATCACAGGTACTGCTCACAGTACTGCATTTGATATACAGTTAATACATTTAAAAGACAATGACTTGTTGAACAACATGCCAAATAGATGTTTAAATAATTTTAACCACCAACCACAGGTATTTTTTGTTAAATATAATTAGTGTTATACATTTTTCTGTCTATAAGAAAGGACAATCTACACCGATACCACTTGTCCACCCCCCTGCCACCATTCCCATGGCAATGTTGGATTGTACAAGGATTAAACAGATGGAATGTATTATGGGAATGCCCTTGCTTATGACCTGCAGGCATTCTTCTTCCCCTTGGGATCAAAGGTGAACTTACTTTCCATGCTAACTCTTTGTCCTGAGGCAGAGTCTATCAACTCTGACATCTCTGCTGCATTATATGATGGTTTTGAAATGTGAGTTGATGTTCCCTCAAGACTGTATTTTAATCAGATTCATTTTAATAAAAAAGAACCTTGAAATAACAAAATGACAATACTTTATATGCAATTTGAAGATGATTAGATGCACTCCATAATACCTCAAGACAAATTTATAGGTGAATAAAATTAGCCCCTACTCCTTAAAAACATGTTTTCCAAACTAAGATTGGACATATGTACTTGATATGATTTAACTCTATGGATTTTACACTAAGTTAATACACGACTCATATTGGAATTCATTGTTTTAGATATTTTAATGCTTTGACATCTATGGTCCAAGTAATAATATTAAAAGCCATATTAATAAAAATTATTTCTATTTAATCATACTGTAAGAAGAAAACAGTTCTCAGTAATAAAAAACCAAAACTTAAAAAGTAATTTCAAGATTTGTTTCTATAAGGTTTATTTTCAGTGACAAATATTTTTAAATTCTAAGCCAAGTATTAAATTATTATATGATAAATATCACTTGAGTTACTCCAACACTGACAAAAGTACAGAAATATAGCATTTGACTGCCTTTCATATATTAGAAATAAATGTTTTTATAAGATACTTTGGTGATACCTGTATTTTTCTAGTAAATTGTACTCATAAAGTATCTTAACTGAGTGTGGTGGTCCATGCCTATAATCCCAGCACCTTAGGAGGCCTTGGTGGGCAGATAACAAGGTCAGGAGATTGAGACCATCATGACCAACATAGTGAAAGCCTGTCTCTACTGAAATATAATAAATTAGCCAGGCGTGGTGGCATGCACTTGTAGACCAGCCACTCGGGAGGCTGAGACAGGGGAATAGCTTGAACCTGGGAGGCAGAGGTTGCAGTAAGCTGAGATCATGTCGTTGCACTCCAGCCTGGAGACAGAGCAAGATTCTGACCAGACGGACAGACAGACAGACGATCTTGGTTTAAACTATAGCTGTCCTAAATCTGTATTCATCTTTTGTAGTCTTGATTGCTCACTTGTTTTGTTTAGCATGTCACTGCCATTTAATGCTGTGTCTAAGCCTTAATTCTAGACCCCCATGCCTGTTATAGTTGTATTTTGTTTGCTTTTTTACCTCCTTGACTCCATTTAGGGCAAAGAACAACATTCGAATTATTTTCAATTTCTTTACATTTTTAAGATGGTTAATGGGCTGAACATTGGCAATTAAGAGACTCAAAACTCATTTTAAACATATTGATTAGTTCTTTGTATTTCTAAACTATAATGTTTCACACTATAACAAGCAGCCTCAAAATGGCTGCTGATATTCACTGCTGATATTCACCCAGGGTTCCCAGCCCCTGGGATTCCCGGCATGGCATAATTCTCTCTTCTTGAGTGACTTGCTTTCAATCAACAGAATATGGCAAAGTTGAGGGGATGACATGTTCATGCCTGGGTTACAAAACACTGAGACTTAGGTCTTGCTAACAGATTCTCTTTATTATTTTTGGCTTTTGTGGTACGATGCCATGCAAAGGGGACAAGAGGCAAGGAAGTTAGGGCCATCTCTGGCAAACAGCTGTCAAGAAATGGAGTCCCTCAGTCTAGTATACTTGCCAACAACTACCTGAGTTATCTTAAAAATTGAGGATTCAGATAGGGCCTTGATTGCAGCCTAGTGAGTGACCAGAGTGTATCTGGTTTCCCAATGCAATGTAAAAGATGCCATATGAGAAACATCTCCCTTCTTACTTATATCTGCAGGAGATGCGGCCAACATGCAACTAAGTGGAGAATGACTTTCATTTTAAGAGTGGCAGAGAAAGATTAATGTAATACTAATTATGTGTCATAATGCCATTTATCACCCCACCTCCAGTTTTTTCGTTTATGTGGTAGAATACACATCTTACAGTTAACCTAATTTTATATGTCTTCTGCAATCTGCAGCTAAAAGCACCTTTACTGATAAGCCTGCTAAAATGTATGACTTTAAACTGATATAGAATATATATAGTACTTCTCTTAATATACCAGGACAGGTTAAGAGTCTCCTTTACAGCATTAATCATTTAATATAATAAAGTTTACATACAGATACTTTAAAAAAAACTTTTTCTAAAAAATATATATATCTAGCACTCGTTTGATCTTAACCCTAACTTGTAGCTCTGGAACTTTAAGAGAATCTCAAGGAGTGAAATCATGGAGGAAGACTAAATTCAAACAAGAGTCTAGCGGCCATTCTCAGCTGGGTTCCTCATCTGAATTTAAGGACATAAAATGTAATGTGAATCATTATTTTATTAATTCTGTCAAGGATGATCCATAACTATTGTACTATTGTCATTCTCGTTGCATAGGAGAGAAGTTAATTGATTATAGACAAAGGACACCTTAGGGCATTTGGACATAAGCCTCTCCCAGGACACCAGTTGTGACAGGAGGTTCTGGCTGTTAATCCCATAGTTCATCTACACTCCCTCAAGTCCCCTCCAAACCCATCTACGTAACACCCACAAAACCTGTAACGGTGGAACCTTCTCGAACCCTTTCATCTCAGGATTACACTTTCTATACTTTTGGATTTATAATGACACCATATAGAGATTCAAATCTATATTATAATGTCTGACATATTTAGATAAATGCTTCACGTAGAAAAACAATGGGGCAGCTTGTATGATGGTTATGGTTATGCCATAATCAAGTCGATACTTCTGATAAGTATGAAATAAAATTGATTTTATTGTACACATATTTCATATTTTCTTATGTATTTTAGTTTTAATGTTATTTTATTGGCATTATCGCTGAAAAAATTACCTTTTACAATATTCCATTCTTTTTGCCAATAGCAAGGCTTTGCTGATGCTTTTAATTAAGCCATACATATTTGTACCTAAATTTCTCATGAGGGGAAAAAAAACACATTTTCAATCTATATCTAATCCTTTGAAAACAGGGTAAAAGTAAAATCCAAACAAGGAATATCTGAAATTAAAACTTCAGTACCCATGTTTATATGCTGTGTGGGGGGGGGGGCGGGTGGAACTAATAGGGGCATTTCAAATGCAAATTCAAAGAGCACTATATGACACAGTGGAAGCACCATCTCGTAGTCTCAGGTTTGACTAACTGAATTGCTATTGATAAGATGTCACTTAAAGAGATATCTCAGCAGTGAAACATGAGTTTGCTGTAAATGACCTGTCATTAATGTCATGGGTAATGTCCGTGTCTAGACTGAATTAAAATGTACCTACTAGCAATATGCTCAGGAGGAGTTAAACCAGCAAGGATGAGAAGAACTCAGTGCCCAAGAGCCCCTAGAGAATTATGCCTCAGGTGCTATGTTAATTCACTTGCTGGCAAACATTAATTGAAGTCAATCAATAAACCAGGTGAAAAAGCTAGAGATTGTTGCTACATTAATTGCCAACTAGAGTCACACATATTTTTATTTAAAAATATGTGAAATATTTTAAAATTCTTAAGTTACATTAATGTAGCTAGTTTCTGTAGAATTTTCAAAAAAGGTGACAATATTGATACTACCATTCATAAAGAAGGTTTTTAAGTTAGATTTTAAAATTATGTTTTAGAAAAATTTATTCTGGAATCACTTAAACAAATGAAATTTAAACTCAAGGAATATATAAATATTATTCATAAAGACCACATATTTATTAAATATCCACTTTGTCAATTGAAACCATGACTGTTTCTATGTCTGTGTTGGATTTTGGCATCTCTTATTTTAAGAAATATTCTAACTATACAAACAGGCAGAAAGATTTTCTACAACCTACCATAGTAGCAATCTATAGAAACTTTTTCCATAAAAAAAAAAATCACATGTTTTAATTCCTCATATCTGCCCCCACCCTTTTTTTTATATCAGTACAGATATAAAATATTGGCCATGATGATACCTATGAACATGACAAAATATGCAATACATATGTCCTCTTACAAATAGGACAAACATTTTTCAGAACAGATTTTAGAGGTAACGCATAGTACCTATAAAATTTAGTACCGTATATTCTTACGTAAACCAAACCTCCCATGTATGGTAACCTGCTTTTCCTTTTAAACATATTTTTAAAATTCAGAGTCATTTCTAGACTGGTGTTCCTTAAAACTTTCAGCGGCTTCAAAATTAGAATAATCATACCCCAAGTGGTTATCTTGTTACGTGAGAAGGCAGAAACATTGTGTATATGTGTGTATAAATATATGTATTTATTTGTATATTTATGTATATTTCCCCCCTTTTTGTTAACTCATGACTGAAGACTGTGCTTGTTTTATTTGCTGTTCGTAGTACCCCACTCTCTATGAAGCTGTTATAAATAAGCGTGAATTCCTTTAATCTTGAAAGGTATCTCACCTTTGGGTAGATATGGAGAGCTGAAAAAAATCTCAGATTTCCTCGGAATTTCAGCACCAAATACAATATTCCAATATTGGGTTGTCACTTGATAAGAAAACATATACGCCAAATGTCACAGCTTAAGAAGTTCTAAATTTTCATCCCCACTCAATTTCATCTGTAACTGTTTTGTTACATCATTCCTGAGGTTTGATGTTAACCTTGACTGACAATGAGGAGTATAAAAGGTGAAACATTTGTAAACCAACTACGACAAACTGATAATTTAAAAATTGATAATTTGGACTGTTTCCAAATCACATTTTAATATTAGTATTTATAATTACACATATCAAAGTTATATACCTTTAAACATGGCTACGAAAATTTTTGGTGTAAAAACTGAATACTGTGTACACAAAATTTCCATGTATTTTATGTAATCATTTCTCTTGCTGATTTTCAATAGCATACATATGCCATAAGAACCTTAATTTCAGTCACTTCTAATTGATTCTGGTTAAAAATCATGATTCTACTGATTATTTGTTTCAATTTCTATATTAAGCCAGTTGATGAAAACCTTCATGCAGCAAGTCATCGTCCAATAATGCACTATAATTTGGCATGACTATCTTTTTTAATGACTGAAACTCTTCATAGATTATATAAAGATTAATATAAAATAAAGTGCTATTTTAGGAAATTTTTTTTTATATTGGTTAAAATTCTAAAGTATGTAAGAAATATATAATCAAATGATAACCATATGGAAATGTTGTACATATTAGATAATATTTTCAATTTTTATTACATTGTTTCCACAGTACATTTTGACAATTGTTGAAATTTAATTCTTAATGAATAGCTATGTAATGTTCCTTGGTTTCAATATTTTTATTGCATTCATTTTATTTTCAATGTAAGGGCCTTTTTTCCCAATTTTCTAGGAAATTTTACTCCTTTGCTTTTTCTTTACAACTAACTTTTAACAGAAGGTCAGATTGCCTGCTAGATCCACTGTGTAATTCTAACAGCACAGCTTGGCCTAGCTCCAGGGAATGAAGTTGTCCCCTGGCTGAGGGGAAGTTAGAGGTTATAACTAAAAGGCTTGCTTCAAAACCCACACTCCAACATGTGCAGAAATTCATATAAAGCTAATTAAAATTCCCATATGAGGTAAAAGGCTACATACTGAATCATAACTAAGACTAGAGTCTATTTAAAAACAATCTTGCTTACCAAAAAAAGGCTGTATTTGTTTAATATTAACTGTTTCCAATTCTGGGAAAGCAATGTTTCAGTAAAATTAGAAGAAATTTAAGAGGCTATGTTGTGTTTACTTCCATCCACTTGCTGTATTTTCCTCATTTCCTGCTGCCTAAAGCTTATACACATAATTTGCTCTTCATCTTGGTTTGCATCATTATTGAAACCATGTCAAGTTTTATTATATGAGAGAAGGAGATGAGAAAGAAAAAATTATACACACTAACTGTGTCACTGGAAAAGAAAGGCTGGCATTTGGTTGTCTGCGAACTAATTAAATGTCACTGAGTCCAGAGGCTAAATACGCATCAGTTGATGATTTGGTAGATTTTACTGCTGCATATGTAGATTTAATTAGAGAGCGATTGAAATTAATAAAGTGGCAGTACCTCCCAAAAACATTTTGTGTCCCATGATTTCTCTACGAAAGATCTTGCTAACCATTGCCCTTTATATATTTTACTTTGCTAAATTCATTAGAGAGACAATTATATTGCAAATTAACAAGCATTCACTGGTGTATTATCCACATTGATGATTCTCCTGTTGATGCAAAGTTAACATTTTGTTTCTTCACCTACTAGGTGCTAAGTATCTTTCCATAACTATCATGCTTCTGAGAAATCTTCACTGTGTTATCGTATACACTATAACCCAAGAAATGCTATACTTTTCCCTTCAGGATATATACAAACACAGGTATTCTCTCCCAATTATAGCTCCTAAATAAGGGGAGGGGAGATATAATTTCCTAATTATTTGTGCTTTTTAAATATTCTATTAATAGTGATAATTCAGAATCAAATATTGAAGACACTCAATTTGGCCAAAATCACATATGATTCCTATGTAATTATATAGTCACCCATTGAGTATCCATTTTAATGCAACAGAAGTGATATATATAATCAAAATTAATGTTTACTCAGTCTCATGCACACACGTATATATTTACTTATTTTATTTTTTTGAGACAGAGTCTCCCTCTGTCACCAGGTGGGAGTGCAGTGGTCCAATCTTGGCTCACTGCAAACTCCGACTCCCTGATTCAAATGATTCTCCTGCCTCAGCCTCTGAAGCAGCTGAAATTATAAGCACGTGCCAACAAGTCCAGCTAATTTTTGTATTTTTAGTAGGGACAGGGTTTCACCATGTTGGCCAGGATGGTCTGGATCTCCTGATTTCGTATTCATTTCGTTCGTTTTGTAAGATCCACAAAGCAAGTTTCACCGCTCTCCACTTGGGGGCCATTAGAAAAATTTAACACAGAAATAATGGATTGGTGTACTAAGAGATAACAGATAAGTCTATTTTATCCAAGACTGCTTTCTTCAAAATCCATTTAATTTCCTTAGAGTGAATATAAAAACATCAGATCTATAACATCTGGCAGAAACATATACAAAAGTTCTGTTCTTTGAAGGAATGGCTGTTGAAACTATAATTTGTAATCACTGAAAATGTCTGTTTCCTATACTTCAAAGTTGAGCCATTTCCTTTTCTATATTTTAGTCGACAAACTTGCCGGAAGGGTGATCTTAAAATAACAGTAATAGTCCTTTTCATATGATTGCCCTTCTTGGATATGTCTCTGTCTCTTGTGGAATAAAATTCTGACATCGGATATTAATGAAAGAAAGTAATATTTTAAAAAGTGTGTGTGTGGAGGCAGAATGTTCGAATGCCTATGATTTTTTCTAAATAAGATACTTAAAAAGATACAAGGCAACTAATTATATGGTATTTTAATGGGGTGTCCCTGTTTTGCAATAAAAGGTCTGCATAGGAATCATCTGTAAAGCATCTGTAAAATACGTCCCTGAGCTCCTTGGATCTATGGACTCAAATTCTGGAAGTCTTGGATGGGGCCTGGTATTTCAATTATGAAAAGCCAAGCTAGGTTATTTGGTGCTGATCCCTGGCAAGGAGCCACTGGATTAAAGTAAGGGAGAGATGAGGCAGTAAAATTACCCAAAACTATCTATTCTGAAACATCCTAGATATAAGGAGTCTATAATTCCTGCCATATATAAAAACCAAAACAAAAATAAAAAGCCTTACATATTGAGTAGGTACAAATATTAGCCAGCTCTTTACTTCAGGATAGATTGATGACATGCAAATATTCTAAATTATTACATGAGAATATAGATGAAACCCCTTGCATACCCAAATGGCATAGGAATTATTACCTCTGCCTAAATAATTTTCAAAATGTGTTTTGTATTAAATTCAGCCTTGAGAATATGTAAGTGATATCTGCTCAGCTGTTTTGAAAGAAAGTTTGTAGGTGAAATAAATTTTTTTTTATCATAGGAAATTTCTTGAAGGTGGGGGAGAACAGAAACTGAAACAAATGTTGTCATGCATCACCTAATCATGTGGATTCTGAGAGGTGAATTATTGGATGATTTCTTAGTTATGTGAACAACATTGCATGAATTTCCACAAACATAGAGAGTGGTCTATATATCATATAGACGAGGTATGTATTAACTACACCCTCTAGGTTTGTATACACAAACCTGTACAATATGTTACAATACGGAATACTATAAATAATTGTAACACATTAATAAATATTTCTCTATGTAAACATATCTAAACATATACAGTAAAAATGTGGTATAATTTTATGGGACTACTATCATATATGTAGTCAATTGTTGATACAAATATCCTTATGATATGCATGACAATATTTAAAATTTGGGACCAGATCAGTGATTAGAATATAAATATCCCATATATCACATATAAAAATTATATAACTTAAAAAGTGTATTAAAATTTTTATTCAAAATTATTTTCTTAAATTGTTATTTTATGATAAGGAAATAGAATAACTATTCCTCAGTCACACACATCAGAGAAGGATTTTGAATAAAAATTCTTCCAAGTCCATATACACCAAATATTGCTGTCTTTTCCCATCCTCAGCTAAAAGTGTTAACAAATGTTCTAGTTTTATGCTTTATGAGTCTCAAATTTGTGTCCATTTCCAACTTCTGTGCTCCCTTGCTGCTCTATGAAAATCTCTATGAGTAAGAATTCCTTTATTCAAAATTCGCCGGCCACGTTTGGCCACTTATTTCACTTTTCAGAAACAGTTGACAAACTCTTTGACTTTCTTGACATTATGTTTTCCTCTTACTTTTTTATACTTTCAGATTCCAATCATCACTTACAAGACGATGTTCATAATTACCTCGTCTGGGGTATTTTTTTTTTCTACTTTAGTTTAAATGGTTTTCCTTGATTAGCTTTCATTTTTGTGTTTTAAAGTTCAATATGTATACTGAAGACACCAAACCCTTTCTCTTTTCCATATCTCAATCTTGAGCTTCAGGCCTCTAACTATCCATTGAACAGCATTATTTCTAAAACCCAAATTATCACCTATACCACCATAGCAGCCCCAGAATAACTAACCAAACAAGAGATTTCCTATTCCATGAATTGAATCTTCCCTCAAATTACTTGCTTCAGATACCCGAGGGTCATCCTCAAGTGTTTTCCATCCCCAGTTTATCAATCTGCAAAGGCTACACTTTGGACTTCCTAAAACTGTAGAATCATTTTACTAACTTTCCATTTTTTAAATCTAGATTAGACTATCATTACCTTCTGCACAGATAAAATTAATTCCTTATCTTGTATATTTCCCATTAACCATACAGTTAGAAAAACTTTCTCATATGCAAATATAATCTTATTTCCATTGTTATTAAGGTATTGTTGTTAGGATATAGGATGACTACATTTTCTGTTGTGACAAAAAAATCAAATACTGAGTAACCTTGAAGAAAGCTCCACAAACTCACCTCTCCCGAGTCTAATCTTTCTTTATACTCACCTTCTCTCTTTTTTACCCTTCCAAGACCCCACTCACCCATGTAAGCTGTCAGTGCTAAAGATGGGCTGAATTGGATTTAAATCCTTATGTGGATCTTAGTCTTTCCCACCTCCAGACTATTTCCTTTCTCATTCCTCTGGTTTCCACCATCCTCTTCACTTCAGGTGTAGGTCTGGATATCAGTTTTTCCAAAAATTCTCCTTGACTAATCACAATCGTGGTATAGGAGTGTCTTTGCTGCACTGTAATATTCTGTCCTTCACAATCATTACTTATCACACTGCTTTGGGTTGTCTGTTGTCTTCCTGTATTTCTCACTATTGTGTACTTCTCTTGAAAGTATCATCTGTGGCTATGTTGTTCCCACGTGTGCTCAATTCTTAGACATTTTTCCCCCTTTCATAACGCTGGTCTGCCTTATAACCTTGTGATAAGACCCACTATCATCACCTCAACCCCCACCCCTTTTTTTTTTTGAGATGGAGTCTTGCTGTATCGCCCAGGCTAGAGTGCAGTGACACGATCTTGGCTCACTGCAACCTCCACCTCCCAGGTTCAAGCAATTCTCCTACCTTAGCCTCCCAAGTAGCTGGGACTGCAGGCATGTGCCACCATGCCAGTTAATTTTTGCATTTTCAGAAGACACGGGGTTTCACCATGCTGGCCAAGCTGGTCTTGAACTCCTGACCTCATGATCTCCTGCCTAGGCCTCCCAAAGTGCTATAATTACAGGCGTGAGCCACTGCACCCAGCCCCCATTTCTATTTTAACCACTTTCTTTTGACTCCTTCATAGTTTGTAAATATGCATGAGTCTGTCACATCTTAAAAAAACAAACAAAAAAAAAAACGACAACAACAAAGCAAAACAAACAAAAAACATAATCCAATGCCTGCTCTGTATCACCAATCAGCTAAGCCTCATGAAAATTTACATTATACTATCTGTACTTTATGTTGTATCTAATTTTTTTCTGAGTGTAATTTCACTTCCATCTCCATTCCAACACTAAAATAGTTTTGCAAAAAAATTGCCTTTGGCAAACGCAGTAGGCATTTATATTTCTTTTGATAGTTCCTAAAACTCTTCCTTTGTACTGAGAAGATTCACTGGACTCCTGCATTCTTACTTGTAACTGAGAATAGAGCTTAGTAAAACAAAACAAAACACACACACACATAAACTCTTGCTCTAAATTTCAAATTTTAGAGTGCATACAAGTCACCTAGGGATTTTTTTGAAATACAGCCACTACTGCAATAGGTCTGGGTTGGAACGTGAAACTGTTTTTCTAAAAGCCTGTCATGGGCATCAATGCTGCAGGTCTGTGGACCACACTTAGAGTAACAACCCTCTGCAATCACAAGGAATAAAAAGGGGGCCTTAAAAATAGCTAACCTGGGCATCCTTGGGGACTTTTACTATTTTGGGTGCTATCTGGTTATTAAAAATTTTAAAGTTCTCTTGGTGATTCTAACATGCAGCAAAGTTTGAGAACCAGTGCTCTAAGTCGTAACAACCCCTTTTTGCATTAAACTCCTTTTTCTAATCATACAGAGTAGAATATGTAAATTATACATGAAAATTAATGACCACTTAGACATTACTTCTGAAAAAGCAAAGGTGGATAAATCCATACCATCTGTGTCACTGGTTTGTGTGCACATTAACTTTGAGGAGTACTGCACTAAGGCAACTTGTTACTTCAAATAGGCATTTTATGTCTCAAGAATTATCAAGCTAGAGGGCAATAACTTCAGTAGTACAATAAATTCTTTTACGCATTTCATCTAAAGTGTGCCTAGTATATCTATTCACATGATTCCTTTTCCATGTTACAATGCAAGCTCTCTTATTGAAATAGATGGCTGGGAGGCAGCATAATGGAGTGAAAAGAGCATGCATGTTCAAATCTGAAAGATAAGGGTTCAAATTTTTGCTCTTCTCTGTTATTTGGAGAAAGTTATCTAATTCCTGTGTAATTCTTTTCTTAGCTTTAAAAATGGATATTGTAAATATATCATTGTTCTCAATTTAAATCAGAATTTTTGTAAAAATGCCTGATACTTCCTCACATAAATTCACATATTTTTATCCATAAATTTATTGAACACTTAATTGTAAACAATAAGTAGTTAAAAAAGAAAAAAGATTTTGATTTTTGTAAAGCTCCATTCTATGGTTTGTGTGTGTGTGTGTGTGTGTGTGTGTGTGTGTGTGTGTGTAAAATAAGTAAATGAAATGAAGGCTTAGAAGGGTGAGAAACTACTTTACAAAAGGAAATCAATGACGCCTCTGAAATCTGAATAAGAAGAAACAAATCTTGAAAATCTGGAGAGAAGCATTTTACGTAGAGAACAGAGTAACTGCAAAGACTCAAGGTGTAAGGGAGCTTGATACATCCAAGGGACAGAGAGCACGCTACTGAGGCTGAAGCAAATGAGAGGAGATCATGAACAAATGAAGTTTGAAGGGTTAGGGAAGTGCCAAATAATTTGAAGTCTCAGGGACAATGGTGAGAAGTTTTCTTTATCTGAATTTCAAACGAGTGACATGGAAATTTCCAATTAAGATATAATCTAGGTTTTATTATGAAGATATTGTTCTGGCTTCTATGAGGAGAATTGACTATAGTGGGGAGGAGCTAACTGGTAAGTAATAAGGTTAATTATGAGATTATTATACCAATATAAGGGAGACGTGACAATAGCTTAGGCTAACAAAGAAACCATAAATTTCAACATTTATCTTGCATTCTGTGGCTCCTGGCTGTACCTCCTCAAAGTTTTAAATGCCTCACAATTCAGAGCGCAATGTTAATCATATTACGTGTCATCCAAATTTAGGTTCCATGATCTACTTATGATAAACTATCAAAAAGACAGACTTGAATATACTCTTGCACTAATAACTGCCAGGGGATTTAAAGTTGAGCTCCAAAGTTTTCCCCAAATACACAGTTAAGTCTTTGTGACCCAGCAGGCATTAACTTAATGAAATGTCCCTGAACCATTTAATTTTACTCACTAGTAATTTGGAGAGTTGTATAAGCAACATATATTCAGTGTAATTTAACTGTTCCTTGAATACATTTCAATAGATTTCCTTGCTTCCAATCTCTCAACACATTTCAGTTTTTGTACTGCATGTATTGCTCATTAATTCAAAACCACTTATTAATTGCTATTAGTGTACATCCAGGTACCAAACAAAACATTAGGGAAAATTCAGTGACCAAGATAACATTGTCACTATCTTCATAGAGCTTAATGTCTACTGGGAGAATACAACCCAAAATATAGACAATCCAACAGAGTGCAATGTGGGGCACTTGGGGTACTTTGAAAGCACATGTGAGATAAAGTTCAGAGAAGCTTCCTATAGAAAGATAGATTTTAACTATGAATTCAATAAGTTGGACAAAGACAGTGGAGGAGAGAGCAAATAATCAGAAGTGAAAGAGATTATGCCACCATCCATATTTCCTAAATGTGCACATTACAACCCTCAATGTAATCATATGACTTATACTTAATCTAAGCGTACTGCGGTGAAGCAAGAAGACAAAGATTAATTTATTCATATATTAAAAGACTCAACAAATATTCAGCACTTTCAAAATTTTAGGCTATAGCAATTGGAACACAGAAATGATCAAGAGAAAATAGTTTCTCTGGATCTTCTCTTGGAAGGCAGAGAGGCAAACAATGGACTAACAGATCACTTGTTTTCTATCTAGCTCATTGTTTAAAGTCAATAATGTAAAAATGTAACAGATGTTCTTTGTTCTATCAAAAAAAAAAGTTCCCACCTGTGCAACACCCTGCAGTTTTTGAACAAGTCAGAGTAAGTGATTCATAAAAATCACCTGGCAGAGTTAAGCACAGGAAACTCATGACAAGGCTGTCAGTGCTTTCCAGCCCACCAAATGAGGAATGCCTAAGGAATCAAGCTGCTTTAATTATTTCTCCCTGCAGTCTTTCTGCAGTTTTACAGGTCTTCCCCTTTTTTTATTTAACTTGAGTTGCTTATTCCCTTCACCACCTCTCCACAACGTATTTTCTCCAATTTCCATACTCCCGCTGGAAACCGGCCTCTTAGTCATTGACTTGGCTAGAGACGGACCTGGGATCCCTTTGAGGAGTGACAATTTATTTCTTCAAATAAGCCAGAGGGTACAGTTCATCCTTGGGAATGCGTAGAAGTTTCACAGGGCCAATTTTAGTTTTTCAGCACACTCCCTAGAATAAGTAAGTTTAACACCAAATAAAATAATGGGGTAGTTTCTTCTTTCAATAATTTGGCAGTGTGCTCTTTCACAATCCCAGCATCTACCATAAACAATTTTCCCACCAAGTAGAGAAACAGTTTACTGAGATGTAAAGATAACGCGAAGTAGAAGACTCTCCAGAAAGCATTAAAAATTAACTAATTGTTTAAAATCCAGAAGAGAAATGCCAAAATAAAATATGAATTTTTCTCTAGCACAACGTAAACTTGATATAAATCAATGTTGCACATAAAATCTTTAACATTCCCTCCACCCTGACCAGCAGATCCAATTATCCTCCAGCATTTTCTGCTCAACCATGCTGAGCTTATTCACCAGCCCTCCAGTTAGAAAATAATAAAAGGTCTGTAGGTGCATTGACACTCATAGGAAAAAGGTGTTCGCGTGAGAACCGCAATCATTTTCTTCGGTGTTAAGGAAGAGTTCAGAGCTAGCAGGATATCTATCACAAGAAGTTTCAATAACTTGTACTATGCTGTTTTGAGTTAAAATGGGGAAAAACAGTCAAAGTAAATATGAGTCGGTATTTTCCCACCACATTTTATAAGAAAATACTAAGGCTATTGCATTGTGTATTTAATGTCATACAGAGTTTCCATTCATATATTCATTCACTTGTAAGCACTCCCTGGCAGAATGCACCCTGAGGAAATTCTTTCCTGTCCACAAGTTACTCTAGTCAAGGAGACACTCCAAAAATAGGGGCAGTCCAATGTGATGCATGTTATAAAATGACGTGCGAGTTGCTACTGAAACATTGAGAAGAATATAATAAAACCTGTCCGGGTTTACTTGTTCTACAAATGAATAGGAAACACATGAACACAGTGGCTTAATGGCACACAAGTGTTTCTGATTTTCTCATAATCACCCAGAGTTTAGGGAAAGAAATGAATGCATATCGGTTTATGTTTGTTAGCAGGATGTATTACTGTCTGCTTTATGGGATTGAGTCAAGAAAATGTAAGGTTTTACAAAAAGGATATTGACCATTTCCCAAAGTTTTAAATCATTAATCTTGACCTCTGCCGCATGTATGAGATGAAGAAGAGAAACTTAAACGCTGCTAAGACTGACAATTAGTCATGAATCCAAAGCTAGATGGGCTGACCAAAATGATATCTGGAAAACACTTAGACATTGATAATAGAGACAGAGATGAAAATAAGCATAATTTTTAACATGATGTTCCTGAAGCTAAACCTTCGAATACTCTTCATCTTCCAACTTTTCCTCATACGCGGTCTGGGTTTCAGTTTAAGTCCTTAAAGGGAGTGCAAGTTTGGGGAACTCAAAGCAATTACAATCAAATCAGTATTTATAATATATGTATGATGTTCAAATAGTATATTGTCACAAAACACGAAAGAAAATGTTTCAATTGGTAAATGGAGGCTATTTCATATTAATCTTTTTAAATATATGAAATAGAAAATTAAAAATAAAACTCCTACATCATAGAAGAGAAAAAAAGCTAAGGAAAAAATTACTGTTTTGGAAGGTGTTCAAAAAATCTTTATGGCGTATCTACTAAATAGCAGTAACTCTTCAAGGCACTGGAAATACAGAGGGTCTCGTGGTCCAGTGTTTCCACAAAGAGGAGGCTCACAGTTTAGTACTTGTAAATAATTTTCCTAGGATACACTATTAAAGCAATGTAGCAATAATAAAATCAGAAATATTATCAGAGCAAATTGGTTTTGTTGACTTGAAGTTGCCAGACTACTCCTTGAGATTTGAATTATCTTCATGTATTAGAAATAAAGTGATATAGTTCAGAACAACCACATCAACAACTCTAAGACACGTTTCATGTTGATAATCTCACATAATTTTTATATTTTATTTATTTTGTGACAAAGCGTTTCTAATGTATATAAAATTCTGGTTAATATAAAATAGTAAATTATATCCAATTCCAAAATTAAATGCACTTCAAGAGGTCCTACTAAATCTGTTTAAGGCACTGCTTGAGACCTGTTAATCTCTCCTCTTTAATGCATCCTCTGTTTGATAAGAAATATATATACTTAACAGCATACTCTAGTGAGTTTTCAAATTTTATATAATATAAATGAACATATATGTTGATAATATTGCATGTGAGAATCTATTAACAAATGCCAGTGCATTTCACCTTTTAGCGTTCATTTTTAATTTTTACTGAAAAAACTGTGTTACTTCTCACAGCTGCTATGAAGAAATACAAGGGACTGGATAAGTTATTAAAAAAAAAAAGGTTTAATTGACTCACAGTTTTGCATGGCCAGGAGGCCGCAGGCAACTCACAATCGTGGTAGAAAGCACCCCTTCACAGGTCGACAGGACTGAGAATGGTTGGCAAGCAAAACAGGAAGCCTCTTATAAGATCCTTGGATCTCGTGAGAACTCACTCACTATCACGAGAAGAGTGTGCCAGAAACCACCCCCATGATTCAATTATCTCCATCTGGTCCTGCCCTTGACAGGTGGGGATTATTTTCAAGGCGAGTTTCGGCTGGGATACAGGTGGGGATTATTTTCAAGGCGAGTTTCGGTTGGGATACAGGTGGGGATTATTTTCAAGGTAAGATTTCAGTTGGGATACAGTGCCAAAGCATATCAAAAACCTAATGTTGAATATTTGGTATGGAAAACATTTGTTCTGCACAAAAGTTAAAATTATTTTCACTCTGCCAATTAACATTTTGTGAGTCATAGCAGAATTAACATACAGGTATAGTAATGTCTAAAAAAATTAAAATAATTGCTAGATAGATATAAAAGGACTGTGTGGTAGATATAAAAAACAGTTGTGAAATACTACTCTCACTACATCTACATCCTTTCAAAGAGATATTGTATATTCTTAGTCAAAAGTGAAATTCATTTCCCCAATTTTTGAGTTGTCCATAAGACTTAGTTTTGCCAAGGAAATATCAAAAAACTTGATATAAGAAGCTTGAAACCGTTGTTTCAAATCCCCTAAAGGGATTTGCTCTCTTACTGTTCTTTGGAACCCCAAGGAGCTAGGGCTACCTTCTAGAGAATGAGAGATCTTCTGTAGCAGAACAAACCATCTCAGCCTGGTCCTTTTCCTCAGCCAACACCAGCCCTTTGGTAATTCTGGTGTTAACTATCAGATCCATACCCTTATGTTACTGGTAAAACTCATAGTAGGGTATTGTAATAGATGTGTGTTTCTCCTGGTTCTTCTGCATCCACATTTTCTATTTCAGTCTCTATAAGCCTGTTTCATATTTGATTTTTTTAACTTTGATCCGAAACCAAACTTGCTGCTTTTTATCACCAGAGCTCAGATTTTGTTTCCTAGGTAATCAAACAATTAGCCTGTAAACAAGAGTTTCTCGGAGCTTACTGCAGAATTTAACAGCTATTTCTGATGTCCCTGGTAATTGTAACATTAGCAGTTCTTACAGTAGCTTCCTTCATAACCAAAGATGCTTGAAAAAAGGCCTTCTGTTGGGAGTGAGACATTGCTAGAAAGATATCCGAAAATGTGAAAGTCACTTTGGAACTGGGTAATAGCAGAGGTTGGAACAGTTTGGAGGACTCAGAAGAAGACAGGAAGATGAGGGAGAGTTTGGAACTTTCTAGTCTTGTTAAATGATTGTGACCAAAGTGCTGATAGTGATATGGACAATAAAGTCCAGGCTGAGGAGGTCTCAGATGGAGATGAGGAACTTGTTTTGAACTGGAGTAAAGGTCACTCACTATTGGAAATTGCAGTCTGGCCATGTGGTAGAGAAGAAAAACTCATTTTCTGGGGAGAAATTCAAGCCTGCTGCAGAAATTTCCATAAGTAAAGAGGAGTTGAATGTTAATAGCACAGATGATGGGGAAAATGCCACCAAGGTATTTCGGAGTTTTTTTCAACAGTCTCTCATATTACAGGCCTGGGGCCTAAGATGAAAATGTCTTTGTGGGCCAGGTCCAGGGCCCTGCTGCTCTGTGCAGTCTCTGTACATAGCATCCTGGATCCCAGCTTCCAGCTTTATTTGTGGCTAAAATGGCCCCCAATATGTTTCAGGCTGCTGCTCCAGAGGGTACAAGCTGGCATCCACCAATGCTTCTATGTGGTGTTAAGCCTGAGGGTAAACAGGGGGCAAGACTGGAGGCTTGGGAGCCTCCACCTAGATTTCAGAGGATATGTGGGAAATGCCTGGACATCCAGGCAGAAGTCTGTTGCAGGGGCAGAGTGCTCATGTGGAACCTCTACTAGGGCACTGCAGAGGGAAAATGGCATTGGGGCCCTCACAACAGGGTCTTCACTGGGGCACTACATAATGGAGCTGTGAGAAGAGGACCACTATTCTCCAGACGGCAGAATGATAAATCCACCAGCAGATTGCACCACGTGCCTGGAAAAGACACAGGCATTCAATGCCAGCCTTTGAGAGCAGCCCTGGAAACTGAGCCCTACAAAGTCACAGGGAGAGAGATGCCCAAAGCCTTGGAAGCTGATGTGGTTTGGCTGTGTCCCCATCCAGATCTCATATTGAATTGTAGCTCCCATAATCCGCACATATTATGGGAAGAACCCAGTGGGAGGTAATTGAATCATGGAGGTGGGTCTTCCCATGCTGTTCTCATGATCATGAATAAGTCTCACAAGATCTGATGGTTTTGTAAAGAGGAGTTCCCCTGCACATGCTGTCTCACCTGCTGCCATGTAAGTCATGCCTAT
This sequence comes from Sapajus apella, assembly GCF_009761245.1. Taxonomy (NCBI): domain Eukaryota; kingdom Metazoa; phylum Chordata; class Mammalia; order Primates; family Cebidae; genus Sapajus; species Sapajus apella. Next base: position 33,213,605 of record NW_022436948.1, read on the forward strand.
GTTCCTCCTTTGCTTCTGCCATGATTGTGAGGCCTCCCAGCCAGGGGAAAGTGTGAGTCCCTTAAACCTCTTTTACTTTATTAATTATCCAGTCTCAGGTATATCTTATTAACAGTGTGAGACCTGACTAATACAGGAGCCCATCCCTTGCATCATTGTGGTCTGCATGTGAGACATGGAGTCAAAGAAGATTATTTTGAAGCTTTGGGATTTAATGTCTTCCCTGTTGAGTTTTGGCCTTCCATGAGGCCTGTAGCTCCTTTGTTTTGGCTAATGTATCCATTCTGGAATGGGAATATTTACTCAATGCTTGTACTACCATTGTATTTTGGAAGTAACTAACTTCTCCTTTATTTTACAGGCTTGTAGGCAGAAGGGACTTGCCTTGTTTCAGATGAGACTTTGGACTTGAACTCCTGAGTCAATTCTGTAATGAGTTAAGATGTGGAATACTGTTGGGAAGATATGACTGTGTTTTTGAAATGTGAGAGGGCATGAGATCTGGGAGGCACGGGGGCAGAATGATGTGGTTTGACTCTGTGTCTCCACCCATATCTCATGTTGAATTGTAACCCCCAGAGTTGAAGGAGTGGCCTTGATTGAATCATGGGGAGACTTCCTCCTTGCCCTTATTGAGATAGAGTTCTCATGGCATCTTGCTGTTTGAAAGTGTGTAGCACCTCCCCCTTCTCTCTCTTTCTTTTTCCCTCTCTCCCTCTCTCTCTATCTCCCTCTCTGCCCCCATCGCGGGCTGGCCATGTGACTGCTTCGCCTTCACCTTCTGACATGATTGTAAGTTTCCTGAGGCTTCCCTAACTGCTTCTACTATATAGAATGCAGCACTATGAGTCAATTAAACCTCTTTTCTTTATAAATTACTCAGTCTTAGGATGTTCTTTATGGCCATGTGAGAATAGGTAAGAGTTTCTCTAAGCTTACTGCAAAATTCAACAGCAATTTCTGATTTCTCTGGTAATTCCTTTTCTTCTTCTTATTGCAACATTAGCAGTTCTTACAGGAGCTTCCTTTAAAAGCAAAGAGGCTTGATGAAATGCCTTCTGTTCTGGGCATTTGATAATGGGAAAAGCATTTAGAAATTTCTGGGCTCTGAGTTGGAATTTGTAAGGTGACCAAGTGACTTTAATCAAGGAAGGGTATTTTTAGGATAAAGTAGAGCTGAGCAGATGGTCCCTAGGATTAAAAATTTATTAGCCCATTGTGTTTTTGTGTTTCTAGCAAACATATTCCCAAAAAGTAACTTCCTTTTTCTGAGATAGAGCCTTGTTTCACTCAACCATCCGTCTACCCATGACTTTATGGGGAGTGATCACGTATCACTTAATGATGGAAATACATTATGAGAATTGCACCCTTAGGCAATTTTGTGGTGTGAATGTTATAAAGTGTACTTATACAAACCTAGGAGGTATAGCCTATCACATTGCTGAGCTATATGATATATCCTATTGCTTCTAGACTACAAACCTGTACAATAGGTTACTTTGCTGAATACTGTATGCAATTGCTAAGCAATGGTATTTGTATATATGAAAATATCTAAACGTAGAAAAGGTAGGGTAAAAACATGGTATACTTTTTTTTTTTAATGATTTATCTGTATAGAGTACTTACCATGAATGGAGTTACAAGGCTAAATTTGCTCTGAATGAGTCAGTGAGTGACTGGTGAGTTAATGTGAAGGTCTAGAATATTACTGTATTTTACTGTAGGCTTTATCAACACTGTATACTTAGACTACACTAAATTTATTTCACAAAATTTTTTTACTAATAAATTAACCTTAGCTTACTGAAACTTTTTTTTATAAACTTTCCAAATTAACTATTTTACTCTTTTGTAATAACATTTAGCTGAAATACAAATTCTACAGCTACACAAAATATTTTTATGTCCTTAGTCTATAAGTCTTTATTCACTTTTTTAAATTTTTTAACCTCTTAAACTTTTTTGTTTAAAACTAAGACAGATTGGGAGGCCGAGGCATGTGGATCACGAGGTCAAGAGATTGAGACCATCCTGGTCAACGTGGTGAAACCCCGTCTCTACTAAAAATACAAAAAATTAGCTGGGCATGGTGGCGCGTGCCTGTAATCCTAGCTACTCAGGTGGCTGAGGCAGGAGAATTGCCTGAACCCAGGAGGTAGAGGTTGCAGTGAGCTGAGATCGTGCCATTGCACTCCAGCCCGAGTAACAAGAGCAAAACTCCATCTAAAAAAAAAAAAAAAAAAACAAGACACAAATACACATATTAGCCTGTGTCCAGGATCAGGATCATCAATATCACTGCCTTTCACCTCCACATCTTGTCCCACTGGAAGGTCTTCAGGTTCAATAACAATAACACATGGAGCTGTCATCTTCTGTGATAACAATGCCTTCTTCCTGAACACCTCTGGAAGGGCCTGCCTGAGGCCATGTTAACTTTTTTTATTTTTTAATGTAGAAGGAGTAAATTCTAAAATAACAGTAAAAAATATAGTAAATACATAAAACCAGTAACATAGTCAATTATTATCAAGGATTCTTTACCGTACATATTTGCTTGTGCTCCACTTTTACAAGACTTACAGTGCAGTACATTTCTTTACATCAGCATCACACAAACATGAGAATAAGTAATGTTACAATGCAGCATTACAATGGCTATAACATCATTAGGCAATATTTTTTAGCTTCACTATAATCTTATGCATCTACCATTGCGTATGTATCATGTATGTAGTCTATCACTGAATGAATTATGGTTAGGCTGTGCATGACTGTATATAAAGTATTTATTTAGGAGTTAGTGTCTGTGTGAGGTACTGGGTATGAAAAACTAGTATAGAAATAAACCCTATTGCAATGGACTAAATGGTTATGTCCTCTCAAAATTCACATGTTAAAACCATAATCCCAATGTTATGATATCTGCAGGTGGAGCCCTTGGGAGATAATTAGGTCACTGGGATGAAGTTCTCCTGAATTGGTTTAGTGACTTTACAAGAACAGGCCAGAGAGCTAGTTCTCTTTCTACATGATGAGATGATAAAGCAGAAGACCCAAGAGAGCAACTGGCTAGCACCCTATATCGAAGTTCTCAGGCTTCAGAACTATGATAAGTAAATGTTTACTCTTTAAGCTACCCAGTTTATTGTATTTTGTTATAGAAGACCAAGGTGACTAAGATACCTGACCTCAAGAATAAATTATGCTATTTCCACAATAAAATGGGTGACATGTGAAGAAAAAGAAATACTAACAAAGAGCCCCTTATTCAAAATTTACAGTTACTACATTTTTGGAATAATTTCAGTTTATGAAGTGATAAATAATTTTAAAAATCACAATATTTTGAATTATATATATATGTATATACACACATATGAGATATATATACACATACATACATATAGTGTCTAAAAGTGAATGCTTTAAATATCTATTTTTTCTATAATCTGGGATATAAATTGTATCCAATGATTATTCCTATTCAAACCTTCTATTTCAGCCAGAATGGTGCTAGTTAAGTGTTCACCTGGTTTGCAAGAATAAAAGCTGCCTCTGCACGCCTCTATTCAGGGTGTTTTTGCCTTAAGTACAGCTTACATCCATTAACCTATCCAGTCAGTCACAGAGAAGTTCTTATCACCACATTGTCCTTGGTTGTCCCTGCTCTGCCCTGAAATATTCAAGCTGAGACCATATTCTTCAATAGCAGCATTAGTATGTATGAGATATAACATCCAAATAGAATACTACTACTTGAAGGTGTTAATACACAAAGGAAATAATATTAATGTACATTATCTATTATCTGGAGTTACAAAAACCAGTAAGAAATATAAACTGGTTCTTGCCTTTTGTTTAAAACGTAGGACAAGTACATTTATGTAATTCTTCAGTTTTTATGATAATTGTCACCGACTGGGAAATGTATCAGAGTAGTCTGCAAGGAGACTCATTCACATTTAATAGAATCAATACAAAGGCGGTATGTCATAAGGCCTTTGAAGCCAGACAGGGCTAACATTGAAGCCTGCCTATACTTCTTACAAGTTGTGTCATTAAGCTTTCTTCTTTATATTTCAAAATGGATGTAATAATATTTATCCTGTAAGTTCAGAAAAAATCAAGTGCCATTATTATGTAAAAAGAGATAGGCAAGGTACCATAAATGTCATTTCCCTTTTCATTTTTTTGTAAAATATACTTTAGTATAGTTTATTAGACTGTCATTACAATTATAAGGAAATCAGTTCGTTAAGGACTAATACAACTATATATGTATATAATTGGCTTAAGGTCAAGTTAGTTTATTCAATTTTTCTTCATTTGTGGCTTTTCTCCCCCTAAAAATGTTCCTAATTATGAATTCCTGTTTTTATTCATATAATTATATGTTCTCTTCTTATAAGGGAATAATTTTTAAAATTGCTTTATGTTTGCTTTTGTGTTCTTACAGATACATGGGTCACAGAATATGAGAATGTACTTTGGAACTTTATAACAAAGTATAAAATGGGAAGTAAATAATTGGAGCAATTATGAGAATATTTTTTTTCCTATTTCTATCAGAAGTGGAATATTCACTTGGAATCATCCGTTTTAGCATTTGTCATAGATGAGTTTTATGGAAAAGTTTTCAATTTCATTATTTCCATGCATTCATCCAGGAATGAAATGGTACATTTTTGTATAACATAGATGGGATTAACATATCCTCTTCAATCTTTAATAATACTGAGATTTTGGAGATAAAATATTGTAAAAGTCTACATTAATTTTTAGAAGAAAAAACTCCACTTTTTAAGATGACTGAGAGTTATGAATAGCTAACTTGTGATACAATGTTTAATTAATTTGTAGCCACTTACAGTGCTTAAACCATAATTTTTTCCAATTCCTATTCTAATTTGGAATTCATCCAACATCTTCTTCTAAAGCAAACATGTTGTAATAAGAGGTATTTTCAAAACAAAAGTCATTTCAACAGCCAATTTACAATAACATTTATGTCAGCTCAATTTCTTAACTTATGTTAGCTCAATTCCTACCTCACTTTTCTTCCCTTGATATCAATTTCCATTTCAGGACTTCTAGTTTCTATTTCACATAGTAATGAGAAATATACCACAGAGTATCTTCCACTTTTAATATTCTGAGATTTTAGACCTAATATTTTACTTTATTTGTAAGTTTTCTTCAACAAATAACTTACATCATTGAACTTACAATGGATCCTAGCTTTTTCAGAGATCGTCTAAAACAATAATTTTAATAAAAACATGTTTGTTGCAGTGATAGCTTACATTCACATATGACTTGGTTGATAATGATACAGAATCGTGGTTTAAATTATTTAATTTCGAATTTAGCTTTAGTTTAATATCATTTTCTTTGTAAAAATCAGTATTTCAGGCAATTAGTTATACTTTGCTAAATAAGAAATCTGCCCTTGAACTCTAATTTCTAAGCTATGTGTTCAATCTTATTTTTGTTATGTAAAGGACTATTCCAGTTCATAAATCATCCAGGCCTAAGTAGGGAATATAAACTTACTTTCATTCTACAAATTGGGTTTTCTTTTTTTTAATGCAAGTATATTTTACTTGCAGATGTGTTTCTACATTTCAACGTTTGATTAGTAAGAATGCTAGCTGATAATTCAATGCACTCAGGGATTCTTAGAGTGCTTAGTTCTTTGTTTTCATTTGTTTTGGAAATATGTTTGTTTATCTGGATTTAAATAGGATACTGGGACTCCTACAAAGAGCTTTGAAATGGTAATATAGAGATTATATATGTATATGTGTGTACGTATACAGGTTTTAAAAGCACTCTACATTAATGAGCATAGATAAATTAGAATATATTTTTATGGAAAGAACAATATAATTTTTCTGTATAAACATTATACTCCTAAGCAAAAGTAAAAATTGTAATAGAAGAAATTGGGAAGTAAACATCTCAGGGAGCTGAAAGTAATAAGAAAGTGTAAATTGATGGCTTGTATGATACCACAGAAAGTGGAGTTCTAGTTTAAACAGTTTAAAAATGAGTATCTGGAACCAGAAATTGTAGTTCCTATGAGCATAATATTTTGTATAGTCACAGGTGGAACATTTTATTTATATCATCACCCCACAAACCAAAAGATATCCCAGGAAAACTGAGAGTGATAAAAATGACTAAATGTTAGATGGGACTAATTTTTAAGGCATATACAGTAAAAATATGTAGTGTGTTTCAGGAAAATGAAAGTGTGTGTCAGCTAGAGGAAATACACAATGACAAATAATGAAACAAAAAACAAAGATAGGATAAATGATCAAATAACACCACTTTAAAGAGAAAACAAAAACAAGAAGAAAGAAGAATCCTTTCAAATTGTTGGTATAACTAAATATATGAATACATAAAATTATTGGTAATATGGTTGACGAGAATATCCTCATATTGCCTTTACTTGAATTTTTGTTTGTTCACAAAATGCATAGTTGTTCAATATAACAAACAAACAAACAAAAATACTGCAGATTTTGTTAGAGTGAAGGTTATTGGTACTTCCAACTTTGTGGAAAGTTTTATGAATTTCAAATAATTTTTACATAAATTATTTCAAATAACAAATCTACAGCAGAATACTCTTAAATCTTTATTTTTCATTAAAATGAATTCAAAAGACCATCAGCCACCTGATAGTGAGATATGCACTTAGTGAAACATTATTTGGAACATTCAATTCAGAGGTCATAAAGTAATAATGAACAAAAGGGAAACTTGTGATATATTGCTACAAATATTTTTAAATGAATCTGGATTATATCATAAAACTCACTATTTTATTATTACCTTTACAACAGATAGGAGTGATTGATTTTGGAGAATCTGTAGTCTTTACATGTGGAATTATATGATTAATATGGATCTGCATGCATGTTTAAATTATGTTTAAACATAATGGGTTTTCTTTCAAAATTTTTATTGAAATAAGAGATATGTTACCAAATGACAAATCCCTACATTTCTTTTCTGGTTTGATATGGTTTGGCTGTGTCCTTACCCAAATATCATCTTGAATTCTAACTCCCACAATTCCCATGTGTTGTGGGAGGAACCTGACAGGAGGTGATTGAATTATGGGGATGGGTTTTTTGTGCACTATTCTCATGATAGTGAATTTGTCCCACGTGCTCTGGTGGCCTTAAAAATGGGAATTTGCCTACACAAGCTCTTTGTCTGCTGCCATCCATGGAAGACTTGACTTGCTCCTTTTTGCCTTCCGCCATGATTGTGAGGCTTCCCCAGCTATGTGAAAACTGTACATCCATTAAAACATCTTTTACTTTCAGTCTCAGGCATGTCTTCATGAATAGCATGAAGAAAGACTAAATACAGTAAATGAGTACCAGTAGAGTGGAGTGTTGATGGAAAGAAACTCAAAAATGTGGAATTGACTTTGGAACTTGGTAACAGGCAGAGGTTGAAACAGTTTGGAGGGCTGAGAAGAAGACAGGAAAATGTGGGAATATTTGGAACTCCCCAGAGACTTGTTGAATGGTTTTGACGAAAAGGCTGATAGTGGTACAGACAATGAAATCCAGGCTTATGTGGTCTCAGATGGAGATGAAGAAGTTGCTAGAAACTGGAGTAAGGGTTTCCAGCTTCTTTGCTAAAACTCTTGCTATGTTTTAACAAAGAGACGGATGGCGTTTTGCCCCTGCCCTAGAGATTGTGGAACTTTGAACTTGAGAGAGATGATTTAAGGTATCTGGCAGAAGAAATTTCTAGGCAGCAAAGCATTCAAGATGTGACTTGGGTGGTGTTAAAGGCATTCAGTTTTATAACAGAAGCAGAGCATAAAAGTTTGGAAAATTTGCAGCCTGACATTGTGATAGAAAAGAAAATCACAATTTCTGAGGACAGAAATTCAAGCCAGTTGCAGAAATTTGCATTAGTAACTAGGAGTGGAATATTAATCCCCAAGACAATGTGGAAAATGTCTCTAGGGTATATCAGAGGTCTTCATGGCAGCTCTTCCATCACAGGCCTGGAAGTCTAGGACCAAAAAATTATTTTGTGGACAGGGCCTAGGGTCCCCCTACTCTGTGCAGCCTATGGACTTAGTGCTCTGTGTTACAGCTACTCCAACCATAGCTGAAAGGGAGCTTGGGCCATGGTTTCAGAGGGTGTAAGCCCAAGCCTTGGCAGCTTCGATGTGGTGTTGAGTTTGCAAGTACACAGAAGTCAAGAATTGAGGTTTGGGAACCTCCATCTAGATTTCAGAGGATGCCCAGGCAGAAGTTTGCTGCCGGGGTGGAGACATCATGGAGAACCTCTGCTTGGGCAGTGTGGAATGGAAATGTGGGGTTGGAGCCCCCACACAGAGTCCCTATTGGGGTACTACCAGCAGAGCTGTGGGAAGAAGGCCACTGTCTTCCAGCCCCCAGAATGGTGGATCCACTGACAGCTTGCACTGGAAAAGCCATAGACACTCAATACCAGCCCATGAAAGCAGCCAGGAGGGAGGCTGTATCCTATAAAGCCACAGGGGCGGAGCTGCCCAAGACCATGGGGACCCACCTCTTGCATCAACATGACCCGATGTGAGGCATGGAGTCAAAGATCATTTTAGATTTTTTTTTTTTTTTTTACAGAGTTTCACCCTTGTTGCCCAGGCTGGAGTACAGTGGGGTGATCTCAGTTCACTGCAACATTTGCCTCTTGGGTTCAAGCAATTCTCTTGACTCAGCCTCCTGAGTAGCTGGGATTACAGGCACACGCCACCACTCCCTTCTAATTTTTTTTTTTTTTTTTTTACTAGAGAAGGGGTTTCACCATGTTGGCCAGGCTGGTCTCGAACTACTGACCTCAGATGATCTGCCTGTCATGGCCTCCCAAAGTGCTGAGATTATAAGCATGAGCCACTGTGCCTGGCCTCATTTTGGAGCTTTAAGATTCAACTTCCCTGCTGGATTTCAGACTTGCATGGGGGCTGTTGCCCCTTCCTTTTGGCCATTTTTTTTTCCCATTTGGAATGGCTGCATTTAACCTGTGCCAATAATCCCATTGTATCTAGCAATAACTAATTTGATTTTGATTTTACAGGCTCATAGGTGAAAGGGACTTGTCTTGTCTCAGATGAGACACTGGACTGTGGACCTTTGAGTCAATGCTAAAATGAGTTAAGCCATGTGAAACTGTAAGTTTATTAAAACCTCTTTGTTTTTCCAATCTAGGATATGTCTTTATCAGCAGCATGAATATGAACAAATACATGGTCTTTTCTGTTTTCTTAAGTTTTCTGATTTTTTCTGGTGATGAATCTATTGTCACATGCAGGTATTACAAAGCTAGTACCACAGAATAAAAAATATGGCTAAAACAAAGCATTCATTTTTGAGCAGAGTTGGTTGTTCTAGAATTAAGCAGATAAATAATTCTTTTTCAATAAATAATTTAATGTCGATATGTAGTCTAAATATATGGCACAGTATCTCGAGGAAATACTCTTCTTTCTTCCAAGAAAACATTGGCTGATGCTGTGTTAATTTTACAGTTTTGCAAATCAAATGGAAACTTCTCTTGCTATTAATCTTAATATTTTAATATATTTTTGAAATTCATTCTATATCCTATATGTCAATACACAGGGATAAACTGAGTTAGTCATTAATAAAATACACATTTTATGGACTGTTTATTAATTTATATTTCCATCTATTCTTTAATAAATGTAAATTTAGTTATTAAAATTCATCATTAATTACAAAAAAAGTCTTGAGATTGAAAATATTCTATATCACTGCAATCTTAATGAAGAGTAGTCATATTATCTACTAGAAATATAAAAATTCAGGTTTTCAATATTTATTTATCAAAATTAGGGAAGTTGGATTAGTAAAATTCAATAGTTAAAATCATTTATGTGTGTTTGATTATTTAGCTAAGTGCTATTATTAAAGTCCATAAAGCAAATTATATCTACAGTATCCTGAGTTTTGTATATGGACTATTACCCACTGTTAAATGTACAAGTGAGGTATAAGATTATTCCTTTTCACTGAGAAGAGAGACTTAAAGATGGTTATCATATTCCAGCGTATCTTGCAATTTTTATCTACAATAACATGGGCATGGGCTTACAAAGCAATGAAAATCTGATTATTCAGATAACAAATAATGTTGTTTACTCATAGGATCATTAACGAACAGTCACAGAGTATTAGATAACCATTATATTTTTCCATTTATTGTATCCTGAAGATGGGTGCATAATCTTACCATTAAACAAAGTTGCCAGAATGCCACTGGCCAGGGTCATTAAATACACTCAATAATATAGGAAACCAGCCATCCATTCAACAAAGATAAGAATTTAATTATCACCTGTAGCAGGCACAATCAAATACCTAGCAGCTACAAATGAAAACAATATACGTCCTTTATCGTTGAGTATTTTTCTTTTAAAAGGGAAACTAGCCAACACATTTTTATCTGATAGAACTCTGACAGATATAAAAACAACACACCATTGAATCAACAGGGGAAAAGCTACTATTTTGGTAAAGTGAATTGTAGAAATAGCAAATTTCACATTTAAAATATGAGTTTGGCAGGAAAAGAAGAGAGGGGAAGAGCATTTGGTCATTTTGCTCAGAGAAAAAAATGTGAAATGACAGTTTTGAGAAGTTTCTGCCTACATTCCTTTGAGCATTCATTCATCCAACACATAATTTTTAAATAAAACCTATATTTAAAGCACCCTGGTAGCAGTGGATATAGAGTCACTCATCCCTCCCTCTGGGTACTAGCAATCTATTAGAGAAAACAGGCATTGAGTAAGTATGATAAGGCATTCTAAAAAATGGGACATAGTGTGCCAAGGGATCTTACAGAAAGGGTGTTAGAATGTAGGGTGTTTCAATCAAGTAAAAGGGAATCAGGTGAAGAAGAAAGATGTATTCAGAGGATGAAAGTTATCATATTATGGTAATTTGTTTGGACTCTATTCTGCAGGCAGTAAAGCAAAGTTTTTAATGAAAGAGTGGCACAGCTGATTGGCATATTTGAAAGTTGACACTGACAGCATAAAACAAGGAAAAAATAAATCAAAGAGAGGCTATAATTATGGAAAATAGGTAGGAACTCCACTACAAAATTCCACACAGGAGACTAGGACAGCCTGAGTGACTTTACTTGCAGAGGTAATGAAAAAGAGAAAGAATATTAGAAAGAATATGACTGAGATACAATTTTAAAAATGAGGGATTATGGGCTATGAGGACTGAGGGAAATCCCAATTAAGTCCACAGCCTTCATTTACAAGACCTAAGGCACTAGGGAGATGGAAAAATCTAATAAGATTTAGGATTTAGAAGGCAACTATTAATATTTACAGAGTGACTGATCATTAGTTCATTTGGGTGGGAGTGAGGGCAGACAAATAAAGAGGCACAGTAAAGCCTAGAATATATTTTTTTTATGAAAATAAAGCTGGGGAGAGAGATTGGTGATAGAGAAATAAATACACTTTAGTATCATCAAAATATTTAGTATAGAGCCATGATTCTCAACTTTGTTGTTTATTCAAATCACCTAAATTACTTTTTAAAAATATTAACACTTAGTTCACATTCCCAGCAATTCTGATTAAAATGATTTAGGAGACAGCCTGGATACTGGGATTTTCACAAAAAAAAAAAAAAAAAAAAAAAAAAGGGACCAAAAACCCTCCCAGGTGATTTTAATGCAAACTAAATTGAGGGCTTCTGCAAGGCTATATATTTGCAAGAAGTCTTTTGATGTTAAGAGCCTGGACTCAGAATTTGGTATAGAAGTCTTTTAATGTTAACAGCCTGGACTCAGAAGTCAAACAAAACAGGGTTAAACCTAAGGTCTGACATGAAATCTTGTACATGAGAGCCTTATCTGCAAATCAGTGATGGATGATAATGTCTACTTAGTGATTTGCAGGATTATGTGCAAAAAAGTATAAAGGTGCTTCTCCTGATGGTGTTCTATAGACATAATCTACAGATATCTTTGTCAATTATTATTATTAATATTATGTCATTTTTTTCCATTATATAAAAGTTGAAATCATAGACATAAAGAAGAGCATTAAGAGAATCCACAAAATCCTAACAGAATAGCTTTATAGGTAGAACCTGGGGAATACACAGCTTTTAAAACACTGACAAAGGAGAAAGAGGGAAAAAAAGGAATTGGAAAGGTCAAAGACATGGAGGAAATCTAGGAGAGAAGGGTGTCTCTGAACTTATTCAATAAATGTAAAATGATGAAAAAAATCAAAATAGGATGAAGTCTGAAGCTAGACCACTGATTTGACAACTTTTAAAATTCATGGGATCTAAATGTGATCAGATTAGAGCTGTTCCAAGGTTGAGGGTGAAGAATAGGACACAACCACAAAGGAGGACATTATTTCAAAAAGTCTGGTTTTTAGGCGGGTGGGTGGTCTAAGGATACAAGGAAACAACTTAAGGAGAAACGATTATGCAAACTTTGACTAACATTCTTTCTAGGATGGAAATAATTATAAAAATAGGAAAAGAAGTCAATTATTAAAGAGATTGGAAATATATAAAGGAGGAAAATTAATGAGCCATGGACACAATGAAATGATTGTCTCTGAAGATAAGCAGTGATTATTCTGAAACAGGATTGTATAAGCAAGTTTTACACACAATTTTAGAAGTGGATAGGAAAGAAGAGAGAGAAAACTGCACTGGTGTAACCTGAATTTATTGAGGATGGAAATCACTTATATTCACTTCAGTGCCTTTCACTGTCCAGCATCCTGCCTTATACAGATTTTTTTTTTATATATACATACTAAGTCTCACTTTGCCACCATGCTGAAGTGCAGTGGCACCATCGCCAGGCTGGAGGGCAGTGGCGCGATCTCGGCTCTCTGCAACCTGGCCTCAGCCTCCTGAGTAGCTGGGATAAGAGGCACGTGCCACCACACCCAGCTAATTTTTGTATTGTAGAGATGGGGTTTCACCGTGTTGGCCAGGATGGTCTCAATCTCCTAACCTTGTATCTGCCCGCCACGGTCTCCCAAAGTGCTGGGATTACAGACATGAGCCACTGTGACCAGCCACAGATTGGTATTTAATGCATGCCCATTAAAGTGAACTTGTCAGTCCCTTGCCCATTTTAAGCGGGTAAGTAATGGAAGACAAGAACGACAAAGTAAATGAAGACAAGGTTATAGGCACCATCCTGTGAATGACCGAGGAGCTCAGCAACGCTAGCTCCATGTCTTTATATTTCCACTCTAGCATTCTTTCTCCTCACAGGCAGGTTGGAGAGACTTAATGGAGAAGGAATAGGATGAAATACAAAGTGCCTGGACTGAGGAAAACCAGGCAACCCTTTGCAGTTTCCAACTAAAATCTTTCTTTGCTGCTCTGGAATTAGCAACTAAAGCAAAATAAAGATATTTGCTAGACTGTTAGCTAAGACTATAGCTCTGGACAATGTGCAAACAAGCCAATTCTTTTTTGATATTTTCCCCTACCCAAGCTCTAATTACCTTATACCACTTTTATTTATTTATTTGTTCATTTGTTTATTATTTACTTATTTTGAGGTGGAGTTTCACTCTTGTTGCCCATGCTGGAGTGCAATGGTACAATCTCAGTAGACTGCAAACTCCATCTTCCAGGTCCAAGCTATTCTCCTGCCTCAGCCTCCCAAGTAGTTGGGATTACAGACATACAACACCATTCCTGGCTAATTTTGTATTTTTGGGTTCGTCATGTTGGTCAGGCTGGTCTTGAGTTCATGACCTCCAGTAATCTACCTGCCTCAGCCTCCTAAAGTGCTGGAATTACAGGTGTGAGCCACTGTGCCGGGCCCTGATACCACTTTAATAATAGTTTCTTATACCCCCAAATTATCTCATGGTGCTTAGAATGAAAATGATTGCTTCATTTCTCTAATTAGAATATTATTCTAACAGATAATCAAGATAGTCTTTCTACCCTCTTGTGCTTATTATTAAGCTGAATTTAATTCCATGGAAACCCATTTGCTAGAAACAGCATCAAGCAAATGAGCACAACCAAGTTAGCCCAATGAGTTACTCTTTTGGAAAAACAAACAAACCACAGAAAAAACTTCATAGCTCTTGCCTTCTGCATGGTAGATGAAAAGCCTTATCTTTGTGTAATATAAAAAGGGCAGTAAATCTCAGGGAGGGTTTTAAGTATCCTAGATCATCTGTAGGATGCCAAATTACATCTACTTAAAAATTTAATGACACTAGAATAGGAAGATGGATTAAAGTGATATTATAATCAGAATGTGAATCATTATAATAAGAGGGAAAAAAAACAAAAGAAGAGGATGTGACTATGGCTTATTTCCAGCACCAAGAGCAATCAGTGTTCTCACCATTACCACAAGACCCTTCCTTGTACATATCCTGCCCCACAAGGAGTCAGAAAGGGAGCAGATGCTCCATGATCTGCAATTCACAATATCAGCATCGATTTGTGTCACTGGAGTAATCCCATTTAATCATATTAGTCTTTGATCTGGCAGTTTGCATGTGCAGGTGGCTAAGACATTGCCTTATTGGCTACTTTGTATGGGACCCAACAGGAAATCCTCCTGGGGTTTTACATTTACTTCACTTCATTCAGTTATGCAGTCCTTTCATTCCAAAACTTCCATCATACCCTGGCAGCTCTCACATCCAGAATCACAATAGTCACTGTTAAATATTTTTTATTCTTTATAAATATACTCATTAAGTATATTACAGCCCATAGAGCAGATGCATTGTAGGCATGTCAATTTCCATACATTTCTCTTGATTTATTGCCTTCATCCTAATATGAATAGGTGAAGAGTCTATTATTCTATGGCACTGTCTTTAAAATGAACATTTTTAAAGGACATTGACAGGCTGCATTAGAAGTAAATATATTTTTCTAAACGGTAAGGATATCCAAGCAAAAATGATTCTATAATAAATACTTATCAAAGTCATTTTTTATTGTGGTAAAATAGATGTAACCTAAAATGTATACTTTTAACCAATTTAAGTGTTTAATTCAATAGCATTAAGTACAAATTGTTGTCCAACCATCACAACGTTCCCTCTTCTTAAAGTTTTCATTATCCCAAACTGAAAACTCTGTAGTCATTTAACAATAACTTTTCATTTCTCCCTCCTCTTGATCCCAGCTGACCACCATTCTCCTTTGTATCTCTGTGAATCTGATTATTCTGGGACCTCATATAAGTGGAATCACATAATATTTATCATTTTGTTTAGCATATTTCATTTATCATAATGTCTTCAAAGTTCACCTACATTGTAGTTGTAGTGTGTATCAGAATTTCGTTTATTTTTAAGGTTGAAAAATGCCATTGTACATAATAGATCGCTTTCTGTTTATTAATTCATTCATCCATAGACATTGGGGCTTTTCTGTTTTTTTGGCTATTGGGAATAAGGATGCTATGAACATTGCCTACAAATACTTTGTTTAAGTCTCTGCCTTTAAATTCTTGTGAATATGTACCCAGAAGTAGAATTGCTGGATTCTTTAATAATTATGTTTATTTTTTTTAGGAACCAACTGTTGTTTCCACAGTGTCTGTACCATTTCATATTTCTACCAGCAATACCTAATCTGATTTTGTTTGAAGCCTTAATTAATGCTTTTCACTTTGGTTCATAAACTTGTGATGATTCAGTGAAATGAATGTCCACCTACCAACCTGACAGATGATAACTAGAAACAAGTGTCTCAAATGAGAACAGAGGTCGACCAGCTATAAGCAACAGGCAGTGCTAGCCCCCATTTTTTTTCTCATATTCTTGTCAATACTTGTTTTTTATATACATACATATATACATACATACATACATATATATATATATATATATATGTGTGTATATATATATATGTATGTATGTATAAAATAGCCATCCTAGGCTGGGCACAGGCTCACACCTGCAATACCCACACTTTGGGAGGCTGAAGCAGGAAGATCACTTGAGTCCAGAAGTTCAAGGCAGCATTGAGCTGATTGCGCCACTATACTTCGGCCTGGGTAACAGATGAAACCCTGCCTCTAAATAAGAACTATAATCATAATAGTCATCCTATTGGATATTAATGTCAAATTGAATTCAATATTTGAAAAAGAGGACATGAATTTAGCTTCTCATGTGAGGAATCAAAATATTGAGGGAAGGAATTATGACCACTGGCTCAATTGCATTTCTTATATCCCATAGTCTTAAAAGATGATGATTGCTATTCTTCCATCTTGGGAAAACAAGTTGTGGGCAAATATTTAAGGAATTCACCAAAAATAGCCTTAACACTCCTTTTAGTTCCTTTAGTGGTTCACATTGTCATTACCTTCTTGATCAGGCTGAGATTATCTGTCTTTCCAGGACATGCTAAAATCCATAAAATTGCAAAATTATCCTTACCAACACAATCATGAGTATAATATAAGTGCGTGGCAGGTATTCACTGAAAGTTAAAGCATTGATGTTATTACCATGCCCTGTAAAATTATTTTATTCATAAATTCATCTGCTTCTAATTTTACTGTGAGTCTGTTCTTCCCAACACCATCCAATAGACCATTCTCTGATGATGGAAAGTGTCTATATCTGCTCTATTCAAGACAGTGGCTATCAGTCACTTTTTCATTACATAAAATATATCTATCTACATTTTAATCTAAAATTAAAACTGTAATTTAAAATAAACACAATTTAAAAATCAGGTCCTTTGTTGCACTAGCACATCTTCAGTGTGAATAGGCACATATAGCTAGTAGTTAGAGTATTAGACAATACTAATTTAAATCAATACACTGACATATTGTTGCCATCTTCGTCCTAGTTAGTCAAAGTCTGGTTATTAGGATTGACACAAATAATGCTGTACTAAAGGGTAATACAGGTAAGTGCTGAGTCTTAATGAAACACCAATGAGAGAGAGATGAGCTTTCTATATGAAATTAGAAAATGCTTCAAAAAGGACATAACCATAAAGTTATATCTTGAAGGATGAACATAATCTCTATAGGTAGAAAAGAAGAAAGATATTTTAAGAAGTCAGAAAGGTGAAGGCAATAAGTTAGAAACACAGTGGTGCATTGAGGGAGGGTAAAGTGTATGGTGTATTACATGACAGACTATTCTTAGGAAAGAAGTGGAAGAAAAGGAAAGAATTCAGGAGCATAGCCCAGAGTCCTTGAAAGGCAGAGTGCTGAAGAACTCAAACTTGAAGTCACATAAAGAAGGGCCAAAATAGTGAACAAAGGCATATGACGAATTTGTTCATTTTCCAAAATAATCACTTTCCTTTATCAGAATTGTGACAAAAAACATTAATTGGAAGAAACCAAAATTAATAGTATGAATATCATTTATATTTGGTGTAGCTATTCATTTTAGATAACCCTATGAATATATGCATCTGTCATTGGCTAAAGCAGGCCATTCTTAAGACTCTCTTAAATCAATACCCAGTATTTAAATAATCCAACACTTGCTTAGCATAAAGCATGCTTGTTTAGTATGTTGTTGTTAATTGTAGAATAAAAAGTAAATTCTTACAGGATATTTTCTATGACTGTGTATAAGCAAGTGAAGTTGTTTTATGATCCTACTAGTCCCTCATTCCAGAGTAAATTTTAATATAATATGTACAGCATGCTGCAATAATTTCCTTTCAAAGCATTTTGTGTTTGGGTTAATATTTTCGAGTTCTTATTCAAGGGTTACACATTGATCAGAAGCTGTTGACTCTTGTGCTGAAATGCCCTGCCTCAAGATTGTAATTTACCTGGCAAATGGTCAGTCATGCTACAGTCATAGAGTGAGTCATCCTTCTTCCTTCCATCTACTGAAGTCCATTTCCAAGGTTTACCTTTGCTGCAGTTCCATACATAAGGAAGGTTCATCTTTAAACAGTATTCATTAATATTCTCTATAAAGAACTACAACTAAGTAAATGATACTATGCATAGCTAAGGACTCATTACACATGAGCAATTCACATACAATTTAAAGAGATTATACAGTTTGTCTTTAAAAAACGGTCTTTAATTCTGACTAAACATAATCTGATTTTGTTTGAAGTCTTAATTAGTCTTAATGAATGCTTTTCACTTTGGTTCATTAGCATTGTGATGATTCAGTGAGATGACTGTCCACAAATCAACCTGATAGACCATAATCAGAAACAAGGGTCTCAAATGAGGACAGATGCCAATCAGCTTTATAAACAAAAGGCAGTGCTAGCCCACCCGCACACGGAACATTTATGAATGACAGTCATATTTTTCAGCATATAAAACCAAAAATCAATTCCAGGTATATCAAAAGACCTGAATGTAAAAAGCATAATTGAGGCTGGATGCGGTGGCTTATGCCTGTAATCCCAGCACTTTGGGAAGTTGATGTGGGTGGATCACCTGAGGGCAGGAGCTCGAATCCAGCCTGACCAATATGTTGAAATCTCATCTCTACTAAAAATACAAAAATTAAGCTAGGCGTGGTGGCATGCACCTGAAGTCCCAGTTACTCAGGGGGCTGAGACAGGAGAATTGCTTGAACCAGGGAGGTGGAGTTTGCAGTGAGCTGAGGTGGCACTGCTGTACTCCAGCCTGGGCGAGAGAGCAAGACTCCATCTCAAAAAAAAAAAAAACAAGAAAAAGCAAAAAAAAGTACAATGGAAAAATTTTCAGAAAGAACAAAGAAATATTTTATGACTTCGCCATAAAGATTAATTTCCCAAAAAAGATAAAAAAAGGAAAAATATAATTCAAGGTTATCAATTTAAATAAAGCACAATGTATATCTTATTTGCAAAAATACAGACTATATATACATATATATATATATATATATATATATATATATATAATTGCTTCATGAAGGAAAAAAAGATAAAATACAGCCTAGGAAAATATATTTCCAATTTTCCAATGCATATACCGAAAAATAATTAGAATCTGGAATATATAAAGAATTTCTCTAATCTATAAGAAAAAAAGACAAATATCTTACTAGATAAATGGGTAAAAATATGTTTAAGCAATTCACAGCAAAAACAAAACAAAACAAAACTGAATGTTCTATGAAAATATGCTCCCCACACTAATAATCAGAAAAGACAAATTAAAACCATTCAGCTGGCAAAATTAAGAAATGTGGCAGTATTAAATATTCCTGGGGATAAGTAGTATATGGGCTTTCACAAATATGCTTGCAAACTATAAGTACTACAGGTAGTATAATGGGTTTGGGGGCAATAAAAAGAAGAAGCACATTCCACATCATCAGCAATTTCACTTCTAGGCAAATACCTAAAAAATACAAGTGCACAGTGAGACATGTGCCAAAAAATTGCTACACTGTTTGTTATAGTAAGAAAGTCAAAATGCCTATAAATGAGAGAGAAAAACATAAATTATATATATTTTAATACTGTATATATACTATAATATATATGCACTATATTATATGTGAAATATATATACAATATATAAAATATGCTATATATTGTTTGCTATATCTAATAAATATATAATGTATTTAAAAGTATAATATATTTATATACTTATAGTATTTGTAGAATACTATATTGTAATGAATATAAATGAAGAACCTCTACTCAAAGCAACTTGAATAAATCATAAAAAAGCATATTTCCAAGAATGCAAACCATATTTGACAATTCTGGCAAATATTTTACTTATTTAATATAATACTATATATGACATAAAGATGTAATATATACAGTAAACTCAAGAGAAAATGCATGGGAATAATAATAGGAAATTTACCATGCTGCTTACCTCTTAAAAGGGAGATTTGATTGGAAGAGTACCTGGAAAACTTCAATATTACATTTAATCTTTTATTACTTAACTTGGGTAGTAATTCAAGGGAATTTTTTTCATTCATTTTTGTGTCTGCTAATCAAACATGTCATCATAATAAAAAGTCAGAGTCATTAAAAGCTCCAAGTACTCTGTACAGCAGCACCTCAAATCTAAATGCCATTTTCATGTGTGATTACCAAAATTCAGCTCTTGGCAAATATGCCTTTCCGATGCAGGGCTCTCGAACTTCAGTAAGAATGACTCATGTGATCTAATTTAACTGTACTCTAAGCAAATCTTCTCTGAGGCATAATCCAGGAAGACCCAAAATAAGATCTAAGGAGATATGCAAATGGCTCCTCCCCAAATTGCTAAATTAAGCTCCACATTGATCTGGCTGAATTGGAGAGCAATTGTTGTGCTAAACTCCCTGTTCATAGTTACACCTGGAATAGCTGTTAAAATGTAGACTCAAGTGCCCCACCCCCACATATTCTATTGTAGTGATTCTGATTCTGATGGGAAATCCTGGGACTGGTGTTTCAAGGGTGATTTTTTTGACTACTAAGGTTTATTTGGTTCAATGGCCAAAGTTTGAGACATACTGCTTCACAGAATTTAGAGTCTGGCTTAGTATCTTCAGCGTGCTGCAACAAAGCGCCATGGAGTAGGTGCCCTGTAAACAATGGAAATGCTTTTCTCATAGTTTTAGATCCTGAAAAGTCCAATATGCAAGGTACTGGAAGATTTGGTGTCTGGCGTGGACCCACTTTCTGTTTCATAGACAGATATTTTCTCAATGTTTGCTCATGGGAGAAGGGGCAAGAAAGCCTATTCAGACCTCTCTTATAGGGGTCCTAATCCCATTCCTAAAGGCTCTGCTCTCGGGGTCTAATCATCTCCCAAAGGCCTCACTTCTGAATTTTAATTTCAACATATGAATTTGGAGAAGACACAACATTCAGAACATAGTGCAGTCTCATGGTAGAAATGAGTAAATGATTGCAATGGAATTTCAGAGGCAATATTAAATGATCAGAAAGACGGGTGTATTTAAACCTATTTTCTTTTTTTTTTTTTTTTTTTTTTTTTTTTTTTTGAGACGGAGTTTCGCTCTTGTTACCCAGGCTGGAGTGCAATGGCGCGATCTCGGCTCACCACAACCTCCGCCTCCTGGGTTCAGGCAATTCTCCTGCCTCAGCCTCCTGAGTAGCTGGGATTACAGGCACGTACCACCATGCCCAGCTAATTTTTTGTATTTTTAGTAGAGACGGGGTTTCACCATGTTGACCAGGATAGTATCGATCTCTTGACCTCGTGATCCACCCACCTCGGCCTCCCACAGTGCTGGGATTACAGGCTTGAGCCACCGCGCCCGGCCTTTAAACCTATTTTCTAACATGAAGCTCTTCACAGAAGAAATGACACTTGCTTTGCATTTTCAAACATCACCAAAAGAAAAAAAAATAAGAAAGTGAGAACCATTTGGGGCAGAATTCTGGAAAATAAATAAATAAAAAACAAACAAAAACCAAAAGCAGAGATGAATGAAACATACTGAATATTAAAAAAAAAAAAAAACCTGCAAGTAAATTTTCATAGTAATTGATAATGCTGAAGACTGAAGAGTTCATGCTTCATACCACAGAGTACCTTCAATGACATGATAAGGAGTTTAGAAATTGTCATTTTTGCCCTAACAGATAGCTTGCCAAACTTGAAGCACGTGACTTCAAATGGCTGATCCCAGGAAGCAGAGATAAGAATTGAAAGGCAGGCCCATGAGGAAAAGAGGTGAGGCTCAAGAAAAAAAAAAAAAAAATATATATATATATATATATATATATAGTATATATATATACATATATATACTTTTTGTTTTCACTACCTGAACATAGAGAATGACGCAGAAGGACATAGCAAAGAGGAATGTGTCCAGATGCATGATGTACTGTTTATAACTTGGAAATCTAAATAGATAAGCAAGTGTGGCAGGGAGGATGATACCTGTGGCTTTGAAAGCTTACCTTTAGATAGTTTCCTTTAAAATGTTTGTGATGCATCTCTAGGTGGAAATAAAATTAGATCTTTGGAAATTTAGGTGTGACAATCAGGAGCAATGCATGGATAAGAAATATAAAATTTGATGTCATTACTGAAACTCCAGAAATGTATCACAACATCTGGGTGACTATGGAGAGCAAAAAAACAGGAAGGACAAAATGCAGAAATATAATGAAGAAATAGAAATTTATAGTTGAGGGATAATGTATGTAGAAGTATATAAGGTAAAGGCTCAAGAAATGTTACCTTACTGTTCTCGACCTCTGAATAAAGACCAAATTAGACACCAGCTGTTATTGGAACTTACTTGGAATTTCAGCAATAAGCAACAGCAATAGAGTTGGAATAATAAGAAAAAAAATTATGGTAGAGAAGGAAAATGAACCACCCTAGACAAATGGATAGGGTTTGGCCAAGTGAAGAAGATAATCTTTCAGATTAGAGAAGACATGTGTACAGAAATGTAAAGGTGGAGATGAACAACTTCTGGCTAAAAATGATGTAATGGATCCTTCGCCGACATCCTGGTTACATGTGTGCAGATTCCAAAGACAGTGAAAAGCCCCTCAATTTCTCCCAAATGCTCTCACCTCCAGAGGTGATGATACAGGTGGGGTGGCAGATAGGAATGTGGTATATTTTCTGAAAAAATTATTTACTGGCTATGAGATACTTGGAAAGTCACTGTAAAAGTTTGGTCTAGGAGAAATAAAAAGAATGCTTTAGATATGAAAAGATATCTAAGAGATTGCAAAGATTCACTAAAATAAAATTCAAGGAATAATAAAACTCCTTGTTTAGATATAGGGGAAAATAGGTAGGTCCAGTTAATTGAAGAGAATGGCTCATTTAAAAACAGCAATATGACATATTAGAAAAGCATGTACTCTGTTATGAGAAAGAACTTGCTTCTAACCCTGACTCTGCCCCTTATTTGCTGAATGGTCACATATATTTTACTTAACTTCTCTGAGTTTCATTCCCTTCATATGTTACAGACACTTAATGAAGCCTACTTTGAAAGGGTTATGTGAGCATTAAGTGAAATATCTATTGCAGTTAAGGTGCCTAACACTGTTTCTACAGTTTTATCATATATAGTTTTGAATTAGTCAGTTAATCTTCTAAGACTTCAGTTTTCTATAGAATTGAAGGAATTTACTGGTCAATATAGCACTAATATATTTTAGGTACAAATATGAATACATCAACAGTAACACTGCTCACTTCAACAGCAAGTTTAGAGAGATAAATGATTATGTGACCAGATCAGAATCTAGCCTACTGTATGCTATTACGTTTTTGTTTGTGATCTCAGAAAGAGAGGAAAATCAGTTGCATTTAGGTGACAAGAAGTAGCTCATTCTATAGCAGATTGGTGGAACCTCACCTCAAGTTACATTTCAAATGGTGCATTGCACCTGCTCATTCATCAAGCTGCCAGGGGCTTGCCTTACTGCCTTGCTTTTTTTCATTTAAAACTCACATCTTTGTGGTGTCTTGAGTTTCTCAGCCTCATAATGAAAGTACCACAGTATTGCTTGAATAAAAGTAGTTCCTAATGTATTAGGTATAGATGAATGTCAAAAGTTAGATTTTATAGCTAAGAACATCACTGAAGCTAAGATTTTATAGCTAAGCACAAAACTAGTTTCCAAATAGTGCACACAAGTGTATAGCTTCCTTTTCATCTCTGGTCAATGTTATTTCATATTTGAATTGGTTCTATTATGTTATAAGATAAAAGAAAATTATATATAACAATGCAGTTCTCTTTGGGGAGATATTAGGGTACTTGTTTTTTATCTCGTGCAGTATAGGGTAAGAGAAAGTCGGCGTTAAATCTGGGGGACTCCCTAGGCAGCTGTTGAGCCTCTGCCCTCCCATGCTCAGCTGAGTGCTACATCACTGGAAATCACTAACCTTCACAGGGTAGAGCCCAGAAGGTGGTAACACTGGTTCAAGGACAGGCTAAGGGAAGGGAAGTAAAAGGAAGTGAATGGGAAAACACAGCAAACATGATTAACAGCTGTTTTCTGAAGCAAGCCTCCACCCGGGGGATCTGCAGCTGTGTCATTGTGCTTCAGTTCTGCAGATCGAACAGGGCTGAATTGGAAGAGTCATGGAGCAGGAAGATATGTGGGAAAGGTTAAAGGAAGTCCAAAATCCATGCCAGTGATATGAGGTGAAATGTCCCCACTCCTTAGATACTCATAATCTTTATCCCTCATGGGAGAGGTATAGGTCGCTAAGAATCAAAGTCCTCTTACCAACTGGATATTTGCTCTGGGCTGCAGCTGCTTCATCTTCCTTTTCTTGGGGGGTGGGGGATTTGGAAGGGCAAAAATTGGTGGAACATCTACCAACCCTGTCTATTCCCTTTAATAAAAACATGATGCATGCTTACTGATTGCTTTTGAAAGTTAACAGTGCCTCCTCAAGATATAGTAGAGAAGCAGGTTTTAAGGTGGCAAGCTGAGGCTTTCAAAGTAATAAGCACTAGGAGCATCCGACTTTGGGCCTGAAAACCTGGTTACAAGGCTTCCAAATAAGCAGTGGATTTTAGACGTTTTTTTTTTTTTTTTTTTTTTTTTTTTTTTTTTTTT
>NW_022436948.1:33238279-33244159 GCF_009761245.1 Sapajus apella
TTTTTTTTTTTTTTTTTTTTTTTTTTTTTTTTTTTTTTTGTAATATTGTATCCTAGTTCCCAAACAACCACAATAAAGAAGGCACATGGAAAGCGAGGGAAAAAAATGAAATGGCATCGTCTTCCCCCAGGTGCTCACGGCGGTATATTTCCTTTGATGTGTAGCTTTCAAGTAACTGACCACCCCAAGTGGCCCATTCTATAGGGTCCCACATTATGCTCCTTTCTTTGCGCTCTCAGCCGGGGTTGACAATCAACCTTCAAATTAAACAATCTCCCACCACTACTTGGAAACAGGAAACCATCTCTTAACAGGGCTCTGGAACACACAGTTTGATGAAAATCACTTACACAGGGCAGATAACAGTTTACAAGGTCGGGGCACTCTCTGGCTGGGCGTGAAAGGGTGGGAGGTGCTGAGGTCAGGGTTAAACTACACTGTGAAATGAGCCTCCTGTCCTGCCCTCTCCTTCCTTCATCTACAGGAGGAGTCTCCAGTGAGTTCCTGCATCTGGAAGTCTGCCCCCTTTAGTGCTGCAGAGGCCAGGGACAGCATTTCAAAGCTCCGTCTAAATCAATCCACTTAAAAGAGCCCAGAAAAGCCTGACCATTGGCCATAATTGCCCCAGATTGCTTGATTCCTTTCCCGTCTTGCAGCCTCATCAGCATTTCCCTTCTTTCCCCTTCGTGTCCTTTTCTCTTGGAGGAGCAGGTCCTGTCGGTGCTTAGGATGCGCACTAAGGAAGCTCCGATTCGAGGCAGGAGTGGAATGTCTTAGCTTTCCGTCTCCCCCAACCCACCTATAGGCGTGCGGCACAGTGACCCCCAGAAGGGTACTCCAGGATTTTAGCGGCCAGGTGTGCGCGCCCTGCACGCGGTCCTCTGAGACCTCAGGGCGCGCGTGGTCACCGGGCAGAAGCCGCCTCTGCAGCGCCGCTGCCCCGGGAGGAGCGGCAGCCCGGGTTGCTGCAGTGGGGTTGCCACGCCGAGTTTTCCGCATCGACCGCCCGCAGCGCTCGCCTGCTTCTCCCCATTGTGTTTTCAGAGCTGTGGGACCCAGCACCGCGCGCCGCCGCGCCGGTGCCCACACTCCAGCAGCAGGCTCAGGGAAGCGGAGCTGGCAAGGGGGGGCAGGGAGAAGGAGCGAGAAGGGGCCCCAGAAGGGCACCGCGCTTCATCAATAATGCAGAGGCTCCTGGATCTCCCTGCAATACGTTTTCCAGCTAAACGCCACCAACTGGAGCGCTTCCTAGTTCGTCCCACACGTGTGGTTTTTGTGTGTGAAAGATGGGACGCACCTTTTTCATTCATCTGTCTTCACTCATTCTTCCTCCCTCCCTCATTTCCTCCCTCAGATACAGTCCCCGGTGGCTTAGCTTTTAGCGCTCATTTTCACATCAGCACCACGTTTTCAAGCAAAAACCTGCAGGTTGGAAACACAGGTGTTAAAAGTCCCCACTGCCTACATATCGCCAAGAGTTTACCAGAATCCACCTAGTAACGCTTATTTCAAAGCCCCCAAGCTCATCCATTCCTGGAGAACGCTTTCAAAGTTTGGAATCTCCTTGCAGCCTGCTCATGTCTGCGCCTCAGTTCGCGTCACGAACAACGGTGCGGTCAGCGACACCGAGATTACGCTGCAAAGTTGCCCGGCCCCGCACAGCCCAGTAGACCACTGATGCTGGCAGCATCTCAAGAGGAAATTCCGCTGTGTGCCCCCAAAAGCCCAAAGCGCCACGTAACCTACTCAAACAGGGTTAGCCCAGCCACATACAACAAACACAAATTCCAAAACTTCTTTGTTAAGCAGTCGCAGCCTACCTGGAACGGACACTGCACAACTTGCAAGGAATAAACAAACATCGCATCCCTGCAGGGAAACTTGTTGAATCCCTCCCGATCGAAAGGCTGCCGTTTCCTATGTAGCCTGGAGGTTTTCGATGCTACCCCCAAACACACTGGCGCATCAGCCACAATTTCTGGATAAACTGCAGAGTGCTCTCGGCACCCATTCTGCGCTCCAACAACCACTAGTGTAAAACCTGGCGTGTCCCCTTTTACAAATCGAAAGCCAGCTGTCACTTCCTTTGCAACCATTTGCGAGACTTACCCTTCGACGAGACTGTTTTCAGCAATCTAGCGGCTCCGTAGTGTAGACGCAGCCCTGCAACTTTACAGTGCACCGAGACCTTTCCGAGTTTAAACCAAGGAAAAGCTGTCTGAGACTTTTAAACCTACGAGTGGGGAAATAGGGAGAGTGAAGTCGGGTTTCTTCTCGGTATCAGCACCCTAGAAAAATTCAATCCTTCTTCAGTAGAGAATTCTTTCAGACCCGTTATCTCTATTACTATTAATGCGCAGGGCAGACGGCATTGCATACAAATAGGTCCAAGTGTGCGCTTCTATTGGTGGCTGCGGAGGCCCCTGGGTCCTACTGCTCCGGCCCTAAACTACACAGCAACACTAGGCACGCAGCTTTGAGACGCCGAGAGGAAAATGGATTTAATTGATTCGTTACCTCTGGTATTGTAATGCCTGCTGCGATGTTTAAAGCGGGGTGGGGGGGGGGGGGGGGCTCTTACATTTAAGCCCTGTCATGTGATCTATCATTTCATATCTGCTTTTAATTGTCTGTGTGGGGTGCCTTTGATCATACAAAGGATTTTAAAATAACATTTTCGGAGGAAAATTCACACAGATAATTTTGGCAGGAAAACCCTCTTTTGCTCTCTATTATGCATTATTCTCATATAAATCCAGGAAATTTTATATAATCAAATACTTCTGTGCTTCACATAAGCACACATAGCACTCAATTGTATTCTTGAAAATATATAGCTACTCCAAATAAAATACCTTACACGAGTTAAGATAGAAGCCAAAATATGAGTCTACCGATTATAAAATACGGATGATATTAATCAAATGCTACAGAAAAAAATCCATCAATGACAATGGGATGGACATCATTTTTACTTTGCTAAATAAGAAATATAGAAATATTTTTCTT
Source organism: Sapajus apella (assembly GCF_009761245.1). Taxonomy (NCBI): domain Eukaryota; kingdom Metazoa; phylum Chordata; class Mammalia; order Primates; family Cebidae; genus Sapajus; species Sapajus apella. The sequence continues at coordinate 33,241,289 of NW_022436948.1, forward strand.
GTAAATAGTGACATAAAAATATAAATCAGCATAAAGGTATCTATAACGTCACAATATGTCAAGTATTTCCTATTAATTGCTACATTCTCTTCTTACAGTTTCTCTCTTAGCAAGTCCATGAGTAATGCAAATTGGCATAACAAGGAGATTTAAAGTGAGGCAGACCTGTGGTGACTGGCAATTTGAAAGATTGTAACAGTGGGCAAAATCACCTTAGTTCATCATTGGTAAAGGTAGCTATTTAAGAATTTCTTAGAATATTAATAGCTGAATCTTAATATATATTAATTTGAAGCCCTTAAGCATGCTGTTTTCTTTGACCTTTAATTTTGTGGAGGAAAAGAGAATTCTTCATTTAAACTAAAATGACACAGACTTTCCACAAAGTCCCAGATATGATATTTGCTGATATTACAATTTGGGAAGTAACATAATTTTATTGTCCTTTGATGTAAAGAATTATGATAAATTCCAATTTAATTATAAAATTATTATATATATGCAATGTACAACTGAATGATGTTGGAAAGGACATCCTGAATAAGGTTAACATCAACCTGCCTGTAAATACACCACCTATGTGTAAACTAAATAAATGAAAACACAATGCAAAAATACAACAGAGTCGAGATCTTATTCCAACTATATGTACAGCATTTGAATTTCTGTAGTGTGTGCTACAATCCTTCTTCATTTCCATAAACTCTTCCCTTTTCCAGCCCCTTCCCTTCCCCCATCAGTAACCCTTGACAACAGAAGTGTTAACTTCAAGTCCAGGTTGCCTTTGCTGCCTTCCAGACCTAACTTACAGATTGCATCCTTGTAGGAAACAGAATTAACTCTTACACGACTGAGAGGTGAAAGAAGAGAGTTTCTTTAAGGGATTAGAAAATCCAGAATCCTTATGGGTATCTGCAAAGTTTACACCAAACACAAATTTTTAAAATATCCATGATCACTAATTCAGAGTGCAAAGACATGATCAGAGTCAATTTGCTATATTTCTCCATTGCTATTGTGTCACTGAAAAAGCTTTTGAATAACTTTTATTCAGGGTTCTTCAATCACTTTATTTCAGGTTAATAATTTTTTCCATTTACAAGAAAGTTAAAATGAAAATACCAAAGTATTGCAATATGCAGTATAAAGGTGTAAGAGATTTTTTTAATCTGTAAAATAAAAGAAAAGCTATTATTTAGTATAGTAAGGAAAACATAATGACCGTGCAAAGTTGAATAAAGACTGACATTCAATTTTTTTTTTTTTCTGAAACAAGTAAATTTCAAGGTGTTTCAACTTCCTTCTACAAGGGGATCTGAAAAAAATTATTTGCAACCCATTTACAAGTTGAAAGTTCTGCATTTAATGTGTATTGTTTTAGAACTGAGAAAAGTCATGTTTTATAGAAGCTGACAGATTTTATACAAAATCAATGCCGCTTATCTACGACCATAGTTAAATGGGGAAGTTTAGTAGTGAGCAAACATAACAGTGAACAGAAGAAAATAAACCAAAACTGACCTAATAACAAATTTATTGTATACTTCCTTGATCAGTTTTTACTTTCTACATGAAAGGCTGATGGAAAAATATAGCAAGCTACACAGAAACTTAAGTTTAACCATTTCTTTTCAAAATAGTATTCCATATCTCTTCAATAAATTATTTGTTTATTCAAATTATTATCATATGAGGCATGTATAATAAATACATAGTTGTAAAGGTTGCAAATATATTTTCCTTACTTCTTGGATACTAAGGCAAAACATATTTCAAACAAGCATATTAGAACCACAATAGTTTTCATATTTCCTAGATCTGTAGGAATATCCTTGATCTATTTTTTATTATTTGAAGTACTGTTGGACGCCTCATTTTGTCAGTGCAGTTTTCAAGGACAATATATACTATGTCAGAAACTGATTTCCATCATGATGACAATGCCTTATTGTGGTTAATGTGAACATCTATAAAAGTTGGAAAGCAAAACATACCTGGCACATCCCTGTCTATAATCAGCTTACTTTCTAAATTTAGATGAGTAAACATGCAATAGCATGCCATTCGATGAAACTTAATGAACTATAATGACATTCAGCTACCCTCCAAGGTATTTAAAAAATTCCGTCTTGAGCAATTTTGAAATATGTCTAGTTTAAAAAATTTCAAAGCCACAGGCATTGATCTATGCATCTGTTTTAAAAAGAATATTTGTCCATGCTTGATTTTTGACAGATGAAAAGGAAAATTACCAGACATACAAATTATACCTTGACAGCAGAAACATAAAGTTAAGAATGTGGTTAATAAGGCATTTTTAAACGTATAAATCAGTAGTAAACAGCAATATATATACTAATCACTAATTAAGATATGATGGTATATTAAGTGATGCACTAAAACATCTTAATAATTTAGAAAGTTGCAAGACACCACGTGTAAATACATGGCCCAAAAACTAATTTGTATGAATTGCTAAAGTAGATGAAGAAAATATAGCTTAAGTGTTAAAAATATCTATATGATAACTTTGAAGAGATAGATGGAACTTCAAAAAGGTGAACTAAATTTGACACTAAGTGGAAGGAATGAGAACTTCATGGCACTGTGATTTTGATAAGATGATCACCATGAATGGAATGTTCATATTAAAATTCCAGGCTGGGCGTGGTGGCTCACACCTATAATCCCAACACTTTGGAAGTCTGAGTCAGGTGGATCACCAGGTCAGGAGTTGGAGACCAGCCTGACCAAATGGAGAGAAATCCGGTCTCCACTAAAAATATAAAAATTAGCTGGGTGTGGTGGCATGCTCGTGTAATCCCAGCTACTCAGGAGGCTGAGGCAGGAGAATCACCTGAGCCCGAGAGG
>NW_022436948.1:33244259-33254608 GCF_009761245.1 Sapajus apella
ATATATATATATATACATATATTTGGTGATTTCTATCCCAAAAAAGTTAACAATAGAAAGTCCCCTGAAAATATAATTGTGCTCCTTTCTCCTTTCTTCATTACTCTGAAAATAGTTTCCCTTGCCATTCCCCTCAGAAAAGGCCTTTTTTTTTTTTGAGATGGAGTCTCGCTTTGTCGCCCAGGCTGGAGTGCAGTAGCATGATCTTGGATCACTGCAACCTCCCCTCCCGGCTTCAAACAATTATCCTGCCTCAGCCTCCTGAGTAGCTGGGATTGCAGGTGCCCGCTACCATGCCCAGCCAAATTTGCATTTTTAGTAGAAACGAGGGCTGCACCATCTTGGCCAGGTTAGTCTTGAACTCCTGACCTAGTGATCCACTTGCCTTGGCCTCCCAAAGTGCTGGGATTACAGACGTGAGTCACCGCACCCAGCTGTAGACTTTTTTCTTGAGCAACATTAAATTGTACTCAATCAATGTACATCATGTTTAGAGACAGAGAATTAAACTGTAGTGGTTTTCAGTCTAAATATTAGAATAACACTTTGCCCAACCAAGTCAGTTTTCTTCTTACTGACAGGTCTATTTTATTGATAAACACAATGTATTCTTCAATTTCATGACTCACCTGGTAGATAATGTTAGCTTAAGATTAAATAGGTAGATAAATGACAGACAAACATAATTGGAAGAGTAGGTTAAAAGCACATTATAGCTCTGAAGTTGATGGTAGAAAACGGCTGTGACTATTTTGGTAATATAATAGTATTAAGAATAGTTAAAGAACAACCCTAAATATTTTCAAAATAATGTTTAAACCCAGTGCTTTTAAAATGGGGGAGATGGGCTTTTCAGGGTAGGAGGACCTAAAAATTTAATTTTTACAAGAAGTCAAATTGATACAAAAAAGTAAAAATAGAATGATAACAACAAATTTTAAAAATAAAGATTAGCCCATACTGAAAGAAATTATGCTTGGTGTATCAGAATAAAGTATTTATAACCAACTTCTGAAAGAGACAGTTTAAAGTTAACAGATATCTGCAAATGGGAACTTTCAGTCTCCTTTCAAATTTGAAGGGTTTCAATATTCATAATTGAGGAGAAATTAAACATATTAACAACTATTAACATCTGTGTCTTGTAATTAAGGATTACTTTTTTTTTTTCTGTTTTGTTTGTGTTTACTATTCCATGAGGCATATATATCAACGTTACCATTAAATACAAAAATTAAAAGCAAATTGTAATACTAAATAAACATATGTTTTAATCTCCTATTATTTCTACACCCTAGAAGGTCACCAGCCTTCTGAGCCTCAGATTGCTTCTCTCTAATGTGGTAATAAAATCTTACTATTGTGAGAATACAATTTTGTAAACTCTATATGTTAACCAATGTTAGAAAAGCACTTACTTAAGTGCACTTGATTATTTAGCACCAAAAATTTATATATACACCTTTGCAAGTTGCAAAATGATCACCAAATCTCACTTTTATATTTTTTAGAAACTTTATAAAAAGGCATAAAACAGTACCAGTTTTTAACAATAGGAAAATGGGGAAAAAGCAATATGTAAGAATAATACAGTAACTGGGAAATTTAAGCAATAGGTTTCTTAAAACATTCTTCAACAATTGGACATTTTGGGGTAAAGGAAAGGCCATGGGCTTAATGAGTAGGAGTCACATGTCGCAACACTTACTTTCTATTTGTACTGTTAGCTCTTAGATCGTGACAATGTCTTTGACACAGTTTATCCTGATTTCAGCTAAGAATTTGACAAGGGCTTTCATCATTTCGTAGTATACAAAGTAGAGAAAAACTGGCTGGTTAATCGTACACTTAGGTGTTGGATTTGTAGCTAATTAAACCAGTAGAATGACTGTGTTGACTCTTCAATGTCAACCTGAAGAGAGACCTCCAATGGCCTGACTGACACAGCCTGTGTGCTTGATCTTGTGTGGTTGAATGTAGTTACCAGTGAAGGAATCTTCATGAAATGCACAGTTGTGATACAGCTGAAAGGGAGAGCCAACATCTCAGAACACCAACTGAATGTGAAAATGCAACTCAAAATTTAGGCAAAATGAGGCATCAACAGAGAAAAAGGTGAAAGCTGAAATAGAATATTGAGTTACAGAATATTTGAAAAATAAGTTCAGAGATCAATATGAAACCACTTATTGAGTTCACCAACTACAAACTCAGTACAACCTAATGGTATGCTATGAGAGCTAATAAATCTATTAGATTGCAATCACACAAGTCCTGTAAAATCAGAGCATATCAAATTCCAGGCCTTATATTAAAGAAAGAAGAAAAAAAAAAAAAAGAAAGAGAGAGAGAAACTAGGAACTAAGGAGCAGGACAGAAACCTAGATAGTGATGGATCTGATACTGACATGTGAAAAATAATTAATAAAGTTATTTAACACAAGGAAAATATTTTTAGAAAAAATGATAGCTAACTTCTAATATTTTAAGAGCTATCACATACAGATGGTAAGAAAGACACAAAACAAATGTTGCTCTGCTAACATTTTTGTCTAAAATGCTATGATTCTTATTTATATAAAGAAAGAAAATGATATTGCCAGTGGACACTCATATATTGAATATAATACAAACTCTTTGAACACAAATACCCTTCAAATCTCAGCAAAGATTACAAAATCCAATTTATATTTGGAATACAGTTGCTTGTTTAAATTAAGCTGAGTGGCCGTGATTCATCTATGAACACTTTTCAATTCCAATTATGTATATAATCATGCAAAAATAAAGGAAGAAATGAAGGGAACAAGAAAGACAAAGAGTGTAACATGTGCAAGTCACAATATTAACTATATCATTCAATGAAACATACAAAATATGCTGAACATGTTCTTTTGCCAGACACTTAATAATGATGGCATAAATTATGATAAAACTCTGCAAATTTCTGGCATGAAATGGTAATTCAGAGAAGACATATTTTTTAAAATAGAGATAAAGTGCTTCAAGAAGATAAGTTTTGTGTATTTTGTGATGTGAAACAGCTAATTTATTACTTTCTAACCAGAATAATTTCTAATTAGAAAAAGTTTATGTGTATTTTTACATGCACTTATTTTATGTGTAATGGAAAGAAAACTCTTCTTTGACACTTATTTAATGAGCAAATTCCAGTGTTATAGATGCAGAATCAACATTAAATTATGATGAGATAGAAAAAAAAGCTATAAAAATAATGATCTATTTTACGTGATATTTTATAATGTAGATATGTCCAGTTGGGTGTTTATCATATTATTCAATAAACTAAATATTAAAAATCTTCACTGAATATGAGAACTTCTCTCTCTCTTTGAACATCTAGTATTATTGTACATAGAAGGGAAGCTTCAATAGTTCAGGCACCTAAGATAAAGGAAGATAATAAGTGTGGCCTCTAATGCCTTTCCTTTCAAAAAGGTCACATATCTTTATGTTAATAGCTATGGTCAATGACGTTTGGCAGATTTTTTAAGACTAGCATGTGGCTTAACATACTTATCCATTACCAAATGACAGATTGTCTTTCCAGGAGAGACTACCCAGTTTGTCAGGGTTTTGGTAAAGATGACAAGCATGAAACCACAGATGACCCACAATAGACATTGAAAGAGGGAGAGATAAAGCTTCACTTAAGTAAGCACCTGAAATATCAGGGACATTAGTTATTCCAGCGTAATATAGGAAATCCTAAGTAATACAGTATGGAATTGGAGAAACTAGATTTGATATTTAAACAGTACTTTATTGAGAAATAATTGATATATAAAAAACTTTTCTTATGTAATGCACACAACTTGATGAGTTTAGAGATAGATATATACCCATAAAACCATCACTATAATCTGTCATAAATAGAGCCATCACATCCAAAAATGTCTACCTGCTCTCTTTATTTATTATCATTATTTGTGTGTGCTTATGTATGTGATAAGAAAAATTAACACAAGTATCTCCCTTAGAAATTTTAAAAATATACAATAGAGTATTGTTAACTATAGGCCCTATACTGTACAGTAGAGCTCAAGAACTTAGCCATTTTGCATAACTGAAACTCTCCAGCCTTTGACTAATAGGTCCGCCATGTACCCCCTCATGCTAACCCCTGACAAACACTATTCTAATCTCTGCTTCCATATTGCTACTATTTTAGATTCCCCCTATAGGTGGTATCATTTAGTATTTGTCTTTCTGTACCTGGTCTATTTCACTTAGCATAATGTCTTTCAGGGTTATTTTTACTGCAAATAGCATAATTTCCTTAATTTGTCTGCAGATATGCCACAATGAGAGCCATTGATCTCCTCTTAGAAGGTAAGCAGGGTTGGACCTGGTTAGTACTTGCTGGAAAACTAGATTCCTTTAACTTCAATAACTACTCCAGAAGTAGTTGACATGTACTGTCCCCATGACTACATCTACATAGCTATAAAGACAGTAGTCCCCACACAGAAATAGCCTTAATTCCTCTTATAATTCATTTCAGAATTTATAGTATTTGAAGTTTCAATTTAGAGCCTTTATTGAAAGGATGGTATCTCTAACAGAAACAGTAACTCAATGTAATATAGGGGCCACATTGAGCATGCTAACTAATTTGAGCTCATCTTAGGTTTGATTTTTCACATTTAGTTTTCCTAGACATAAAGTAGTAGGCAGAGGAAATAGAAAAAGAAATCATTCAATTGATTATAAAACACTGATAATATGAAGCTATGATATTTTTCTTTAGATACAGAAAAAAATTCCCAGAAATAATTTTATACGTTATATTGAATATTTACTTAAAAAGAATCAGCAAAGCAAACAAAAACAATGATATTGCTCATATAAAAGATAAAATAAACCTATCAAATTAATAATTTACATGAAAACCAAATTCATCAAACTTTAGAATAATACGATTATTAATGCCCCATTAGGAAACACTAAGTCAAATCTCAAAATAGAAGAAAATGATCGATGTATTATGAAGGATCAAAAACAAACTTTAAAGCACCTAGAAGATAATAGAAACATGTACTAGAAATAGATGCAGTTTACTAATAATAAATCTTGCCAAAATATGACAACTAATTGCTTGGCTTGTATTACAAACTTTGAATCACAATGTTTAGTAGACACAACCAAATAACTCATACCAAAAGTTTTTATGTATCTGTTTTACTGTGAAAGTATATGTTTGATTACTAAGTAAAACTAAAGCAAAAGTTACAGAAAATCATTCAATCAGATAGCTTATAGATATTTGGGGCTTACAAGGATGCTGCCAAAATCAATAATGAATACCATTTCCATAGATATTGATTAATGATCTATGAACTAGTATAAAGCATAAATAACAAATTACTTAAATTTTCAATTTTAAATGACTGTTTTTTGAGTGGACATATGTATTTTAATCACAGTTATGGAAAGACACATAATCAGGAAAAAAATCTTACAATGTTTTGACATTATTATGAGGATCAGCAGTGTAGAATTTCTCAGCAAATTTTGAGAAATAACTTTGCTCAACATAAGCAATATTAAGCCTTTATCAACAATTCAGTTATATCTTAAACCCCATATGCTGAATTATATTTTTTCTCTTTCAAGTTCTATGGCAGTCTAATATGAATTTTTAACCCATAAAAATAAATTACTTCACTAAAATCTCACTGATAAATGTCTTTGTATCTTTCCTGTGGCTTCCCTTAAAAGAAACACTATTTTATAGAGTTAATATAGACTCATAGGATGAAACCTATGTATTAGCCTGTTTTCACTCTGCTGATAAAGACATACCAAAGACTGGGCATTTTACAAAAGAAAAAGGTTTAATTGGACCTCCAATACCACATGGCTGGGGACGCCTCACAATCATGGTGGAAGACAATGAGGAGAAAGTAGAAAGTCACATCTTATGTGGATGGCAGCAAGCAAAAAAAAAAAAAAAAAAGCTTATGTAGAGAAACTCCCATTTTTAATAACATCAGATCTCATCAGACCCATTCGCTGTCACAAGAAGAGCAGGGAAAAGACCTGCCCCCATGATTCAGTCATCTCCGGTTGGGTCTCTTTGACAACACCTGAGAATTATGGGATGAGATTTGGCTGGGGAAATAGCCAAACCATATCACTCCATCCCTCAACTCATTTCAGCAGTAACTCAAGAGTCCACAGTCCAAAGTCTCATTCAAGACAAGGCAAATCCCTTCCGCCTATGAGCCTGTAAAGTCAAAAGCCAGTTAGTTACTTCCTAGATACCATGGGGGTACAGGCATTGGGTAAATACGGGAATTCCAAATGGGGTGAATTGGCTGAAACAAAGGGGCTACAGGCCCCATGCAAGTCTAAATCCATAAGGATAGTCAAATCTTTAAGCTCTAAAATTATCTCCTTTGACTCACGTCTCATATTCAGGTCATGCTGATGTGAGACGTAGGTTCCAATAGTCTTGAGCAGCTCTACCCCTGTGGCTTTGCAGGTTATAGCCCCCTTTCTGGATACTTTCAAAGGCTAGCATCGAGTGTCTGTGACTTTTCCAGGCAAACAGTGCAGACTGTCAGTGGATTTACCATGGTGGGGTCTGGAGGATGGTGGCCCTCTTCTCACAGCTCCAGCAGGTGGTGCACCAGTAGGGACTCTGTGTGGGGGCTCCAACCCCACATTTCCCTTACACAATGCCCTAGTGGAGGTTCCCCATGAGAGCCCTGCCCCTGCAGCAAACTGCTGCCTGGACATCCAGGCATTTCCTTTCAAACTCTGAAATCTAGGCAGAGGTTCTCAAACCCCAATTCCTGACTTCTGTGCACTGGTAGGCTCAACACCACATAGAAGCTGCCAAGGCTTTACTTGTACCCTCTGAAGCCACACCCACTTATTCCTTCTAGACTTCTGGTTCTGTGATGGGAAGAACAGTCATGAAGATCTATGACATGCCCTGGAGACATTTTTCCCATTGTCTTGGGGATTAATATTTGGCTCCTTGTTACTTATGCAAATTTATGCAGCCAGCTTGAATTTCTCATTAAAAAATGTGTTTTTCTTTTCTACTGCATCAATAGGCTGCAAATATCCTGAACTTTTGTGCTCTATTTCCCTTTTAACATGGAATGATTTTAACAGCATCCAAGCCACCTCTTTAATGCTTTGCTGTTTAGAAATTTCTTCTGCCTCATACCCTAAATCATCTCTCTCTAGTTCAAAGTTCCATAAATCTATATAGGACAAGGGCAAAAAGCCACCATTCTCTTTGCTAAAACATAACAAGAATCACTTCTACTCCAGCTCCCAACAAGCTCCTTATCTGCATGTGAGACCACTTCAGCCTAGATTTTATTGTCATGATCATTATCAGCATTTTGGTCAAAGCCATTGCACAAGTCTCCAGGGAGTTTTAAACTTTCCAACATTTACCTGTATTCTTCTAGAGCCCTCCAAATTGATCCACCCTTTGGCTGTTACCCAGTTCCAAAGTTGCTTCCACATTTTTGATTATCTCTTCTGCAGCACCTGACTCTAGGTACCAATTTACTGTATTAGCTTGTTTTCATACTGCTGAGAAAGACATAACTGAGACTGGGCACTTTACAAAAGAAAGAGGCTTAATTGAACTTACAGTTCCACATGGCTGGGGATGCCTCACAATCATGGTAGAAGGCAAGGAGCAGCAAGTCATATCTTACATAGATGGCGGCAAACAAAAAAAGAATTTGTGCAGAGAAACTCTCATTTTATAAAACCATCAGATCTCATAAGACCCATTTACTACCGTGAGAACAGCATGGAAATGACCTGCCCTCATGATTCAATCATCTCCCATCAGATTCCTCCCACATGTTGTGAAAAATATAGTAGCTATGAGATTTGGGTGGGGACACAGAGTCAAATCATATCACCTTAGTTCAATTTTCTTTCATGACCCAGGAAAGGTATGGTTCATAGCGCAGTCGGCATGAAGTTGAGTTTCCATGTAGTCGACATGACTATACTGTATTCACAAAGATATAATTTACTGTGTGACTGCATATGGAAGAGTCACCAGAAAAAAACAAAGCCTCACATTACTTCAATGTAGGTTCTCTCTTTCAATGTTTATTCTTGTCTATGCTTCTCAACATGTCTGAGCCTCAGAAAAAGTGAAAATTTTAACAGATTTAAGGCAGAATCGTTTCCTAATGGGAAATGGATTTCAAAGTTTATCTAACTTTCAGCACTTTTCAAGACTTCCAGGCTCCTGCAAGTTCCTTCCTTTTCCATGAAAGGAATGACAGTAGCCAAGATTGGAACCGTATCACTAAGCTACTACAATTTCCTATCAAGCTATCTTAACACACTACTGTGCATCTCATTCTAATTGTGAGCTATTAGCTCGCCATTGAGAATTAAATACTTCCTCTGCTAAATACTTCATAGTTATCCTTTTTTTAAATCAGTCCACTTAAAAATTTGCATTTTATATGGAAATTATCTTCATCAAACGGAATGAACCTCTAATTTTGAATAACAATACAATTCAGGATAGGGTGTGAATTAATAGATACTATGGCTAAGCATGTTTTAGTTCTCTTGAAACTGTTCTCAGTTGGAAAGGCTGAGTATATTTATATTTAGTAAGCAGAAGGGAGAAGGTCTTGCTACAAAAAAATTCAGACAAATTATACAAGTCCATTCTTAAGCATGGGGTATGATTTTCCTTTCTGGGGTTTATGTGATCCTAATTCCTGACCAAGGTTAAAAAAAATTTGCTTTTAAAAATTAACTATACATAGCAGTAAGGGCCACAAAATGGAGAAAAACAATCTATCTTATTAAGAAATGTATGAAAATTGCATCATCAGGTTAAAAAAAAAAGATCCTACAGAGTACATAATTATATGTTAGTAAAGAGAAACCTAGATATAAATGCTATGGAAAACAACATAAAAGAATCATCTCTGGGAGGTGAGATTTGGCTAGTCAGGAATAATATTAGTTAAATTTCTTACAAAAATGCCCACAGTACAGAAAAGAAATGCAGATTTCCCAATGTGAGAAAAATGCAAACAAATAAAACTTCAGGATGGAACAATACAAAGTGTTAAGGGTCAATGGATAGAGATTAAAAGACAGTATCAATTTAATTTGGTGAAAAGACTAATGGGAAACTCATTCACTTTAAAACATACGTAGAATAAAAAAAAAGGGGTGGGGGAAAAGAGAAAATTTTAGGTTAGTCAAGAGAAAATAACCGGAAGTAATGGGATATCATTGAGTATAGGAAATTTGTGGGTAACTATCATAGAAAAGGCAGCCTTGTTAGGTCTATTAGGCTGACGAATTGTTTCCTAAGAGATGTAGTAAAAAGCCCCTTTGCTTGAGCCATTTATGTAGACCAGACAAAGAAGTGGATAATGGTCTAGGAAACAATTCTATATTCACAAAATTATGGACATTATGATCTAATAGCTCTTACCCTGCCAGCACAAAAACGTCTTTATTGCATATCATTCATTGGCTTCCAGCTATTATGTTTTCTTTTTTTAGAGAAGAGCTAATATAACATTGAACGTGAACCCTGAAAAAGGACTTCTTCCATATTCTGCTTCAATAACTTTGGTAATTTTATCACTCTTATTTCTATATTATTTAAAATATTAGTTTTATAAACTAAGAAGTCTTTAGCAAGAGAGATATTCACATTTATGATTTCCAAATAAATATTGCTCTGTAATATAGAAATCATAATGACATAGTTTATTGATCTGCAAACTAACTTGAAACTCAATAACGATTATTTTTATCTCCCTGGTTTGTTCATATTTTTAAGATGTCTTACACTAGTAAAAAGGTAACAATTCATCTGAATTGTAAACAACTGCAAGTTAACATAAAATTATTTTCTCTGCATATTGTCTCAGAATTGGTAGTCATAAAAATGATTCTGAAACATGCCTTCTATTGTATAAATTATTAACACCTCCTTGTATATTTTGGTTTATTTGATTATATTCAAACTGATTTTAAAGGCAGAATCTATGCATTTGATGAACATTAACCATTCACTTTAAAACAGTTCATCTGGAACAACATAGCCTCCAGAAGTAGTGAATAAATACAAAATTTTACTCTAATATGATAATATTTTTTGTCATGAAGGGTTTTATCCAGGAGTATGAAAGGATTTACCTACGTTATATGTTGAGTAAAATAAAACAAGGCTACTAAAAAACAAACAAAAACCAAAAACAAGACCCACTGGTAATATGTTAAATTTTTAAAAATATACCTATACATTTTCTTATTTAACTTTCACCCCCACTTTCTTTTTTTTTTTTTTTTTTTTT
>NW_022436948.1:33254708-33353749 GCF_009761245.1 Sapajus apella
TTTTTTTTTTTTTTTTTTTTGAGACGGAGTTTCGCTCGTTACCCAGGCTGGATCTCGGCTCACCGCAACCTCCGCCTCCTGGGTTCAGGCAATTCTCCTGCCTCAGCCTCCTGAGTAGCTGGGATTACAGGCACGCGCCACCAGGCCCAGCTGATTTTTTGTATTTTTAGTAGAGACGGGGTTTCGCCATGTTGACCAGGATGGTCTCGATCTCTTGACCTCGTGATCCACCCCCCTCGGCCTCCCAAAGTGCTGGGATTACAGGCTTGAGCCACCGCGCCCGGCCACTCCCACTTTCTAAGGAAGCTTCAGTTCAAAGAAATTAAGTAACTTGTCCAGTGCTACTCAGTTGATGGCAGAACAGGACGCTGATCCCATGTCTTCAGGCTTTAAACACTATTATGTTTACACTACATCATTTGATTGCTCCCAGTGAAATATGCAGTAGACTTCTGCAATCATCTAATTTTCTGTTTGTTGGATCATCCTTCTTGGTTATGAAACAACATGGTATAACTGAAGAAGAAATAGATTGTAAATCAGAAGCCTGGAACCCTCCTACTGGGTTCTGCTGCTATCAGATCTTGAATAAGTGGCTTAATCTCATGAGCCTCCTTTTTTTGTCTATCACACATTTGGTTACACAGATTTGAGGAATATTATTCAAATCCAAAATCTTACCTAAAACCATAAATGATACGTGTTTCAAATAATGTGGGATCATTTTAAAATTTAAATATAAAATTTATTTTTTTAACTTTGCATTTCTTTCTTTAACTGTGAAAAGCTATTCAACAAACTTTAAACATTTTATATTTAGAATTAAAAATTCTGAATTCATTAACTCTCTACTAAATAATACTATTATTTAATGGGTAAGTAAATTGAAATTTCTACTGGATATTAAGCAATTTCTATACAGTGTGGCGATTCCTCAGGGACCTAGAAATAGAAATTCCATTTGACCCAGCAATCCCATTACTGGGTATATATCCAAAAGATTATAAATCATTCTATTATAAGGACACATGCACAGAAATGTTCATTGTGGCATTGTTTACAATAGCAAAGAATTGGAACCAACACAAATACCCATCAATGATAGATGGACAGGGAAAATGTGGTACATATACACCATGGAATACTATGCAGCATAAAAAACAGTGAGTTTATGTCCTTTGTAGGGACATGGATGAACCTGGAAACCGTCATTCTCAGCAAAGTGACACAAGAACAGAAAATCAAACACCGCATGTTCTCACTCATAGGCAGCTGTTGAACAATGAGATCACATGGACACAGGGACGGAAGCAACACATACTGGGATTTGTGGTGGGGAACTAGTGGAGGGACAGTGGGGGGTGGGGAGTTGGAGAGGGATAACATGGGGAGAAATGCCAGATATAGATGATCGGCAGGAAGGCAGCAAACCACATTGCCACGTATGTACCTATGCAATAACCTTACATGTTCTTCACATGTACCCCAAAACCTAAAACGCAATTTAAAAAACATTTTGTAAAACCTACATAAAATTTCAGTTGAGATTAATGAGATGAATATCTCTATTTTTCCCATTAAATGTAAAATCATAACAGAATCAATGTCAATTTTTCATCAAGCTTAGAGATTTATATTCTTCAAAGGAAACAGAGGGGTGAAATTCATAATTTTTCTTTCCTCTGTTTTTTGACAACTGAGTAATTTCCAGATGTGGCATGTTAATACCTTGCATATTTTCAGGGGAGAATGCCTAGAAGGATAAGGAGAGCCACAATAATAAACTATGCTGATAATATTAAAGAAATGGGGTTTCTATAACATAAAAGTAAGTTCGGATTTTTTTGTGGGCCAACAAAAGGTACTTGGTGCTTCTATAATGATTAATATTCTACAAACATAGCAGACTGGCACATAGAGTTGCATAATAATGCCAGACCCAGTGTATTCTCTCCTCCTAGCATTGGGTACACCTTACAGAACATTACCCACTATACACAAATCCAGTATGATTGTCATATGTTAGCGAAAATAATACTTGTTTTGATTTTTAAATGAATCCCCCTATCTGAGGAAGAAACAGGGTCTTCCCAGAAGGTTCATAAATTAATACAACTGCCCAGTGCTTTGGTAATCTCTGTGGCGACTGCATCAAGAAAACAGGCATATTTCCTGCCCTACCTGGTTCATATTCTACTAGGGTGAGACAGACAAGTAAGAAAACAGATGAGTAATTACAGATCATGGCAACTGGTTTTAAAACTACTTAGATGAATAAGCAAGAGAAAGAGGCCATAGTATGTAATGCAATCCGATAAGGGCTCTGAGGGGGTGACATTTAAGGAACAATTTACAAATAAAATAAGTCAGCTATTGTATAACAAAAAAGAAAACAACCATGTATGAGGATGAAAGATGGGGAAGAGTGAATTTTAAAAGCACAGGGAAAAAAATAACAGTAGAAGCAGGCTAGAGGGCTGGGTTAGGTAGGAGCTTCACAAAAGGATGGAGAAGAAATATGCATTATTGGTGGACAGGTAGACACCTGTATGTAGACACCTGTATGTATATATGTATATATAAAATCAATAGGATCTCACTCTCTCTCATACTCTCATACCTGGAAAGAGAGTAAAATCCTACTGATTTTTTTTTGTTGTTTGATACTACTGATTGGTTTTGTTTTTGTGGAAAAGACTAATACAGAAGCTTTTAAACCACAACAGCAATAAAATAAAACAATAGATGACTGAATAGATCTTCTATCTCATCTGAATTTTCTCTAAAAATTAAATTCCATCAATTTATGTATTTATTTAGTCAATTATGTAATTCTAAAATAATATTTAAACATGTGAAAGGATATGGCTTCTGTGAGACTTGACCATTCATTCATTCATTCATCTATTCAATTTTTATTGTTTCTTATGTACCAGGGATTGTTGTAAGCAAAGGGAACAAAATATACAAAGTGCTTTTATACACTGAGCTTTATATTCGAGTAGAAGAGACAATGAATAACAAGTTAAATGTGGGATAGCTCTGAGAGCCATTTTCAAATCTGATTTCAGATTTATTTTTCACCCTTTTCTGTCCAATTCTGTATTTCAAATAATTACACCTCACAGGCTTCCTTAACCTCATATTTCCAGGTACATTTTTCAAATGGAAGGAGCTTATGGAAGACTGAGGGTGTAAGGACAGGAGAAACTAGGGCATCCCTCCTTCTACTTCTTTTTGTACTGCCCCTTCTTCTGTAGCAGCAGCTGTGTCTCCTGCCTCCTCCAAATCTGCAGCTCCTGCTTGGCAGCCCCTCAGAGAAATGCAAATTAAATGTAAATCAAAAACATAATGAGATACCATTTCACATCCAGATTGACAAAAGTTTAATAATCTGACAAAACCAAATGCTGTCAGGGATGAGAAAACTTATATTCCTTCAGTGGGAGTTAAAATTGGTAAAACGCTTTTGAAAACAAAACAGAATTTTATAGAAAAGTAGAAGACACACAAGCCCCACCACTCCTCAGTTTTCCTAGTTATACACTCTAAAGGTACACTTGCAACTGCGAACCAAGTGAAATGTACAAGAATGTCTATAGCACTATTTTTTTTTTAAAGAGGACCAGATCTGTAAAACACCTTGACAAATATTTAGAGCAGAAGAGATAAATTTTGTTGTACACATACAATGGGATAGTCTGTCAAATATAAATGAATGAATTACAGATTGTTGAATGAACATGAATTCATTTTTTAAAATGACTGAAAAAAAGCAATCACAGAATATATTGTATCTATATATCTAGATATATATCTGCTAAGTGTATATAGTGTGCATATATATATATATCTAGATATATATCTGTGAGGTCTATATAGTATGTATAGCATAATTTCATTTATGTGATAAAATGCATAAACTATTTTTATATATACATATTTATATATGCATATATGTAAATTATTTATTTAAAATAACAAGGCTATCATAGAAAACAAAACTTATTATAGTGTTTTGGGAGGGTGGTTAGGGAAGAGGAAAATTTGGAAATGAAAACTCAGGAGTCTTCAAAGTGATTAGTGATTTTTTTTTCTTAAGACGATAAAATACACAACCGCTCAGCTTTTATTTTTATTTTTTCTTTATTTATAATTTACCTAGATATTTTGTATTTTTGTATTTTTTTCATAATTAAAGTAGAACGTGAAGCAAATGTACATACAGCACTTATGAAGGTCGAGGAGGGCGGATCACCTGAGGTCAGGAGTTTAAGACCAGCCTGGCCAAGGTGGTGAAACTCCATCTCTACTAAAAATACAAAGATTAGTCAGGCAATGTGGCAGGTGGCTGTATTTCCAGGTACTTGGGAGGCTGAGGCAGGAGAATCTCTTGAACCCAGGAGGCAGAGGTTACAGTTAGCCGAGATCATATCACTACCCTCCAGCCTGGATGCCAAGAGCAAAACTTCATCTCAAAAAAAAACAAAAACAAAAACAAAAAAACATTACTATGTGCCCTGTGACATACTTACTGGTGTAAAAGTATTAAATAATACTAACTTGTACATATTTCAAAAACCTTAGAAACATGTAGGCAATATACTATTAAGATATACTAAAGGCTAACAAGCCAGAAAAGCCACACTAACAGAGAAAATACTAAGTATTAGGTTGGTGCAAAAGTAATTGCAGCCTTTGCCATTAAAATTACTGACAAAAATTGCAGTTACATGAACATTTCTCTATCCATTCTGCCATTCTAATGGAAAATGATAATCTTTTACCTTTCCATTTAATTTTAAGGAGAACCACATATATAAAGTAGTATTTTGAATAAGAGAGTATCACAATCATAAATTACTTTTGTATAACAATTAACTTTTCCAAAATGTTACAAATAGAAAATATTCTAGGTGTTTGACTCACACAGGGAATACATCAATAAGTTGGATCCAGCAGCATCACATGCACCTATTTAACAATGCATCACTGTTCTGGAAATCACACCTTAAGCTACACTATCACAAAGTGGAATGTTCTACACAAGTAATGTATCTGTTTGAAGACATTTGATATTAATGACAAAATTATTAGGCAAATATGTAAGTCAACTTTGATTTAGTTGATCTTTGAAAAATATTGGTTTCTTTGTTAGGATGCATGCATCTTATCTGAAAGACTAACTACTCTTTTAAGAGAAATTCTCCCATGCTGAAGAAGCTAGAACTTCTCAATTCTATGTCATTTCCCCAACCAAAGAAGTTGTCATTAGCATCTGGAATTTTTCCAAGTATTCCAAAAGGATGGAGATTAGCATATGTTTTGATATTTCTATAGTAGACTCAACTTAATAGTTACTTATCACAGTACAGTTAAAATAACATTAATAACATGAAATGGACATATAGTACTAATATTACAGGCAATATTATAAGTAATTTTAATCTAAATCATTTAATTGTTAAAACAATAATAGGTACAATTATTAGCTTATCTTTACAAATAAGGAAAGTGAAATACAGAGTAATTACAAAGACTTGTCATTACTCACACAGCTTGCAAAAGGGATTTGAACTGAGGAATACGCTTGGAAAAGTTCTCACTCTCTATTTCTAAACTATACTGTCCCCAATGCATATAGAAATTAGGTTACTGATTTGGTTCAAAGCTGGAGCATTTGTAAGGGTAGGTAAGTATTTGTAAGGGTAAGTAGGATAAAATATCTGACTTGGTAGAACCATAGAAGTAGAACCACTGAAGTCAGTTCTCTGGTAAGTTTAACCCTGTTAACAGGATTAATATACAAGAAAAAATACATGTGGAGAGAAAGAGGGCTTCAGATAAAAGTGACAAAGTGAGATTAGGTGAGCATCATTCAGTACCTTGGAAATGTCCTGGTGGATGCACAATTAACTTTAGTGAATCGACTGAGGCCTTTGAGTTTTACATGCTAGGGGTTGTAAAATTAATTTTCCTTCTTGTGTCTTCAATGCTAGTCTTTTTTTCTTTAAGTCATTGTGAAAAATCTCAAACTAAAGGGAAAGTTGTAAGTCTGTGACAAAGAGTTTTCTGCCTCTAAAAAATTTGAAAGTAACTCTCAGATGGTGCATAAATTTGATTTGTCCCATTGTGAATAATGTTCATTTTGATCACTTAAGATGTTGTGTTCCTGGCTCCTCAACTGTCAAGTTTCTTTTTTTTACCTTTGGTAATTACTAGAATTTTGTGGGGAGGTAATTTGAAATTATGTCAATAATTACAAATGTACATGGGTATATGTACAAACATGTCCCTGTTATTCTTTCATTTTCTTGCTTCTGGAACATTTAGATGTGTGAGAGTAATCTTAGCCATTCCCTGCTCTAGCCCTAAAATCAGCCTTTTCTCCAAAAAGTCATAGCTCCAATTATGCATGCATAAACATTTGTATCTGTTTGTGTTGTTCTGTGTGTAAATAAATGTATGTATACACAGACAGAAATCAACCCTCCCGTAGGTAACACATCTCTAGTGGTAGATGTGTCACTTCTACCACTCCCCTCATCCCTTCCGAAGCCTTCCTTACCCTGCTGGTTCTCTGACCTTCTCACTCTGCCAGGACATCAATGCTTTGTGTCTGGATGCACTAGGATTAACTGTTTTAAAAAACTAAATCATATTATCCATTCTTTCAAAAGTCTTCACACTGGAAATTAGGTTGAAAAAATAGTTTGCTCCTGACTTGAATGTCCCAAATGTTGAACAAAACCTCAGAGGGCATTTAAGACTTACCTAGAATTCATCATCCTTCTGCTTATTAGTGTTTTTTAGATTCCTAGAAAAACCAAACTTCCTGTTCTAGGATTGTGATCTTTTCACCTTTTGTGATTCTACTTTGCCAAGCTGAGAGAACATGTGCCTTCTTTTATTGGCTACAGATGGCTGACTTTGTAAGGAACTATTCAGGAAGGAGCTGCAAACTTCCATTTGCCAGTTATAAAAATTTTTATGAATACAAGACTTCATACTTTTTTAAAAAATTACAGAGCTCTCTTCACTTCTCTCATTAAATGGGTTTGTACAGGCTGTGTGGATTTTTATAGCCAAAATGTCAGGAAGTAAAATGAAAGCATATAAGTCTAAGTACACCTTCCATTATTAAGGTATTTAATGTTAAAATGTCATTTTAAAAATTTACTCCAAGGATGAAAAAGAAAAATGAAGCATCAATGACATAGAAGCAAGAAAATTGCTTATCTTCACATTCTAGGCTCCAGTAATTTCTTACAACTTTAAGAAGTCAATGTGTTTTTTAAAATAAAATTTGATTTTAATTTTTCAAATTACTAAGTTCATCATAAGAATTAGTAACCCACATACAATAATGGTTGTGAGAGAACAACAGAAATCATTATTAAGGCTGAAAATTAAGATACTATTCATTGAAAGGCTGTGTGGGAGATCAGTTTGTGAAAATCCAACATCTCTTTAAGAAACATGACAGAGGTTATATTTTACCTTCGCATCTCCAAGATCTAGTTTGATTGACGCATAATAGTCATTTGACTGATTGATGCATAATAGTCATTTGACTCATTTGACTGATATGTTATGGTCAAATGACCATAACAGGGTATTTTCACGAACGGGGATCTCTTGTACATTGTGGAATAAGTCAGATTCATCAATGCATGTACCATAGTGAATATGTGAATGAAGTATCTTCAGTCATGGAACTCAGTGATGACCCACGATGACCATGGACCTTGCTCTAATAGCACTAAATAGTGTTAACTAAAGTCTCTACAATATGATGAGCATCTAACCTCTAGAAGTAGTTCAACTTGTGAACTACGTAGCATACTTACTCCTCCAGACATAGTCATTAATGGTACAGGATATTGCAATAGACATATCTCACATGAACCACAGCAGTTGAAGAAAAGTAGGTCACAGCATTACTTGAGACAAAGGTTCAACTTGTATAATTAACAACAGCATATATCCCTTAGATGAGTGCTGTCATTCTGGAGCTGAGGTATATTATTAAACTGTTTATTTTAGTATAAAAATACTAATAGCAAAATTGCCATAGTTCAAGCAGTATGAAGTTAAAAATAAAATCTACACTTAACTTACCATTTCTACCTTCCTTATGCCCTAATTTCTATATTCTCTATATTCAGAGGTACCAAATGTGTTTCAACTGGCTTCTACGTGGTATAATAAAATTTCTGGTGATGAGGCTATAAGTTCATGTCCTATTTTCAAGTGACTTTGGATTTCTAGATAATACTGGTTATCAGAAGGAGGCTCATGAAAATGAAAAGTTCCAAGACTGAATTCAATTATGCTCTAAAAGTCTTATTTTAGATAATTCCATTCTGGTATGGTACAGTATATTTTCTCAGCATTTATGATAAAAGAAGCTAGTTTAAAAGCTTCAGACTGATGAAATCTTGCTTTGGTAGAAGATAAATATGTTTTCTCCTTCGGTTGATCCGTAGGCAAATATGAAGGGAATATCATTACATTAATGTTTGATTTTTTTCTACTGAGCTTCCTTCTAAGGAAGTATGTGGGATATTTAAGGTATACATTATTTTTAAACCAAATTCAGCTTGAATAATGGCATTAGGTGATCATCTTTAGGTAAGCTTTCATGCACTCATTCATTCTTTTATTCATTCCTTCATCCATTTATTCAACAATTATTTATTAAGGCACTCTGAATTTTTTCCAGTTTTTTTCAACCTCTAGATGGGTCAGAAGCAATGGAAAATGTTAGGAAGTCATATACATTAGAAATCATAGGTTTTAGTGCAAAGATTTTCTTATTTAAGAATGAATCATTCTGAAAAAGAAATAGTAGCTTTATTGCAATCGATCTCCTAAGCTGTCTTTGGGTCTGAGCCCATTGCTCCCCGGGGAGAGAATTTTGGCCTGTGGCTCTGCTGAGTTCCCAGAAACTTTGATTATGGATGTGAGGCTGTCATTCTGTCCTAGGAGCTGAGTTTAAAGCCAAGAAGATTAAATTGTGCCAGAATGAGAAATGTAATTCAAGAATCTTAAAGGGACTTTGTAGAGTTACCTGGGATTTAAAAAGTAATATTACTAAGCTGCTTTTTTGGGTTTCAAGAGATCTTCCAATCTGCCATCTCATGCCAGTGTCTCCTGTCTCTTATTTATATAAAATTATTTTTTAAAATAAATAAAATAATGACACAAAGAAAAACAACAAAGATGAACGGCAAAGTTAATATTCATACAAAATTACGAATGCAAAGGAAACTTTCCAAAGAGTCCAGTTAAACTTTTCACTTAAATGATGTTATCTTAAAGTGACTAGCAAAAGCCCTCTGCCTGTGAGTTAAGAAGCCTGGAATTATTTTTCTGGGAAAACACAAAAGATAGGATGAAAGTCTATATGCCTTTTAGAATTCTGAGATTTCTAAGCCATAGGCACGAATTTTTACCCTGCCACTAATTACATCTGTATGTTCATACGGTGTTTCATCAATGTGGGTGATAAAAATTATGCTACAGTTTATTCTAAGATCACTTTAGGATCTACTGTCAAGTCAAACGAGATGGAATCAATTGTGAAAAACTTCCAAAGAACAGGTTTAGGCAAATGGGACACTGTTTTAGCTCTTGAAAGATCACTTTTGTTTTGGAAATTTTGGAAAATTAATGTTCTAGAAATCAATAAATGTGCAGCATTGTCCAGATGAGAAAAATAAATGTTGTTATAAAGAAGCTTTGCTTTAGTTGTAAGGTCCTCTTGCCTCAGACTTCCGGTTTTTATTTCTGCACTACTCATGAAAAGTTTCTCCTTACATTGAACTGTTATTTTCATATGATCTGAATATTCTTACTAATTTTCCACTTTCAACTTTGTCCTTACTTTCAATTATCTATGGTTATTTTATTTGAACTCCTACCATCCTTTTATTTATTTCCTCTTTATTGCTCAGGTTCTTTTCATCCTGATTCAGAGGTCTGTTTTTACAATCCACAGATCATTGTACTAGGATTAATGTTTTATGGATTAATGTTCATAAAAGAGATGGACATATTTATTTTAAAGATTAATAATGAACATGTAATAAGAAAGTCTATATCATTGACACTCAGGAATGATGATCAGTCTGCTCATAAAGATTATCATTTTCATGCTATTTATGAACTATATAAACTATTACCAATAGGAATATTCATAATTTTATAGTTATGGATACAATTAAGAAATCAAGCTATAAGGAAATATAATTGCTCTAAATGATGCAATAAGATTTCCAGGGAATTTCCAAAAGGATGTTAAGGACAATGACATTAAATGATGATAGTTTTTCATGAAATAGTCATACATATATCAAAATTCCCAAATAATAGTTCATTTCTAGATGAGGCACAGCTTGTTTTAAGAAAGATTTACACCTAATAAAAAGTTTATTATTACATTTATGTTAGCTGTTATGTAATTTAGTGCTGATAATGTCTTAATGATCAGGTTATGTAAACAAGACTATAGTATTTTATAATTCTAAAACTATTTTTATTACTTCTGCAGAAACAGAGCTATTTTCCATGAAATCTAAAGGACACACTCTTTTTCTGGATTCCTTTCAAAGCAGTACATTAAATGACCTTGATTGTGCTTAGAATTTCAATTTGAAAACTAACCTTGTATGTGAATTCTGGTTAGAGGCTTATACAGAATTTCTATTGAGGCAAAATGTATAGCACTATAAAATAAATACTGGAAAAATAAGACTCTAAAATGACATATTTGAAGTTAAGTAAAACTATATTAAAATAATAAATTAATCACACATAGTATATAAAATAGGGATATTATTGTTAGTTTTAAATGTATATTTATGTAATTAATTTAAGATTCCTTCTAACTGTAACAATCAATGAATAATCCCCTTTCATATTTAATAACAAAAACATGTAAAGAGGTATTGAAATGATCATTTTGTTTCTTCCTAGTGCTAGTCATCCTTCTTTGACTTGAAAAATTATCTCAGCTGACAATGAAAGACGTTATTAGTAAAATTCTTATTATTTCTGTTTCCTTACTTTGTGCGTATTCCTAAAATATTACCTCCAATGAAGCACTTACTTTTCTTACATGAATCTCATGAAGTTTTCCAGGAAACACCATATGGAAACTAAATTAAGCAATATTTGATGTAACCTCTCCATTATTATTGCTGAAAAAGTCAAGAGAAATGAACACTGACTTGGACTATATCAGAATACTTATGCTTTTTAAAATCAATGAATGCAATTAGAAGAGGGCATACATCCACAGGAAGAAGGTGACCTAGCCTTACAAATGGTGCAACAAACTGTCTTAGAAAAATATCCAAATCAATGGCTTTGAAGATTTAAAGCCAAATCTTGAGCTCTTGGTAAATATATGGGTGAAATAATAAAGTAACGGCTTGAAAAATGGCTTTCATAATATTAAAAGGACTAAGCAGTTACTTTATGAAACATTTAACTTGTTGACACACAATAAGAAGGGTTGGGTAGAATGAACCTCTTTTCATCTTGTGGGGTATACAGGGGAAGCTTAAGCTCTTCTTGAAATGCTCACAATCTTAATAGAAAAAAATGCATTGTATTAGAATGAGAAAGCACTTTATTATTATATGTTAAATTTATACAATCTGTGTGATGACAACAGTTAAAATTTACTGGATCTTCTTTTAAGTATCATGCTATGATGTAGGCATCTTCTCATCCCTGATAACATCTATGGAAACTTCATCAATAACATATTAATTAGCTTGCTCTAATCATAGAGCTTTGTACTCAGGTACAGTGACTGCAGCCTCCAAGCTTGGATGCACTGTGCTACATGCTTTAAAGTTTAGAGAAGAGACAGTAGTGTATGATAGAAAAATCAGGACATGCTTCACACAATATGTGGCACTTGATTTAGGTCTCAAAAAAGTGTTTGGTGTTGGAAAGGATTTACAGGTCTGGAAATCATGTGGCAAAGACCAGATTATCAGAGGGCATGATAAAATTGGGGCACAGATGAATCTAGATTGAATAGAATAAATTGGGTCATAATTTTATCGATTTGCAAGGCAGTAACAAATTATAGATTTTACACTTTAGAAGGTGGAAAGATACTGACTATTTGGGAGACTTATATAAATTATCTATAAATATTTCTTCCACCAATTCTGCAGTCAACATTAAAAAGTAGTCTAGAATAAATTATTGCAATACAAACTATAAGTTACAATAATAAAATGTAAATGTGCATACCTAAACCAGGAGAAGTATGGCAAGTTCTCCAGATAAGGTGATATATGAGTTTTGTCTTGAAGGATAGAAATAGTGTTTTGGAAAGATTCATCTAACAGTAATGTGCAGAATGAATAAAACAGAAGAAAGATCTAATATTGGGTAGAAAAGATAAAAGGCATTATAACAAAAGGGATAACATGTGGTAGAGGCATGATCAGATACCAATGTATTTTAAGCATGATAGATTACTGGTCAGACAAAGAATGTGCCCTAAAGAACTATGGTTTTAGATTAACATTATACATATGTAAACTGATTCTTGGATAGTTAATTTGTTTTGCTAACCATGAGGCTAATGAGACCAGGGTTATGGAGTTTCTCATTGTTTCATGACATTGGAGTATAGGCTACTCAGAAATAAACCTTTCACAAAGTGACAAATTCAGATAACGTAAATATCTCTGTGAATTTCACACCTGAGATAATCAAAATTGAAGTAAAATCCTCAAAAGCATTTATTCAATTAAGAGTAGACCAAGAATGTACTAATGGCATAAAGAATCTACAAAGTACATTGTCAGAATAAGATATCATGCACGCTTTCTTAGGTACTGGTAGATATTGGTCTATATTTACAAATGGCTTTATTTGTCCATCTAGTCTGGTACCTATTATCATTCGCGTAAACTACAATACTCCACTGCTTCTGCTTAATAATGGGAATGATAATAAAAACAATCATAAAATAAATAATTATGCCTCAAATAATTTTAGAACTAGGGTAGAAATAAATGGTTAAAATTTTTTTAGCACATAACATAACATATTGACTTATAGTTTAATTTTCACATCTTACAAACTAGAAATTTATAATCATATTATAGGTGAGTCAATTGAGACTCTTACAGCTAATAAGTTTCTGAGCTAAGATTCGAAACTGGGTAAGATTTCAAGTGGCTAGTGAAATAGCTAGTATTTATATTTCCTCCTGTATGAATATTAATTATGAATCACATAGACCTTTTACTTTTAATGCTTTCCTGCTCTGACTACCTAAAATAAGTGTTTTAATATTTGAAAAATGTAGAAATGTAGGTGCATGTAATTAAATCACATAACATCAAAAGATATGTGCATGTAATTAAATCACAAGCCACACTACTTCCCAGGGTCCCTTTGTGTTATCCCTGAAATTTAAATTTGAAATTATAAATCTAAATGCCTAAAGTAAAAAGACTTTCTATCCTCAGATCCAATCCAATGAATGACATAAGATGCATCTCCTGATCCTGTCTAATGGACTTCTCTATCACAGACTCTCAGCCTCCCTTTTCTTTTCTCTGGGCTTTAATACTGGTTCCAGCGTTTGAAATCGCAGTGAGTAAGGAGGGTGGAGTGAGACTCCATGCATCAGTCTTTTGTCCAAGATTCACTGTGCTCTCATCAAAACTGGCTTCAATAATTCTCCCGACTGCAGTTACTCTCTCTGTCTGTATGCTCTTCAACTGCATACAGTTACCCTTTCTGTCTGTATGCTCTCAAGCCAAGGCACCAAGGCAGGCAGAGAGTCTTGAGAAAAGATGATATTTTTCTTTTGGGTAAGATGTTTGGACTCCAACTTCTAATTAATGTTTAAAAACTCTAGAATTTTAAGAAAGTAAAGTTAATTTTAAGGAAATTTAAGAATGTAATGTCCAGAAAATTTTTAAAAATCTGGAATGTCATGTTGGAATTTCTCTTCCCTTAGCCTCTTGTTATTTCCACAGTTCGTTTGCCTTCTAAAAATTTTATCATTGATGTCAAATACTTACTATTCATTCATTTAAACAAGTGATAAGCTTCTAATATGTTAGGGATACATTAAGCATAAGGAATGGAATAAAAACAAACAAATCGAAAAGTAAAATGGTGGAATTCACACCCCAGGAATCCAGAGGACATTTGCCGTCTTTGTGATGTAGCACCTAATAGTTTAGTAAAGGAGTGGAGAAAGTAAACTGAAATTATGTGACATGTTTTCATCATTCCCCCGTCCCCCCGCCCACATAACATAGTTTCTGATAATGGGCAAGATAATAAGAAACATCGTATTGCAGTTTGGTGGTGGAGGGCTGGTGGCCAAAGTCTGCATTATCTTTAGAAAATAAAATTTTTCTGAACCTTCAGTATCAGTTTTTCAGGAGACTTGATTTGCTCCATGACATATCTAAATGTAAATGATAATACATCAAGGAAGTCCCTAGTCAATAGTACTCTGTTGAAAGGAGTCCTTTGATTTAGTTTCCCAGACAGAGCTTTCAGAGATCATAATCATCCTGAATATTCCAGCAGCACTCAGAGAAATAAAATTAACTTTAACTTTCTTCTAAAGGTATTGCTTTAAATGGGCTTTTGACTAGCAGCCAAAAACTGTTTATTGATTCAATTTTCTGACTAATTGATAACAAAAATTCTAGTATCATCTGCCTGATTAGAATGCTTATTTGTACTGGCAGAACCAGTAGAAATTTTCTTCATTTTGGAAGAAACATTGAACCTAATAAATACTACATATATATACAATTTTCCTGGTTTTTATTCAGGTGAAATCCAGCTATCATTACAAAAATTTTTAAAAATTTTAAATGCAGGCTTGAGAGTAGAAAAAAAGTTATAAAATAGCTAATTTCTGGGTTAAGTGGTGAAATAATTCTTAATGGCTTTTTTTTAGCCTGGCCATTTAGAGGGTTGGCAGGACAGAAGACTCTAGAATATCCTGATTTAGGCATTAGTTGCTTGCACTGATATTAATCTATTAGTCTTAAATGCCAACTCATTATCATTAGCGGCTTCCCTGAGGTCACTCCCAACATCAGCAGACAGGGTATTTCCAAAAAGAGGGATGTCTAGGGAAATTATTGTGTTTCAGAGAGAAAATATGCTGTGAAATCGATAGCAATGTACCGGCTAGCACATCAACAGTGACAGCAGCAGCAACAATGCATCCAGTTTCTCCTCCTCTTTTCAGTGTAATGCTCCTCCCCCTAAATATCAATAATATGCATTTAGCAATTACCTGCCATCTTCTAGATATTGTAATGTGCACTTTAATTATTCATTGCTTCATTTAATATTCCCAATCCATATTTGAGGTAAATGTTAAAAATCTCCTTTTATTAGGTGTGGAAAAAAGCCTAACATAAGTAAAATAATTAGTGGCATTCAATCACCTAGAAAGTAAAATAAATGGAATTCAACCTCAGGCATGTTTGTCCCCAAAGCCCATGTTTTTTGTTGTTGTTGTTGTTCTGTTGCAAACAGAACAACACTGTTCATTCTTTCAAATTTGCACAGAATAGCATAAAAGAATAACTACCATAATTATTTACTTTGTAATTGTGATAATAGGTACACAAATATCTAGTTCTATTTATTTCTTGATAGAATAGCTAATTCAATGCTATAAACTACTTGAGCAGAGACTAGATATCTCATTTACTTATGTCCAAAAGTTAACAGTGTTTGAGAAACAAAACCGGGACACGCAACATGTTGATTGGCAATTTGAATGATAACATTTTACCTGAGTGTATACAGGTGTATTTTCATCATATTTCTAAAATTATCGATCACTTAGATGATTAAAAAATTAAAACATTGCTAAAAGAGGGCAAATTATCATAGCATCACCATGTGTTTTGATGAAAACCTATAGCTATAAACAGAGAACATCTCTTGAAAGCTGTTCCACTTGTCACAATGAGTGATTAAGCATCTTTAGTAACGATCTGAAAAATCACCCTCTGCATTTAGTCAGCATATATTCCATTATAATAGTTCACTGAGTCAGATCCTAAGAGCCTTGGGATGTTAGGGTTCTTTAAATGGACCAGCAGTAGACATAAGCAACAATCCCAGCTTGCCCTTCATTTTCTGCTTGAGCCTGAGTAGACCCATCCATTAGGCCTCATAGTCCTCAATTGCCGAATTACTTTAGAAGGATTGCTGTGCAAGACAAATCAACTAATACATAAAAAGTGTTAAGTATACTATCTCAAATAAAAAGGTTTTTGAAAATATCAGTATTTCAACCTAAATTTCAATTGTTTATATGATAGCCTTTATTGGATTTGAATGTTCTTTATTAATTTATTATAACAGAGTTAAATGGTTTCAAATGAGATGAAAATTATTAAATAAGATTTTAAAATATGAAACATGGTATACTGGTAAAAAGCTAAATGATTTATACTCTAGATATTGGTGAGTTAAGTCTTTCAGCTCATTCTATTTTTTCTGTGTGTTTGTTTTTAAATCTGATTTTGCCTGAATAACCACAGGAAACCCTGTGTTAAGCAGTGACTCAGATGCACTTTGCAATAATAGCTATATTAACAGACTTTTAATGCTATTTTACCTCCCAGTTGCTCTCCACATGTCCCTGAAGTTTAATAAAGCTGAAAACATTTTATTTTATTGTCTCAAACTATTGATTATCTGTTTAGTGTAATGTGAGAACTCAGTGATATATTGCTTTTGCCACACTGATTAAATGAATTATCTTAAAGAAATAAGACTCCTGTTTTAAATTAAAGAAACCTATTACAAAATAAACTTGTTTCTTTCATACCTTACATGTAGCTCCATTAGAAAACACACAAGCCGTATTCTCAATCTTGCAAAGAAAAGAAATGAGATTGTTTCACAGCTGATTTAGGTATTCCTAAATCATCAGGACATTGGGGGACGATTTAGATTTCTACTTCTTTGTTTTATTGCCCACATTTAGCTTATTTAAAGAAATAAATAACAGGCCCATTCATTTCAGAGAAAGGAAAACATAAGTAAAAGTCCTTTGAATTTAAACCTATTTTTAAAGAAAAAAAAAACTATTATAATAATGGAACTATAAGAGCAAGACAAAAGAAACATTATTATTTAAGCCAATCCTAAGATTTATCTAATGATAATAGAGACTGATGGGAAACAGATTATGGCTGAAGTGCTTAAAGTAAGGATGATGCATATAAGTTTCTGTATCCATTTTGAGAATGCAGTACTTAGCCGTAATTGCGACTGGACTTGATTCCCTTGCAGGGATGCATTAACACTGCAGAAACACCAAGCACCTTTTAATACCACTGACCACATAGCTCCTACCAAGGGCAATAGTTTTCCTCGAAATACCTTCTCCTTATCAAATAAACAGTATTTGTCATCTATAGGCAGAAGCTTATTATTTCTCTCCTCAGGATCTAAATATGTCACACAAGTGGGTTGTCCATTTTGCAGGTATACTCACACGACTGGCCACACTAATTGTCCAAGAAAAGAACATTTTAACTAAATTATCCAATTAAATATTTGAATCCAGAGCTGGAGAAAGGGACTTGTTTCTTTCTGGAGGGGAATCTGAGCCCCAAATTTCTAACATCTGGTAATAGCAGTCTTCTAGAAAAAGTCATTTTGCAGTAGGAGAGGATGAAACAAAAAGTGCTGAGATTACAGAGACAATGGGCAGAGTGAAAGCCTGGGAAATTTAAATTCTTCACCGTATCTACCTCCTTGATACCCTTTGTATACACGAGTAAAAAAATTCTCCCTACTGCCCTACCTAGTTCAAATTTGGGTTTTATCATCATTTCCAACCAAAGATTATTAGCTTTGTCTTCAAAAGCACAGTTAGAATGAGCAGTAGAGTAGCAGAAATAGATCCTCCCAGTATTTAATTTTGGTAGTAATTTTTGAAAATATTAGGACCAGTATTTTTATTATGACTCATGTTATTAGAAAATATTTCTGCTTATTAAGTATTTCTTGAAACAAGGCATGAAAGATACGTTTTCTTTGTTTTTGCAGTTATGAAGGCTGAAAAGCAAGAGACTCGTCATGAAAATGTGAAAAGAATGAGTCAGCTTATGGTTCCCTATCAGACCTGCTGATGCTGAGACTGCTCATTTACGCGAGTCACAAGCTCAACAAATAGTTTACTAAAGAAGCAAAATAGTTGCTAAATACATATGCAAAATACAACTAGAATTATTTAAATTACTGAAGTAGTGTTGCAACTTTCTCTTTTTTTTCTTATCCTTAGTAAAAACACCATTTATATCCATGATCTTAAAAATAGTGACATAATCACATGTCACAGGGTGAGCAAGATAGTTATGGTTAATTTTATTGAATAAAATGGAGGTTAAGATTTCCGGTGTGGTTAAACTTGGCATCTGCACTTTGCATGTTAAGTGTTCATGTGTCTTGCTTGCAGAAGATTCATATTAAAGAAAAAAGTGTGAGTTTCATAATAGAATTGGTAGTGGTGTTTTGATTCATTCATTCACTTTCAGCACATGCAACATAGTGTATTTTTCTTATAAAGATTTAATTCTACTTAAAATTTTATTACCTAGTATTGAATAACTGAAAACTACCAATAGACATTTAGCTTTTAAAAAATCTGCCTAGAAAAGGCAGGTTAATTCCAGCTACAAAAGTACAAGTGAGCAACAGGGGCAAAATTGGCACTTCTACTGAGTGTCATTCTTAAGTCACATTACAAAGATAAACATACAACTTTTTTAAAAATGATCAAATTTATCAGCAAAGAACTTGTAAAGTGGAAAATTTTCAGAGACAATTTAAAAAATGACATTACACATCATATGTCAAGTGATGAATCTCACTCTAATACTTAGAGTCACCTAAAATAGTATGCAGCCATAATGACAAGCAATATCCTTTAAATATTACTTATAACGCTTTAATCTCATCATTGAATAATTAATGTATGTGTTTGCTTATAACATAAATAATCCATTACTCTAGCAGTATGTGTCTATAGCTTATAAATAAGTATACTTATTACGTATATTTGTTTGCCCCTGTTCAATACTTTTTCCTTAATGTGGTGTGGAATCGAAAAAGGTGAGATTACAAGGGAGGTAAATGATGTCACCTTATTCTAAATGATACGCATACAGAATTTGCTAATAAGTTAGTCTTATTTCACTTAAAAAACTGGAAATACATTTAAGTATGTTCCTTTTACATAAATCGACTTGAAAATAATAAGCAATAACTGCACATAACAATAACATTCAAGAACAGTTTTCTATATTAATGTCTCTTACCTAGATTATAGTAGCCTTACCTAGAAAATACATTTAAATGTACAGATGCCAGAGGTTTTGATCTTAGGATAAACCCCAACAAATGTGGTTTCAAAAAACTCTCCTGGTGTTTCCAATTAATATTTTTCATTTATAACAGTATAGCATATTTATTTGGATATTTTTATGTACTGATATATCAATCATCTCTTTCTCCTATCTCCTTTTCTGGAAAGATACCAGAGATAGATCTAGAAAGGCTTTGTAACTTTTAGGCTATAATGAATCCTCTTTTGGATACAGTATTGCCTACAGTGTTTCTTTGTGAATTATGTTTTCACACTGTTAATAAGGTCCATTGATGATAAAAAGTTCAAGATCTAATATAATCTAGTTTAACAATTCATTCTAATTATGATTAGTTTTTTTGTTTCCTATTTGAAAACTTTGGATATCAAGTTCTGATTTATTCTATAGTGGCCCAAAAAGATACTTAAGATTTTGATTTTTCAGAATTCATTGTGACTTTCTTTATGACTAAGCATATGGTCAATTAGAAAATGTCTGGTAGATTAAAAATGTGTGTGTTCTGCTACTGCTAGGTAGAATGTGCTGTAAAAGTCTTTTAGATCTATTGGTCTAAGACCAGAGTTTCTTTGTTGATAATCAGTGTTGTCAATTGACAACTAAAAGTTTAAGCTTGAGTGCTATAATTAATATTCAATATTCTATAAAATGTAAACAAATTCTAACAACTATGAGATAACAGAATTTATCATGATAGTTATACCATTGATTATAAACAACTTATTGCATTTAATTCTCATTTTATTTGATTTTTATAAGAGGTGCCGTCATTAATTCATATTTCCAGACAAAGAAGTGAGACATCATATACTTTTAAATTTGGTTCAAAATCATGCCACCAGTAAGTGAAGGGTCTGGACTCAGATCCAAGATTTAACTTGAAATGTTTATTACTCAGTGAAATGAATTACAGAGTTGGTGAGAACAGCCCAGAATGATAAATAGCATTAAATTCTCTGTTTAATATCTTGCTTTTTCCTTATTTATCTTTACATACATTTTAAAACTCATAGAACCATTTTTGCTATTAGGCTGTTTCTTTTTTAGCTTGTTCATATTCTCCCTCTTGCCCTTTCTGTTTTAAAAGTCCAATTTCATGTTAGCAGTTACCTCATCAACTATTTATTAATTTCTTTATGGCCACCATCCCATTACCTGTTACTTATTATTCCTCAGGTTACATTTACCCATACTCTTCTCCTCTCCACTTTTATATTCTCTCTTTTTAAGTTCAACCAATGTTATAGCCACTTGGTAGTTGCAGGTCATATGATTAGCTGTCATGGTGCCAACTTTCAAGTAATATACATACTTATCAGAATCAGAAGATTGTTTTCAAAAACTTTGCTTTTTATTCTAGTGACTTCTTATAGATTAAGTATTTTTTGAAAGAACTTTGGATATATGTGGCGCTAGCAATTCTTATTCTTGGGATTTTCCAAAGTAACATTTGATCTGGGGTTGCTATGCCTAGTTATTAAGATAGAGAATCCTCCTTAACATTGAAAATAAGGGTTCAACTTACTTACCTTATAAAGATTTTATACATCATTTGCAGTTTGAATAATTACTAGTTTCATCTCCTACACTTTACTCTGAAACAGCCTAGTTTTAGAGTATGAATGACTTTTTTTTGAAAATTTTAGAAAATAGGTGTTAAATATGGTAGCTTCCTTTTTGCAAGACTTCTCAGAGTCTTCATTACGTTAGCATTTAAATTTGTTCCGTACAAATTTTCGTGTTCACATAAAACCCAATAACATATTTTGGGATGCTAATGTTCCTCAGTGTACAGTTTGAGACATACAACTATTTTATAACCATAATTTATTATAGTTCTTAAGTTGCCAGGAATCAAATAAAATATCATCTTTAAGTCTATACACATAAAAATTATCACTGTTGAAAAATTTGAAACAAACCATTGAGAAATTTTTATGTGTTGCCTATTGTGTTTTTCACACTGTGCTAGAGAGAGTGGAGACCAAAACACAAATCACATTTAGAAAAAAATAAGATATGAATCTTGTTTCTAAGAATCTTATTCATTAACTCCATATATTTAATGTGTCTAGTTATAAAATGTGGTAATTGTTTTAAAGGTACAATATAACAACCATTTGCTTCAAAATATGCTGGTATTAGCATTGTCTGGTTTTCTTTACCATATAAAGTTCTATATTTATAAATTTATATGACAACTGAAATTAGTCTTGGATAGTATGTTTAAATTGTTATAAAAATTTACTTTTTGTTTGGTTATCTCTTCATATTTGCAAATACATGCTTACTAGTCTCTCATAGCAACTTAATGGTGCAGGACAGTTTACTAAACTAACTTTAAAATAGTAAACATGGACTGTTGAAAATAGAAAAGAAAAAAGATAAGGGCAAATGTATTTTTGAAAAGCATTTACAAGTTTAATTAAAAAATATTCTACTTTTATCTGAGTTTCCTATATGAGACCTCTGTTTAAAATAATTGCTAGTTCTTTGTGGTGATTTCCTTAGCATAGAAGAAACATTCATACTATATAGTAAAGATATAATAGCTACCATATACAAATAAATGAATGACTGGATGACCAGAATTAATATTCTTAATACCTAAGGGTGATAATATTATAACTAACTCTGACTGATTAAAAAGGTGGCAGTGGGTTCAAAAGCTGGGTTGTGATGTCATATGGTTTAGTTTGTATCAGCTTCCTAAAGAATAAAGACAAAATATAAACCAAAAGCAAGGAAACGTTGTTAAATAGTAAATCTCAAATTCATTCAAATTGAAAGCAAAGAAGATGAAAAAAAAGTGTATATGGTCATTTAAGAAGATATTTTCTAGTAACATTTTACCATAATGGCACAATAGAAAGCTCTGGAATTGCCTTTCCACCATTTCGACAGCAAAACATGAATCAATTCCCTTTGTAAGAAATTCAAAAACTAGTTAAGAGGCTCCTTCACTCCAGAAAAATATGTAACCAGAAATATAAAACCCAGTAGAAAATGTTGAGGCAGTCTCTTGCTAATTTCCACCCCAAGCACAGTGCCGTATGATCAGGAGGAAACAACCAGCTCACAGCTTCTCTCTGAGGAGAAAATAAGTTGGACTGAATATCTAATGCCCCATTTAGTCTGGGTCCTGTACAAGGGACTGGTTTCTTTTTCTTTTTTCTTTTTTTTTTTTTTTTTGCTTTAGGATGGTTCTATTTTTCCCCCCCCCATTTATTTATTTTATTGCATTTTAGGTTTTGGGGTACATGTGAAGAACACGCAAAATTGTTGCATAGGTACACACGTGGCAGTGTGATTTGCTGCCTTCCTCCCCATCACCTACATCTGGCATTTCTCCTCTTGCTATCTCTCCCCAGCTCCCCACCCCCCACTGTCCCTCCCCTATTTCCCCCCAACTGACCCCAGTGTGTAGTTCTCCCCTCCCTGTGTCCATGTGTTCTCATTGTTCAACACCCGCCTATGAGTGAGAACATGCGGTGTTTGATCTTCTGCTCTTCTGTCAGTTTGCTGAGAATGATGGTTTCCAGGTTCATCCATCCCATTACTGGGTATATATCCAAACAATTACAAATTGTTCTACTATAAGGACACGTGCACACGAATGCTCGTTGCAGCACTGTTTACAATAGCAAAGACCTGGAACCAACCCAAATGCCCATCGACGATAGACTGGATAGGGAAAATGTGGCACATATACACCACGGAATATTATGCAGCCATCAAAAACGATGAATTTGGGTCCTTTGAAGGGACTGGTTTCTATCCCCCCTGTCTTGGTGAGCTGGGAAGACCTACGGTATGTAAGTTCCCTAGGCCCTATAGGGAGCAAAGTGGTGGTAGTTAGAGCTAG
Source organism: Sapajus apella (assembly GCF_009761245.1). NCBI lineage: Eukaryota > Metazoa > Chordata > Mammalia > Primates > Cebidae > Sapajus > Sapajus apella. The sequence continues at coordinate 33,278,007 of NW_022436948.1, forward strand.
TGTGTTGGCATTACCACATCTCCTCTCCCAAGATCAGCACAGAGTGAAAGGGTAAGACATCCTAGCTCCCAACTTCTGCCTGAGGAGGGAAAGAGTTGGCTTATGTACCCAACGTTGCAATGTTATCAGGAGCTAACTGAGGGTGTGGTTTCTGTTCCACTAGTCTCTCAGTATTTATGAGATTTGGCATACTCTAGGTGTATGAGACTGCTAAGAATGAAGATGACAGTTTAAAATAGCCTAAAGGTTTAAGAGAACATAGAACCTCAAGACAGTTTGATTGGTGAAAATTTTCTTCTGAATAATATCAATCCAGAAAAAGGTAAGTTTTTTCTAATGAGTAAATACCAACACAATGGGCCAAGGAAAATGAATAAACAGGAAAGCACAATCCAAACAAAGAAACTAGATAGAACTCCAGGCTGAATCCTAATGAAATAGACATATATAAATTTTCAAAGAGAAAATTCAAAATTGTCATAAAAATGCTTAATAAGCGGAAAGCAATAGGCAAAAGAATTTCAAAAGTGATTGAAAATTTTTAAAATATTAGATGTGTATATGTATGTCTATATTATATATACATATATGTGTGTATTATATGTATATATAATATATATACATGTATGTATATAATATATACAAATATACATATTAGATACATATATAATATGTATATTATATATGTAATATGTACATATATATGCATATTATATATTTAATATATACATATAATGTATAATGTATGTTATATATATATATATATTAAAATTTTTTCAACCTTAAGAAAGAACAATACCCTATAACATGCAACAACATGCATAAACCTGGAGGACATTATGGTAGGTGAAATATGCCAGTCACAGAAGAACAACCACTCTATGATTTTTCTTCATGAGATATCTAAACCAGTTAAATCAATGGAATAAAAGAATAGGGTTTCATGTGCTTGGGCAAGGGGATAATTGGAAGCTGCCAATTAATAAGCGTAACATTGAGTTACACAAGGTAAGTTGCAGAGATCTGGTGTATAACATCGTGCCTATAAATAATAATACTATATGGTACACTGAAAATCTAGTATAAGGACAAATCTCATGTTGATTTTTCTTACCACAATCAAATTAAACAACAACAATATAAAACAAAGTCCCAATGGACAGAAGGCACACATACCAGTTTTGTTTTTTAGCAATGTTATTTTCTACTTTTGTAAGTCCTTAAGATAAAAGTGTTTTTAAATTTTCTTGTATTTATATAATGATTAGAAAGGGAAGTAGCAGGTCAGATGTTAAAACTCTTAGAAGAGGCTAACCTTTAGGACCCTCAGAACCTGTCCTGTGAATTTCTGGTGCTTCATTTATAGATATTCGCAGAAATGTTGTGGACAAAAGCTGTGACCATCGTGAGCCAGCGCAACAATCAAAACAAGAGCCATGAACTACTTGTGCTAACGCCATCTGCGTAGGTATCTTTCGATATCCTGCCCAACATGCCTGAGCTGAATCCTCATTCCCTAGTTCCTGCTCTGTCTGATATTGTGTAACGTGCTGTAGATGAAGAAATTTCTGCCTGGGTCAGAAGTGACAGTTTCCACTGAAGACACATCTAGAAAAGAAGCCTATTTATCATGGAGAAAATGTCTTATTGTCCAATTTACACAGGCCAAGAAAAAAGTTCTCTCCCAAAGAAGTCAAGCTTTATGATGCTAAGCCAAATTTAAGAGCTGCAGCCAGAGCTGAGCTGCTTATACAGCCAGTTTTGAGGTTTTGTTTTGTGTTTTCCAGAAACAGCATCTCACTCTGTCACCCAGGCTGGAGTGTGGTGGTGTAATCATAGCTGTCTGTAGCTTCAAATTCCTGTGCTGAAACAATCTGTTTTCTTTGGCCTCCCAAAGTGCTAGGATTACATGAACCACCATGCCTAGCCGCAGCTTGGTTAAGGGAATGGCAGCCAAGGAGTTCAAATGTGTCCTCTCCCTTCTTTTGGATCTGATTTTTACTCTACAGCTTTATCATTATTAACATCATAGAAGAAATCTACATAGTGGGGACTGGATTCTACCAGTTCCCTTTCTTTTATCTGCGATCCATCCCTGCTCTACATTGTAGACATGATGGGTATCCTAAAGGACTTTTACCCGACAAAACACAGTAAAGTTCTCAAGTGGAGTCTATTAAAAAACAAAACAAACTAACAAAAAAACCCATTAACTTCATCTCTAAGATCTTAAGGGATTTTGCTCACTCTTAGAAGTACTTTATTTGATAGTTCCTCATCACACATTGTTTTGAATCTCAGTTAGAAAATATTTTCTATTTGAAACTTGCTGACAGGCTAGACTTATCTGTAACAAAAGACCTGGTCTCTAGGTTGTCCTCAATTCAGAACTTACAGAAGTCTTGTCAGCGGGGCTTTTCCTTTGTTTTTTTTTTTTTTTTTTTTTTTTTAACAGGTAATTATATTGCTTGAAGTGTTTTTTAGTTTGAAGAACTACAGAAACCTTTCTGCTTTTCCTTGTTCATCCACAAAAATATTTCTTACAGGAATGACTTGTGACACAGTCTTAAATGACATAATAGGTTTCACTAGCCTATCATTTGTGCTCACTTTCAGCTGCTTCCTTGTAGCATGGTGGCTACAGAGAAGAGTGCTAGATGTATGTACATGTACATGTACTCATGCGCCCAATCAGAGGAAACGATGCTGCTGCATTGTCATACAGGACCACTGTCCAGCAAGCACGTTTTCCTTTTCCTGCCCAGTACTGATGTAAGAGTCAGGCTGCTATAACATCACACACCTGGACTGCTGCTGGAGATCAGGGCTGTTTTTCCTAATCAAATCTAAAACCAAATCTACCTTTCACAGGTACTTAAGACTTACCTGTTTCACTGCACTGAAAAATCTCTTTCATGTAATTCAGCACTATGGATCAATAAACATTCAAGAACAGCTAAGAAAACACTAAAAAATAAAAACTACAAGGAAAGATTAACCCCACAAGATATAGGAATATAATATAAAGCCTATGTTATTGGAACAACATGATCAGGCACAGTGGCTGGTACGTGTAATTCCAGCATTTTGGGAAGGCTAAGTGGGTGGATCACTTTAGATAGGGGTTCTAGACCAGCCTGGCCAATATAGTAAAACCCTGTCACTACTAAAAATGCAAAAATTGGAGGGCACGGTGGTGCAGGCCTGTAATCCCAACTACTTGGTAGGCTGAGGCACAAGAATTGTGAACTCAGGAGGCAGAGGTTGCAGTGAGCCGAGATCATACCACAGCACTGAAGCCTGGGCAACAAAGTGAGACTCTGTCTCAAAACAACAACAACAGCAATACGTTCTTCTCACAAGTATGGACACATAGACCAGTGGAATAGAAAACCCACAAATGGAGTAACACACATGTGGGTATTCAGTGTATAATAAAAGTGGCATTTAAATAGCTAGGACAAAAATGAACATTTTAATAAACGGTGCTCAAATGACCAAATAGCCATTTGGAACAATATTAAATTAGATACACATCCAAACCCTGAGAACAAACTTCAAGATACCTAAAGATCTAAATGTAAGGAATTACACCTTGTAAATAGAAGAAAAATGAATTGCTCTATAACCCGTGTATTGGGAAGTTTTCTAACTATGATTTAAAATACAAGAAAAATAATGGTTGACATTTTAATCCTCTAATCATAATATTAATAATCATAATAATAATAAATTTTGCATAGCAAAAAATTGCTATAAGCAAAGGCAAAAGGCAGACAAAAAAAAAAAAAAACCAACAACCAGGAAAAAATGTAATATATCACCACAGATAAAAGGCTAATATTCCTAACATACTAGGCATCTTAAAAATGTACCCCAAAACCTAAGATGCAAAAAATAAAAAATAATAAAGAAAGAAAGAAAAAAGAAAAAAAGAGAAAAAGCTGGAAGGAAAAAAGTTCCCAAAACAAAAAAAACAGACAAAAAAATATAAGCAGAACATTTATCAAAACATATGGCTTCTGAATATAAGAAAATACGCAATAATGATTAACTAAAGGGTATGGATGGGAATAGGATGGGCAGAATGGGACAGTGATAATTCATTACATTTTGACTTCTGGTGGTATATTAATATTTTCACTGCTCAATAAATGAAACCAAAACTATGTGTTTAAAAAAGAAAACGGTTTACAAACAGAACTGTGTAGCTTTATTTTCAATGAGTCATCACTACATTGCTAATGACAAAACAGGACTAATCTTAGTAAATTCTGCAGGCTTTTAAAAAGTTTGCAGTGGGAATGCTTAGTAATTTTCATAGTATTTTCTATATATTCTGTAATTGAATACATAAGTAAAATATGTTAAAAATAATGCAAGCCGGGCTCTACCTGTTGAGGAAGATTTACACAGGAAAGACTAAAATGAATCCTGTGCCATTGGATTGCAATGGGAGTTACCAGGATGAGCTTATAAACTCATAGTACAATTTTAGCTATATGTAATCTATATTTGCACCCGTCTAATGCCAATGTGTGTGTATGTTCATGTGAGCAGTTTTCTAGCTGTCCTGTACAAGAGGTTCAAAGCAGGGGAATACCAATATTAATGATCACACTTAATGTTCACTTAAGGCAATGAGGGCTTCTTGGAGGAATGTCTGTTTCCGGCACTAAGGAAAAAAAAAAAAAAAAAAAAAAAAAACATATGATGAGCTTGAAAGATCACATGCCAGTAATTATGTCAGAAAGTAACAGTGCTAGAAACCTGTCAAAGAATATGGTAAATAGCTTGAATGGACGGTAGTACATTTTGAACATGTCCTCCAAATTTCATGTGTTGGAAATATAATCCTCAATGAGGCAGTATTGAAAAGTGTTTAAAAGGTGATTGGATTAATCCATCCATGGATTAATGGATTAAGGAATTTTTGGGTTAATGGATTAAAGGGTATCATGGGAGGAAAACGGGTGGCTTTGTAAGAAGAGAAAAAGAGACCTGAACACAGTAGCCTGGTCAACAATCCTACCCATGTGATTCCTGTGTTCAGAGAGGCCCTATCAGCAAGAAGGCTCTTACCAGATGTAGACCCTCAATTTTGAACTTCTCAGCCTCCATAACTGAGAAATCAAATCATTTTCTGCGTATATTATCCAGTTTCAGGTATTCTGTTATAGAAAATACAAAATGAACTAATACAGTCCCTCACTAGCCAAATTCAGATCAATTTGAACAATTAAATAATGATAGTAACAGGTTATTGCCCACTGAATAAAATAATAATAAGAATCCATTATTATATACTGATTTAAGTACAGAAATGAATACATAAATAAATGAGGGTATGAAGAAACCTTTACATTAGAGTAACATGACAATTAATAACCTTAAGTAGAATTGCAGAGTTAGAAAGTCACCTTTTATTATCATCATAGAAATTAGCAACAGATACAGTACTAGTGGGTGAAAATATGATGAGAAACTAGATATTGTCATAATCTCAAAGTCTCTCTACAAATTATTTACTAATTGCAAAGAGGAAACAGCCATTTTAGAATAGAGAAGCATGACAGACACTATCATACACAAGTGATTAAAGTTAACATTTATCAAAATTGGTACAAGCCAAAGTTATTTACCTCCTAATTTGATGTATGAAAATGTTTTTTCTGAGATGCATAATCTGAATCTAATTATGGTGAAAGAAGAAAAAAACAAATTGAGGTACCTTCTAAAATCCATCTGTACTTTAAAAAATGTTAATACCACGAAAGACCATAAAAATCTGATGATACAGGTAAAAATAGACAAAGAGATATATATCTTAAATGTGATATTATCCTGGATTGTATTTGAGAGTAGAGGCAAGTATTTATTAAAGACAATTTAAAAATGTAAACTTAAAATTTGAATTATGTAATAGCATTGTATCAAGGTTAAATTTTCTGTTAATTAACTTCAGTAATATAATGCAATGCACTTGTTAAAGTAAGTGCACACTAAGTTAACTAGATTTCAATAATCATAATGTCTAGTAGTTGTTCTAATATAGTTCAAAAGATAGAAAAAATATATAGACCATTGTATTAGTCCGTTCTCACGCTACTGTAAAGAACTGCCAGATACTTAGTAATTTATAAAGGAAAGAGGTTTAATTGACTCACAGTTCCTCATGACTGAGTAGGCCTCAGGAAAATTACAATCATGGAAGAAGGCACCTCTTTGCAGGGTGGCAGGAGAGAGAATGAGACTCCAGCAAACAGGAAAAGCCCTTATAAAATCATCAGATCTTGTGAGACCTAACTCACTACCATGAGAACAGGATGGGGGAAATCACCCTCATGATTCAATTATCTCCACCTGGTCCCTCCCAAAACAGATGTGGGTTATGGGAACTACAATTGAAAATGAGATCTGAGTGGGGATACAGCCAAACAATATTAACCATTGATGAGGAGATGAGAAGGAGAGAGAGAGGAGACTGAGAATCTAAATAAATCAAAAATATTAATATCTGGTGAATCCCAGTGAAGGATATATCATAGTTCTTTGTACTGGTAGCCTTGAAAGTTTTCTGTGAATTGAACATTGTATAAAAATAAACGGTATACAAACTACGAGCATAAATATCATAGATAAAAGTAGAAATACTAAGTGACTCAAAATATAGGTATATGTACGAATATATATACAACTTTTCACTTAGTTTCTTTAGAAACTTTGGAAGCTTCGGAGCTTTTACATTTAATGCCTTATTTATAACTTGAAGTAAATAATTGTGAGACAAAGAGGATTTTTCTTATGTGAGAAATGAGTAACCTGAGGCTTATGGATATTTTGAACTAATTTTAAATTCATAAAAAATAGTCATACAATTTAATAGCAAATATTCCAATTCCAAATTCATTTTTAATAGTTCTATGAGGTTATCATTTGAGTGGGAATTTTTTCTTTTCCATATCTTATCCCTATTACTCAGCGTCAAGGGCCAGTTAAACAAGTTTTCTTCTTCTGTGACAAAGCAGATCAAAAAATAATAATTGTTCATATCAAATTTTGAGTATTTTGTCTTCGGAGTTCTCTGATATAAACTTTTTGGTTTCCTGGCTTCTTCACATTCCCCAAAAATGGCTCATTGGCATCTGAAGCTTGGCTTGCTGGGAATTGACAGCTGCCTGCCTGAGCACTCATACCATTGGATTTGGGCTTTCTAATTTGGTTAGGTCTCTGAGACTCTCCCTTCCTGCTTGCCAGCAAGCCAATTTTAAACGTTTTCCTTGAATTGTTTTATCCAGCATTATTAGAGGTTTGGCAATAGAGGGTTTTCAGAGACATTAATTGACATTTACCTGAAATGGAAGGCTCTATTTGTTGTGTTTCTTTACCCTACTGGATAGTAAAGTTGAGACTTGCAAGGAAGAGTCATGCACTGGTGCTCAGTAGTGTCTCACTTTATCTGAGAATTTGGTAAATTTATTAAAATAACAAACGGAAAACCAGTAAGTGATTTTTTAAAATTTTACTTAGCCACAGCCAAATTTTATTACATTGATTGTAACTATAAGCAAATGTGTTATTTCTTTCATTTATTTGTGTTAAAATATTTTAGGTTCTGTTTTATAAATGCAGTATTATAATTAGTAACCTACATGAACATTGTCAGAGGAGATAATGAGATCTTATAAATTGATGACAGGCATAACAAGCTAATACAAAAATGGTTGATGCTTATAAAGAAGATCTTTCCAGAAAATTAAATACAAATAATAAATATGTGTAAAACTATGGTTAATTTCATTATAATCATGCTCTATCTTCTGCAAAAATCAAAAGGCTCACTGCACCCTATTTCTACCAGGGCTTAAAGAAAACAATACTTTCACATATTGCTGGTGCTACTGGATAGCTACTGATACGGTTTGCCTCTGTGTCCCCACCCAAATCTCACATTGTATTGTAATTCTCACATGTTGAGGGATGGATCTAGTGGGAGGTAATTGGATCATACGAGCAATTTCTCGCATGCTGTTCTCATAACAGTGAGTAAGTTCTCAGAAGAGCTGATGGTTTTAAAGTTTGTGGCAGTTCCTCCTCTCTCTCTCTCTCTCTCTGTCTCTCTCCTGCTGCTATCTTGCTTGCTATCTACCTTGCTTCCCGTTCACCTTCTGCCATGATTGAAAGTTTCCTGGAGGCCTCCTCAGTCATGCAGAACTGTGAGTCAATTAAACCTCTATATTTATAGATTACCCTTCTCAGTTATTCTTTATAGCAGTGTGAAAATGGACTAATACAACTACTCTCTGGAAAACAATGTGTCATTATTTGTATAGCCTTCAATAAAGCAAATTCCTTCTTCTAAGGAAATTTACCTGACTTAGAAACCTAACCACCAGTGGGAGAGAATGTAGACACAAGAATGTTTACTGCAGCATTCTTTTTACTAGCAACAATCTATAAAAATGGGAATGTCCAAAGCTAGTGAGAAGATGAAAAAATCATGGCATGGCTACAAACTGATATATTATGTAGTCAGTAAAAATAATAATTTTGGAATCTCTATTAACATGAAGATATATTCATAACATATTAAGTAGAGAACGCTAATTACAATAGAATGTGTACAAATATGCTCCTATTTTAAAGAGAAAATATAAAGATTTTTGTATGTGGAATTTTATACATTAATATGATATTCACACATATCTATGCATGGTATGTATATATGGTTTATAAATGTATGCCTATATGTTTGTGTAAAATAATGTATGCTTGGAGAAAAATATGTGAAAATATACCTAAGAACTCTTTAAAAAAGTGTATGGGTAGGGAGGCCAACGTGGGCGGATCACAAGATCAGGAGATTGAGACCATTCTGGCTAACACGGTGAAACCCAATCTCTACTAAAAATACAAAGAATTAGCAGGGCATTGTGGTACAGGTCTGTAGTTGGAGCTACTCAGCAGGCTGAGGCAGGATAAATGCTTGAATTCAGGAGGTGGGTGTTGCAGTGAGACAAGATGGTACCACTGTACTCCAGCCGGGGAAACAAAGCCCAACCCCAATCAAAAAAAAAAAAAAAAAAAGCATGTGGGTTGAAGATAAGGGGGTGGTAAGGTGAAAAGAAGGTGAGCAAAAATGTAGAAAAGAAATTCTGTATTCTTCAAAAAGTAGAGTTACCTTTGCATTTATATCACAAATATGTAGGTAAAAGATACACAGAGTACCCCCAATAGGCATTATATTAAACATCATTTTACATCATCTTAAAAATATCAATGCTACATTTAAAATTCATTTCCTTTGAAATTTTATTGCAATTGGACCACAGAGTATTAGCTATAGAATCTTAGAGGTGGAGTAGACCTTTGTCTACAATTTTAAAGTGCAAATGGTTATTTAATAAAGCTTGTGTCTAGATGAGATTTTTCACAACTTCAAAGATGCAATAAATTTCAAGCAACCATACATCTTTAAAGGGCAAATTAAAAACACCCTAGAATTAAATTTAATTTAGGCATTATCAGAAATAATAGGAGCATAAGTGAATTTATCCTGTGGATTGGCAACTCAATACACAGGCAACTTAATACACAGAAACTCAATAGGCTGAATTATTGTAAGTTTATTATACCACCAACATTACCAAATAGGTTACGTGACCAAATAAATCTAATACCTCCCAAGTGACCTTGGGAGAAGTGGCATATATACTTTATTCCATAGCATTTAGAATTGGCAATAACTAATGGGGTTGGCAGTGATAACCATCAAATAAAAAAACATATGTAATTAATTCATCAATGTAGAGAGGATAGATAAGTATGGGAAATGAGCCAAGATAAAGGTTATAGTAAATGTGTTTTTTTAAATGATGAATAGGACCTAGAGGGCAAAAGGAAATTTTTTTCCAAAAAAAAAAAAAAAAAGAGAGATGGTGCTAATCCTTAACTCATGACTCTAGATGAAACAGACAGCATGCAAAGAAAAATATCATAGTTGACATACAATGAGATTTAGATATTCCCAGTTTAATTTTCCTTTCCTAATAGATATGACTTATTTTCTTATTTTATATAATGAATTATAAATCACATCTATTTCAAAACACACACACACTTAAGAATAGTGTGTGAGGCAATTCCATTTAATGTGTTAATTCAAGCAATATGCATAGAGACATTAAATTTACATTTTAATAATAAGTATGCATAAAGTAGACACTTCTAGATCTATCTAAGATGCTTCATGACATAGGAAGAGGAGAGCGTTTAGCTTGGAGAATAGACTATGAATATGTCAGAGCACTAAAGGACTGTAAATGCACCGTAAACTAACATGTACATGAAATGTTGGATCTTCAAATCATCAAGAATCCAAAAGGAGGTCAGGAGGGCAAGAGAGAGTCTGCCATACAGATATTGCATGGATATTACGGCACTTGTACAAGACAGCAAAAGTTTGGGCAAAAGTACCAATCAAAAGTCCAGAGAAATGTAGTTTTCACTTTATATTTCTTATGTTACACAAACACACACAAAGGCAAGATACCATGATAAAATTGTAAGGACTCTATCTACTTAGCTATACATGTTTTTGCCTATATCTATATGTGTATCTGCATTTATCTATAGGTACACCTATATCTATATGTGTCTATATTTATATCTATTTCTATATCAATATAAGCAGACTGAACATTACAAGGAGGGATATAGAATTTAGTGAATGTTGAAGAATCACGTAATGAGAGACTTAAAAGGAAATAGATTCCTTTGGCTTCTAGCCAAGTATTACTTCAGTTTTCTAGAAACTTTCCTCTGAGTGACCTAGATTCTCTACCCACTGAACTATTACTAGAGCTACCAATATGTTTTAATGTTTTCTCCAGCTAGTCTTGCAACTGATGGATGTGATCAGGCAAAGGGTAGTATCAGGTGGCTGCACCTTGTGAATTAATAACCATAACCTTCCAATCTCATTTCTGAACATGTATAAGTCATTCCAGCTCAATGGAGTCATGTCAGTGAAATAAAGGAAATGATCATTTTTTTCAATTACATTATTTTGCAGGTTTATATTTAATCCCATTTTTGGCATTATAATTTTCCAGTTTTATACAGCTGTATTTATTGAATTAGTACTTAAAACAAAGGCTGTTGTAAAAAAATTGACTATGGCCTTGAACTGATAGATTTATAATTTGGAAATTACACTTCCTAAATAATTATTAAATGGATTCAACGTATATCTAAACTTTATCTAATAATTACAGATAGCTCTATTATCCAGGAGTTATATGTCCAATTTGCAAATCAGATCAGTTATTCTCCCTATTAGCTGCATAATTTTGGCCATTTAGCTATTTCATTGTTCATTAATTCATCACTGTGAAGAGTTTTTTTCTGTTTGCAATAGTTATGACAAAGATTTGTCAAAATCAAAGCAAAATTAGTAGAAAATATTTTATGCATTCTTACTTCCATAATTATTTGGCTATACATGTTGAACATTTTTACAACAAACTACTTTAAAATAAAATCAATTTTCATTTGGTCTCAAGCATTCTTCAACTATAAAAACCTGATTAGCTTTCAAATTAGGAAATTGTGTTTATTTTATACATTCCTGTGAACTTTTATCTTAACAATATGAAGTACAAAGACATAAAAATGGTGATGAAGACAGTTCTGGCTCTGCTTAGGATGTGGAAAGCATTGTTAAAGAGATGGTTAGAAACTAAAAGTAGGATTTAAGAAAAATCTTCATAGCACCACAGACTTTCGTAAGTTACTATGTTCAATCAGGAGAAAAGCTTCATCTGTCTTATACATTCTGTATCTCTAGCTTGTAAGGGACAGAGGGAGGTCTGAACATTAGTTGAATTACAACACAGTTTTACTTACCCAAGTAGAGACTATTAAGCATCCTAGTATAAGTAGAGCTAGTGTTACCATTAGGGGTAAGGCTTGGGTCAGATTTTAAAGTCTGTGCATTAAAAATAACTATTAATCATTGATAAGAAAATGGTTGCTTATTTCTTTGGAATAACCCTATTGAGAAATAGGCGAAGAACCTGAGTGGATATTTCTCAAAAGAAGATATACAAGCAGCCAACAAATATCTGAAAAAAATAGATCAGAAGGCTGAATAAAAAAAAAAAAAAAAAAAAAAAAAAAAAACTATGAGAAAATGCTCAACACTACCAATCATCAGAGAAACGCAAATTAAAACCACAGTGAGATGCCATCTGATACCAATCAGAATGACTATAATTAAAATGTCAAAAAAAAAAAAAAAAAAAAAAACAAATTTTGGCAAGAATGCTGAGACAACGGAACACTTATACACTGTTTGTAGAAATATAAATTAGTATAATCTTTATAGAAAACAGCATAGAAATTTCTCAAATAACTGAAAATAAAACTACCGTTTGGCTCCTCATCCTACTCCTGGGTATCTACACAAAGGAAAATAAATGGTTATGTAAAAAACACGCCTGCACTCATATGTTTATTGCAACACTATTCACAATAGCAAAGTCATAGAATCAAACTATGATTGGGTAAAGAAAACCTGGTCTGTATTCACCATGGAATAGTATACAACCATCAAAAGAATATGCTTATGTCAGTTGCAGCAACATGGATGGGGCTGGAGGCCATTATCCTAAGTGAAATAACTCAGAAACAGAAAGTCAAATACCACGTGTTCTCATTTATAAGTGAGAGCTAACCAGTGGGTACACGTGGACATACAGAGGAACGCAACACACACTGGGCATCCAAAAAGGGGAAGCGTGGGTGGCAAGTGAAGATTTAAAAATTGTCTCTTGGGTACAATGTTCATTCAGTGTTTGAATGATGGGCACACTGGAAGCCCAGACCTCACCATGACGCAACAAATCATGTAACAAACCTCCACATATGCCCCCTGAATTTATAAATAAGTGGATGAGTATTTAGGCAACTGGAAGAATTGAATAAATATACTAAATAAAAATGATTAAAGGATGTAATCATTACTTTAAGGCTTATTTCATTAGAAAAGAAAATACAACGAATGGCAATATCTTAGGAGAAAACGCGATGGTTAAGATATAATAATCCCAGTGCTCAGCAACACCGAACACAGGGAGAGAAGGAAATCGGGTCCCATCTGGAATGTAGACCCGTCCTGTTTATAGCTGCTGGGAGAGCCAAATAGGTAGGCGCCCCCTGCTGCTGGAGGAGAGTAAAAACATCAGCCGACATTCAGGTTTTCAGTTTGTCAGGGAGAGAGTTTCTTTTCAGGAATCATGTGGAAGGACTGCCATTTTCTGAGAGATTTTTTGGTGGCAGTAGATAGACCACGAGGTATGTTAGGGGTCATGCTGTGATCACTGAAGAGGATGTGGAATGTCCAAGGGAGGTTTGTGGATTGACCAATAGAGGAAATGAAAATAGGGCTGGATAGTCACAATACAGCAGCACTGGGGCTAAATTTAAAGGACACCTGGCGAGGAATGTGGAAACCAAACAGTTAATACAAGTCCCTCATCATTAGACCTTAAAAATATTTTTGAGTGTTTAAGGAGAGCAAAAGCCAGCACAAACGAGCAGCAGATGCCAAGGCCAACTCAGTAACAGAGGATCTTTGCCCTGCATCTTTTTTTTTTAATTTCCAGCTGTGCACAGAAAATTCAAGACCCACAGGTCTTAATTGGAGAAAAAGTCATTTCAAAGTTTCTTCTTAATTGGGAAAGGGATATTAGGAAAGTTCTCCTGTGTTATTTTTTCTTCTTTTCCAGTTAGTCTGAGTTACAGTTCATGTCTTATCAACTGGCCTTGAAGGAGAAACAAAACAAAAGAAAAAATAAGCAAACTACGTTTTGACGGCATCCTCAGTAACATAATATTTTTGGTAAACACACCAAAAAATAATTTCTCAGGATGCTAGAGCTCTGGACCTCAGTTATGAAAGAGCTTAGTGGTGTTTTTATTTTGTTTATTTCCTAATGGAAGTGCCAGTTTTCCTATTGATTTTTCAGCCTCCCTTGACTGTATTCTCAAATGTCTGTGTAGTATTCCACATAATCTGCAGGTCCATGCTGGCATTCATCTAAGCCTATCAATCAGAAAGGATTTATTAAACACAAGCTGTGTGTCCCATATTATAGGGAATAAGAAAGAAGTGAAAGACACATCCCTTGCTGTAAAATGATGAATCGATATTTTGTCATAATAGGCAACAAAGCTGTGTGTGTGTAAATAGGAAGTATATAATCTGGTAAATAATATGATTTCTCTAGCCGCTTTAAGAGAGGATGGAAATGTTCATGATAAATTTGGCCCACTGACTCTGGGGATAGAATATTTGCTACTCCCTTTTTTTTTCTTGGTTTTTAGTGTATCAAATTAATCTTCCTAAAATGTATTTCATTCTGTTTGTCTTTCCAGCTGCCTTTTGGGTGACTGACGTTCATCCTTTCCTTAGTCTAATTTTTAGATTGTACCCTCACGTATGCTGGTAGTCTTGTTTCAGGACTGTGGAAATAGCACATGGGATGGAATGAATAATCATATTTGCTTAGGTTAGCACGACTGCTTCTTTGTTTTGAGGGTCTTAGGAGGAAATTGAAGAACATAAGTATTTTCAGTTCTAATTCCTGGAAGTTCAGAAATACAAACTGTAACTTGAACTAAATAAGCTTGTTTCAGTTCAGAGTGTGTTTGGCTAGGCTCCGTAAGCATGAAATGAGATGGCATCATGTGTACAGTGACGCTGTGAGTGCTATGTCTTGTAGCTTTGAAATGGACAAATTCTCCATTTCACATATTTTAGTCAGTTGTCACATGTTACTTTGTTATGAAAATTAAAAAAATGAAACATAACCACAAGCAGGAAAGCACAAAATCTCTGCAAAAATAAAGATTAGAGCATATTTTCATCATGTAGAATCAGGGTACAGTTTGGTATATCTGTCACAAATATCCAGGCACACATATAGAAACATATTTTCATCAATATATTGATCAGATGTGTGAGTAGGCCTGCTTCTCCACCTACCACTGTGACCTAATAACACAGTTAGTGTTTAGGGCTAACTGCTTGTTCTTTTCTGCTTCCCCTCCCCTCCCCTCCCCTCCCCTCCCTCTTCTCTCCTCTCCTCTCCTCTCTGACAGGTCTCAATCAATTTAGGAAGTTTTTTTTTGTTTTGTTTTGTTTTTGTTTTTGTTTTTGTTTTGGCCAAGGTTAAGGACAGGCCCGTGACACAGCCTCAGGAGCTCCTGAAAACGTGTGCTTAAAGTGGTCTGGGCACAGCCTGCTTTCATATATTTCAGGGAAACATGAGACATCAATCAGTATGTTTAAGATGTACATTGGTTCCTTTTAAAAAGGTGGGGCATCTCGAAGTGGGGCATCCCAATTCATTGGTACGTAAGAGACAAAAGTTACATTGTTTTGGGTCTTTGATGAGCCTGTCACTGAACACACAATTTACATGTAAAAGGGAGGAGATGAATAGTTATGCCTTAGTCTGACTCACTGAGTCTGTGTTTTTAGACACACAACAGGGCAGAGGAAGCAATCAGATACGCATTCATCTCAGGTGAGCAGAGGGATGACAGAGTTCTGCCTGTCTTTGTTGAGCACCTGCGAATATTTAACTTATATACAGTACCTCTATGTGTTTCACAAATGAACCGAGGCACAGAGAGGCCAAATATCTCATCCAGTTTTTAGCATACGCAGACTTACTTTATTTTAATGTCTATGTGTTTTTATACAATATTATAATACAGTGCTTCTGTTTCTGACACATACCAAAATATTACATAGTCATTGATGATTTTATTTTATTGTCATAATAAAATAAAACCAACTGACTAGATATATGTATGCATGCATGTATCAATTCTCCAGTATCTTAGACTTTCTTAAATATTTAGATACATTATCTTTCTGAAGCTTTGATAGAATAAACTTGGTTAGGTTTGAATGTTGGTACTTTATATGTTGAGTAAATATGTACATCAGCATATCTGAGAATATGCTTATAAGTTAAATATATGTTAAATATATAATGCAAATATGTTTTAATCTATTACATACAGACAAATGCACACACCCACACTCACACTCCCATTTGTATATTTTATAATAGATATGAAAATGCATATTTTATATCTCTTTATATTTATTTCTTTATAGTGTGTGTATATATATTTTTTTTTTTTTTTTTTTTTTTTTTTTTTTTTGCTAAGTTGATGCATTTTTGGCAAGTAGGAAACAGATTGGTCTTGGTAGGTGTGAGTCCAGGTATTTTACAATTATAAGTCCTGTAGGGGCTATAACACTACTTTTTAAATATTTGATTTTTTTATGCTTCCATATACGGGACATTATATACTTGGTTTATACAGGACATTATATAAATTGGTTTATTATACATCTAATACAGAGAGTAGCATCAGAATAAAAGTACTCTACTCAGCTTCTATTTCTAATCGTTTGCTTAACCTGTACATTTTCACAATTCCCTGGAGCTGTGAACTGATGACAATCGTAGGTTGCCTGGATATGGCATTTCCGGCTAGAGACTTACTTTTTACAAAGGAATTGTTCCCTGGCCTCTGAATAACTGGGTACACTTCCTGTATACTATCATATATTTAGCATAAATGCAAAATTTCATCATGTAATCCATAGAGCTTTGCAATTTGTTTGTAGTTGACACTTAAAAGATCTTTCTCTCTAGTAGTTTTCTCACTGGATTACAAGGACTGGGCTGATCTTTAATAAACCAGATGTTAAGGACTTTGTTAGCATTATCATGGATGTACTTGAAAAACTATCTCAACAATTTGATAATTTCTAGAATGTTGGTGACAATTCCAGCTGCAAGTCAATCTGAGGTTTGTTTTCTTGACATTGCAGCTGTGCTACGGTCATTCCCTTATTCAGTTCATTCTTTTGTTAATTCAGACTTAAAGAAATACTTATTCAGTATCTACTATTACCAGGCCATGGTGCTGGGCACAGGAATTACACATCTCATTTTGCCACTATGGAGCTTACATAATAGTGGAAGGGCTGTGACAATTTCAGTTATGGAAACTATGACACATAGTATAAATATGATGTTCAGAGAATGGGGGCATGTGTCATAATGACCAATCTACTATAGGGAGTTAAAGAAGACATCTACGAAGAAATTTGAGTGGAATTTGAACTGAATGAATAATAATTTATCTCAGTAAAAAGTAAAACAATGTTTTAGGCAAAGGAGAAAATATATGTAACAGCAAATTAGTAGACGGGAGCAGTGGACATTTGATAAACTGAACCAAGTCTGACAGAGTTGAAGCCATTGAATAAATGAGGAGGGATGAGTCTGAAGATATTTTGCAGGATATAGCTCATGCACCACTTTATAGACTATGCCAAGGTTGAGGTCTTTATTTCAAGGTTCATGGGAAGCAAGTAAAGGATTTTACATGCATAAATGTGGATACTTAAGGAAATCTGATTGAGACATGGCATGCTAGTGTTTTCGTTAGAAAAGTTTACACTGGTTTCATTGTGAAAGGGAGAATCTATTCACAAAGAAAAGCAGACCAGCTAGTAGACTGTTGCTGAAGCCCAGAAGAGAGATTATTAATAAGGATTAGATTTATAATAACAATATGGAAGAAATATACACATGTGCAAGATAAACTGTTTCCAGAGGGATGACATCAAAAGCATTGAATGCTGTAAAGTGATTAAGTAAATTAGAATTATTAAATGTCTATTGGTTTTATTTATACAGAGACCATTTTTGACAAGGGCTATTTCATTTGAGTAATAAGAGAAAAAGGCTGATTGGCGCAGGTTGGAAAAATTCCTGAAAAGTAAAGCAAGGACTCTAAAGTGTAACAGAGCTTGTTAAATAAATCTGATGGTAAACAGAATCGGGGGGGGTAGAATATTAGTTAGGGGAGGAATCAAAGCTGAATAATCGATCATTTTAATACATGATGATGTAGCAGCTTGGTTTGAGGGGTAGATCAGAAATTTGAGTTATTTTATAAGGGTATAAAAAGTTATTCTGCTTTTCATGAAGTCCAGTAAAATAATACTAGACATAAACAGAAATGAGATTTAGGCAAGATGTTAGAATATGTCCTTGAATTAAACACTGATGTTTTAGATGAGTTAAATCTGTTTTCCACTTTATTTCTAAAGAAAGTAATCCCCTTGGTTTTGTTTGAATAGTAGTATCTCCCAAGGGAAAGGAAACAGAACAGATAATTATCTTCATAGTTTACCTTCCATTCTCTGTTTCTAAATACCAAGATTATAATACGTTAGTTTTTGATCGATAGCCCTCCCCAGCAACCTTTCCTTTCTAGACTGGGTTTATTTCCTGGTTTTATACAGGTTTTGGTTAAATACTGCTTCACACCTTAAAAAACAATTCAATGACAATAACATGTTGGAGAATTTTGGGACTTTATTTTCACCAATATATTATACACAAGTACCTCTAATGTTTTATAGGCAATGATTATTATCTGACTGCATTTAAAAGTGATTTATATCTATACTGATATGTACACATTTGAAATAAAGGATTTTTTTTTTACAAATGTGTGACTTTTCAATGTATCACACATAGAAATATTGAAAGAAAATCTTTGTAAATGTGTGGCTCATCAATATATCACAGATATAAACATTCTAAGAAAATGATGCTTATGTTACTTCAATGTGATATCTCACCTAAAGTTTTAAAATATATTTTCATAGAATGCAGTACAGAAAATTTTACGATAATTTTCACATATATGGAACTAATCACATAACCCAAGGGCAATATAATTCACCTATTTGATGCTGATCCAAATCATATGCCTTGAACAACTTCACAACAAAAGTGCAGTACTTATACTGACCATATTGTTTTACACAAAACCAAAGGGTTAGGAGACTATCACAAGAAAAAAATTGAAATGTCCTACCTTTAATAATTATTAAATGAGCTATATGACATAGTAGCTATTATAATTTCATTAAAATACAGAATGCATTTTTCTCAAACATTATTAAGGTAAGATGTTTTAGAGCATAAGCATTTTTTCGGATGAAAATGAAGACTTAAAATGAAGCCACTTATTTCAACTTCTAATATAACGTTTCGAATGTCAACGTGATGAGGACGTTATTGAACTTTCTGTGATTATAATTTAACTTGTGACACATTTGCCATTTTAGGATTAGAATTCTATGTATAAGCTAACTAACAATGCTTGCATTTAGTATTAAGTGTTTGCTTTATTGATACTGGAAAAATATTTTTCTGGGTTATTGTACGGTTGATTTGCATAAATTATCATTTAATTTTAGCCTGTTACTTTTGTTTTCTTCCTAAAAAGAAAGGAAGTTTTATTAAAAGCAAATAGCCAACAAATAGCTGAATCTTAGTATTGGGTAAAAACAGACATAATATATAGAGTTACCCTTTTACATCTTCAAATTATCCAATAGTCTTTTTTCTCTTTGGAAGATCAATGATCTAATGGCCTTGGTAGCACAGTAATAATACTACATGCCTATTTCTATATATGAAAATTTGACATCATAAGACATCTGGATTTCTGGAGAAATAAAACATCTTCCGAAGAACTGGCCACATAATAATTCTTTATAGGCATATATTTTGTGAGGTGTATACTCATCTGATGAGGCTCAGGTATAGTTAAGGTAAAGAAGTGAAATGGCTAGAAGTCAATACATATTTTCAGAAATGTAAAATACTTCCACTGAAATATGAACAAATGAGTTAACATTTTTGTTATATGTTCTTTTCCATCTAAATAATTACTGCATTCTTACATTTGGATTGCCAAGGAATTAATGTTAGACATTCATTATTCATGATTCTCCTTTCTCATGATACATTTTGCTTATTTTGAACTACTACATTGAATGACTAATAGGCATACATTTTTAAGTATTTAGACAATTTTTTTTTTGCTTTCTTTTTGTCCCAGTAAACAAAAGTCTGAATAAATGTCGTATAAACCTGTCTTATACCCAGACAGGTGAATGATAGTTAGTGTCATTATATCCCTAAAATCAATATAACTTATTTTTTCCATAAGTTTTTTAGTAGTAATACGTTACCAGATATTTCATTTTTTGATAATTTCATTATTTCTCCTACCATAACATTGTTTAGCTTATAAATTTGAATCTGTTCATATATCTGGGAGACTAAGTCTACACAGAGAGTCCTCTGTTTCTTTGCCGATTCTAATTCAATTTTTTGACAAATGTAAAAAAGAATACTTCATTAATGTGTGTATACTTTGTTCTACATCAATTGAATTAGTTCACTAGGATCCCATAGATTAAAAAAAAATGTAAAATCATGTGTAACTTGAGGCTATGTGCCAAGTGTCAGGATTAAAGCTTAGCTGTTCATCTAAACCTTCATTCATTTCCTAAGATATATTTCAATTTAAATTAGTTTTATTTATCAAATTTCTAAATTACTATGAAAAGTATCTATTAAAATTACCATGAGAAACTATCTGCAGTCTGATTGCATTATAAAATATGATACACATGACATTGGGTGTTAGAAAATAAATGAGTCATTTAAAATATGAAGTATTTGCCAAGTGTGGTGGGCTCATACCTGTAATCCCAGCACTTTAGGAGGGCAAGATGGGCTGATCACGAGGTCAAGAGATTGAGACCATCCTGGTCAACATGGCGAAAACCCATCTCTACTAAAAATACAAAAATTAGCTGTGTGGGGTGGCACGCGCCTGTAGTCCCAGCTACTGGGGAACTGAGGCAGGAGAATCACTTGAATCCAGGAGGCAGGAGTTACAGTGAACCGAGATCCAGCCACTTCACTCCAGCCTGGCGACAGAGTGAGATTCTGTCTCAAAAGAAACAAAGAAGTTTTCATTCACATCAGGGCAATCCAAATATTAGTTAATTCAAAGTTTAGAAAATGTCTTTAATTTCAAAGTAAGTAAATCTTACAAGCATTGAAATTATGTGTGGCTGAGTTTCTATCTCATCACACAACTGGGTCAAAAATTATTGCATTATTAGATTTAAACTATTCAACAAGGTAGGATCCCATGTGTATTAACCTGCAGTCTTGACATTAGGAGTGGGGATATCTGAGTAGAGTATCTGGAAGATTTAAAATTTCTACACTTATCTGAAAATTTTGAGTCTAGAGTAGTGGTTTATGTCTTCTTATCAAGAATTGATCCATGTTCCATTTTGGAAGATACTACAGAGGCCTTCCTTCCACAAGGAAATAGATGCCCCAGTTTTCAGTTGCCCCTATATCCTCCCCTGGCTGCCTGGCCAAAAACCAGGTTACAATCCATCCCGGGATGTGCTGGGTCTGATAAACAAGGAGGGACTAAAAAGCCAGAGGAAGCAGTATCTGCCCAACATGCCCTGCCAGGAGGTGGAGTCCATTTATGAGACTGGATTGATGTGGAACGTACTCCATTAAAGAGAACAGAAAATAAAGAACCATTTAGAGAGAGTTTGCTGACTTGGGGAAACTCTTTTGTGATATAGGGATTGAAATTCTTGGCTTTAACTCAAGGGAATGGATTTTCAGGCAGTGTAAATGTCATCAAAATTAGGGTGATCCTTAGGAACTTTGAAAAATGTGGTAGTTCACACTGAGCAAGGTGGAAATGCCTGAGAAAGGGAAAGGTTAAAAGCTCATGAAAATGGGCATGCTGGGATAGATATAAGAACCCAGAAATCTCACCAGAGAATTCTACTTGATGGGAAAGAACAGAGGACATCACATTTTCCCAGACCATCAGGAACATGCTGTGAAGATGAACCACAGCATCCTTAAGTTTAGTGGTGGCTCTACACTGAACAGAATTTGGCTTACTGATAATGGAGATTTTAGGGCCTCTGAAACAGTGGAGACTGATTAGGAACTCTTAATTGCCAGAAGCCAGGTGTGGGAGACGATCGTAATGACTGATCACTCTGACTGCCAGCCAAAGGAGTCTGAACTGCAGAGGGTTATGGAAATGGTAGATAAAGCCCGATATTCCTAGGGAAACAATAGATGATCAGGAAATAAGGGAATTGCTTAACATAGTTATTCAAGAGAAGGCAATATTGGATAAACTAGAAGCTGAAAGCAGTTGTCCTTAAAAAAAAAAAAAGAAAAGAAAAGAAAATCTAAAGCCCTTGACCAGTTTTTGGAACTGATCCAGTTTTCAGAGTTCAGCCCCCAGATGGAAGACATGGTTTGGTTTCTGATGGGAAAGAAATGAGCGACAGCATAGCCAATACACATTATAAAGGATTTCCTTAGTCTTTTTCCAAAGAGATGTATGGCCATTAACTCAAGTGATTTTTACAATGAGGAAAAGGAAATGCCCAGATATTTTGCTGTTGGACACCAGGTTGTAGTAAACATTGATACCTGGAAAACTGCAGTGGCATCATCGCTCCTCAATTAGAGAATCTAGGACTCCAGAAATAATGACTGAGGTTTGGCTTTGAGTCTGTTTGCAAACTTACCGGTTGGACATTTTATGAGCTTACAACTGAGATGAACACACATAATAGATGGCTTGACTCCCCCATTATATTATAACAGTGGAAGCAAGTGAAGTCTCTAAAACCAACAACCGGCCAAGAAAAAAATAAAAAGTATCACATTGGAGGGTGTGAGTGGCAGAGATTAATGCCAATTTTAAAAATCTAAAAGATGCAGGAGTGATAATCTCTATCATATCTTTTTCATACAATTCCTCATTCTCGTACCCAAAGAAACTCAGTGGGTCTTGGGTTATGGCATTGGATTACTATAAGCCTCAATCTCTATTTAATAAGTGAATGAATTTATCTTCCAATCAGGAGAGAGGACTACAAAAAATTTGCATTCACAACAATATACATTTTTATATTTCCCCCAGAGCCAAGTTAACTCTCTCATCCTTTGACTAATATGATAAAAAGAGACCTGGACCATCTGGATATCCTACAGAATATCACATATATCCATCACATCAATGGAATCATATTGAACAGACAGAAGGAGCAAGAGATGGATAGATGTTGGAGGGCTTAGTAAGACATATGTGGTCCGAAGCGTGAGAAAGAAATCCTGCAAAGATTTGGCTCTGCCACTTCAGTGTTAGAGGTCCAGTGATCACCAACATGCCAGAACAGCTCCTTCAAAGTAAAAGACAGATTGCTGTCCCTTGGATCCCCTATCACAAAAAAGGAAATACAAATCTAGTAGACTTGTTAGGTCCTGGAGATAACATATTCCATATTGAGAATATTGTTTTGATCTGTATATTGGATGACATGGAAGGCTGACAGCTTTGAGCTGGACCTGAAACAGCAAAGTATAGGTCCAGTCTGCAGAACAAAGAGCTCTGTCATTTGGGCCATAAAATTGACAACCCCTATAATGCCTGGAGTTTCAGTGGTGAAAAAAGATGCAGTATGCAACTTGGAGTAAGTGCAATTGGAAGAACCACATGGGTTCTTGAGATTCTGGACAAGATCATTTGATCTTCTCTGCTGAAGATCAAATGTAACAACTTTAAAGGACAGCTTTTGGGATTTGACTCACAAACTACCTGACCACAGCATATCAAATGACAATGCACTTGAAACTGGCCATCACAGGCTGAGTTAGTTTGGATTCACAAGTCATACAGCCAGGTGAACACATTGACCATCATTATATGTTGGAAATGATACATCTAATATCAAGCAAAGCCAAGATCAGATGGCACAACAAGGTAAATGAACAGTTATCCCATATTCCCATGTAATTAGCATGGTTGCATCTGCATTCCTCTCTAAGATTATATACACTGATCTGTGAAGGGTTCTGTACAATTGACATAGAATAGAGCAGAATGCATAGGTTGGTTTATAGATGTGTCGGCTTGGTTTAAAAAAAGCAGTTGAAAAATGAATGGTAGTTGCAATGCTGCCCCACTCAGAAGTAGCTTTAGAATACAGCATGAGGAGAAGCCTTCCTAATGAGCGAAGCTGTAGGTGGCCCACCTGATCATCCACTTTGTGTGGAGGAAGTAGTGGCCCTAGTTTGAAATATATATGAACTCATCAAAGGTGGAAAATGGTCTGGCAGCTGGTGGGGGCCTGGCAAGAAAAATAGTGGAATATCAAAGACAAAGAGTTGTGTTTTGTAGAGACACGTGCATGGACACATGAGAGTGGTTATAAAGTGTGAAGAAGGTTATGTTACAGGCTAGCGCTCACTAGAATACATCCATCACAGAAGCACAGAAGCAGCACTAAGGAGCCAAGTAGTCAGAATGACTCCATTCATTGGTGTCAGCAAGTTTGCCAGAATGTACCCCAATGCTGAGATGGTGGGCACATGAATCAAGTGACCACTGTGAAAGAGATGGGAGGAACGTATGGGCTCAATAGAACAGATTCCCACTTATCGGGGCCTCTCTAGCCGTTCCTGCCACTGCGGCCAACAACGCGTAATAGCTCTGTGACACTATTCCTCAATTATACACACTGGGCAGTGAATGGTAATTTGATTACATTTTCCTTTACTGTCCTGGAAGGGCCGTTGTCTTGTTCTCTAAGAATAAACGTTTATTTTAGGCTTAAGTTTTTCCTTCTTGTCCATAAGACCTCCAATACCATAATCCAGGGGCTTACAGAAATCCTGATTCAAAGACATACAATATAGCATCCAATCATTAAAAATAAAATATAAAACAAGCAAAAACATCACAATAAAAGAGATGTGGGGATGGAATAATCACCGAATGATTCACTGATTATCTTGTATTCTCCACCACCCAGAAACTACAGGAATGCCTGTTGAAGGTGAAGCTGAGGGGATAAATCAGAGGCATGCTTTGTGAGAATGAGGTACTCCTTTTCAGGATGCACTGTGGGCATTAAATCAGAGACCACCGTATGGCACTATGACCTCAAAAGGAAGAAGATATAGATTTGGGAACCAAGGCATAGAAGCAGAAGAAACTTGCTTACCGTTACTCCCAATGACCTTCTGGAGACTTTGTGCTTCCCATCCCTTCAATTTTGGATGCCACAGGATTAGAGAGCCTGTTCTCCAACAGAGGTACACTCTTACCAGGACACAGCAAGATATTCAAACTACTGCAAAGCTAGTGATGCCACCTGGACACTTTAGGAATCAGTAGGCCAGAAAATAAATTACCAACTTTTCAGAGGCAATTAAATCTGATCATCCCAGGAGAAGGTAGTGCTGCTGTTGTACAATGGTTACAGGTAGCCATGAGTATGAAGCTTGGGTGATTCACTTGAGTGATTCACTTGGTTGACTCATGTTACTCCTTCACCTAATTTCAACCATAAATGGACAAGTGCAACATTTCCAGTCTGAAAGGTAATGGTTACGAGGGCTTTTATTAGGATACTTCAGGAGGTGTAAGGATACTTCTATCAGGACACTTCAGTGGGGGCAAGCAACGAGCCTTGGCGGCTTCCACGTGATATTGGGCCTGCAGGTGCACAGAAAATAAGAGCTGAGTTTGGGGAACCTCTGCCTAGATTTCAGAGGATGTTTGGAAAAACCTAGGTGTCCAGGCAGAAGTCTGCTGTGGGTGTGGAACATTCATGAAGATCTTCTACTAGGGCAATGCAGAGGGAAAATGTGGGGTTGGAGCCCCCACACAGAGTCCCCACTGGGCACTGCCTAGTGGAGCTGAGAGAAGGCTATCATCCGCCAGATCCCAGAATGGTAAATCCACTGACAGCTTCCACTGTGCATTTGAGAAAGCACATTGACACCAGCTCATGAAAGCACCTGCAGGAGCTGTACCCTGCAGAACCACAGCAGAGCTGTCCAAGGCCTTGGGAGGCCACCCCTTGCATCAGGGTGCCCTGGATGTGAAGTGTGGAGTCAAAGAAAATCATTTCAGAGTTTTATGATTTAATAACTGCTCCATTGGTTTTTGGACTTGCATAGGCCCCTTTCTTTTGGCCATTTTCTCCTGTTTGGAAGAGGAACATTTACCCAATGCCTGTACTTCCATTGTATATTGGAAGTAACTAACTTGTTTTTTATTTTACAAGCTTCTAGTTAGAAGGGACTTGCCATGTGTCAATTGAGACTTTGGACTTGGACTTTTGAGTTAATGCTGGAATAAGTCAAGACTTTAGGGGACTGTTGGGAAGGCACAGTTGATTTCAAAATGTGAAAAGGACATGAGATTTGAATGGGGCCAGAGGCAGATAATATAATTTCGCTCTGTGTCACCACCCAAATCCTGTTTTAAACTGTAATCCTGTTGTGTCAAGGGGGGGACTTGGTGTGAGGTGATTGGATTATGGGGGCGGTTTCCCCATGTTGTTCTCATGATAGTGAGTGAGTTCTCATAATATCTGATGGTTTAAAGGTGAGGCACTTTCTCTCTCTCTTTCTCTCTCTATCCTGCCACCACGTAAAACATGCCTTGCTTCCTCTTCTGCCATGATTGTAAGCTTCCTGAGGCCTCCTTAGCCATGTGGAACTATGAGCCAATTAAGCCTCTTTACTTTATAAATTGCCTAGTCTTGTTTTACTCCCACTTTTTCTCAGTGCTTGTTTCCTGGAGAACTAAACCTGTGCCAAAAATTATCTTAGTAATGTATACAGTATTCATGACTTTATCCCTATTGTCCAAGAGATGGTTGCTACTCTATAAATCTTAGCTGAATGATTTAATGCTATATTCTATGCACAATTTCTGAGAAATGTGAGTGAAATTACTCATTTTCCAATTCTTTGTTTGTTAAGGTAAATTCTTGATACCAAATGATTAGTTGCAGTGAAGATACTGGTATTTTTTTTCTTTAAATTTAAATAGATTTTATTTTATATTAAGAGAAATTAAACAAGAATAAACTACTAAAATTATGTGACAGTAACATTTTTATTGTTGATGTTGTTGCATGTTATTTTTCCCTCCAAACACTTCTAGAACTTTAACAATTAAACTAAGACTCATACATAGGTGATATTTGTGGCAACTTTTAGGAGGCAATTACCAAGGACACTCTCAGACTCTAAGGGTCTCAAAATCTGTCTTATGTGTCTATGTCCTAAACCTCCTAAACCTGACACTATCAGCGCATTTAAGTCTGATGGTAGTAGTTTTATTAGGCAAGGCTTTCCAGAAAAACAGCACAGGCAAAGACGGAGACCGACAGACTGACATATTTGTAGACATAGATTTATTGCAGATAATTTACTCTCATGATTGTGGGTACTGGCAAGTATGTCAATTGTAAGGCAAACTGGCAAGCTGGAAATTAAAATAAGAATTGAGATTGCAGTTTTGAGTCTGAAGTCTGTGAAAAAGCAGGCTGGAAATTCAGGCAGAGTTTCTATGTTGAATTCTAGATAAGAATTCCCTCTTTGGGAAGCCTCATTCTTTGCTCTTAAGGCTCTCGATTTATTAGGTGAGGCCTTGTCACACTATAAAAGGCAATATGCTTTATTCAAAGTCTATGAGTTTAAATATTAATTTTATATAAAATATATCTTCACAGCAACATTTACATATGAGTGTTTGACCAAATGACTGGGTACCATGGCCTACACGAGTTGACGTATCACACATTTGGTATTTTATCTAAATGACCAAACTGAGATACATATCCTGTTTCTGGAAAAAAAAAAAAAAGAGAGAAATTGTGTAGTTCGTCATATGAAGACAACATGTTTAAAATTAAATTAGTATGTTAACTACTTTTATATAATGAAATGCAGTACATTAAAAAATTCTAGATTAATAAAGTTAATACTTTAATTCAACATTTTTACATGTTAAATACTATTGTGCATTCAATGAAGCGTTATTATGCCACAAACTTGAACCTCTTCCACCTTATCCAAGGGTATAGGTAAAAGATCATAACAATACACATAATGGATTAATGTCTCTAGGAATTTTTTTTGCCAGTGGCTTTCAACTGCAAATAAGTTAAAGAATATTATTTCTGTAGCTTAAATTTTTTTCTTTTTTTTTTTTTAAGATGGGATTTCACCATGTTGGTCAGGCTGGTCTTGAACTCCCGACCTCAGGTGATCTGCCCGCTTTGGCCTCCAAAGTGCTTGGATTACAGGCGTGAGCTACCACGCCTGGCCAGGTTAAATTTTTATTGTTTTTAATCATTTAAACTTATTTTAATTCTGGTGGGTACATAATATGAGTATATATTTATGCAATATATGGCTTATTTTAATAAAGGAATTGAATATGTAATAATAATATCAGCATTAAGTGAGGCATCCTTCAGTGCTAGCATTTATCCTTTGTTTTACAAACAATCCAATCCTACACTTAAAAACAATTTTTACATGTACAATTTTTATTTAGTACAGGGTTATTTTTATGGTCATAATAAAAATTATAGACAAGTATAAATATAATTCATTTTTAAATTCTTAATAAATGTTTGTTCAAATTAAAAAAAAAAAAAGAAATTGTGTAGTTCTATCATTCTCATACCTGCAGGAATAAGCTTTACAAATTGTATAGAAAATATGACAACCAGGTTTTGTGAACAAGTGAGTTTCAATTGAAGTGATTAGAATGAAGGAGCACAATGAGATGCAAGGCATGGTAAGGATGGTCCTTGACTCCCAGGTTTCCACTTATGAAAAGAGAAGACAAGTGCGCTCTAGAGATTAAGAAAACTGGTAATATACTCTGCTTTTCATGTTTCTGAATAACTGTCTTATTCAGAATATCTGATTAAAGCGATCTGAGGCCAGGCACAGTGACTCATTCCTATAATCCCTGTACCTTGGGAGGCAGAAGGAAAATATATCACCTGAAGTCAGGAGTTCGAGACCAGCCTGGCATGATGAGGAAACACTGTCTCTGCTAAAAACACAAAAAAATTAGCTGGGCATGGTGGCGGGTATCTGTAATTCCAGCTACTCAGGAGGTTGAGGCCAGAAAATAGCTTGAACCTGGGAAGCAGAGGTTGCAGTGAGTGGAGATTATGCCACTGCACTCCAGCTTGGGCAACAAGGGCAAAACTCTGTCTCAAATAAATAAATGAATAAATACATACATAAATAATAGAGTGATCTGAGAACTCACTGCAGAGGTAGACACAGGAAATAAAAGAAATACTATGTTGATGAGAAATAAAAAGAGAGGTCATTGTGTATTCTTTATCCTCTTTCATTGGACCAAAGAACTATCACAATTATATTAAAATATTTACAAATTAGAGAACTATGCAACTAGAATGTGTTTCAAGCATATTTAACATATAGTCTCTCATTTTAGATAACTGAAACTTGTAATTCAGGAAGAGGAAATGAACAGTAAAAGTTGTTAATTTTATCCCTTCTTATATTGTCAGGCTTAATTCCCTTTTCCTTTATTTTATTTTATATACTTTTTGTTTTGTGGTTTTTTTTTTTTTTTTTTTGAGACAGAATTTCATTCTTGTTGCCCAAGCTGGGGTGTAATGGCACGATCTCAGCTGATCACAACCTCCGCTTCCCAGGTTCAAGAGATTTCCCTGTATCAGCCTCCCAAGTAGCTGGGATTATAGGCACATGCCACCAGGCCTGGCTAATTTTGTATTTTTCTTAGTAGAGATGAGGTTTCTGCATGTTGGTTAGGCTGGTCTTGAACTCCCAACCTCAGGTGATCCACCCACCTCAGCCTCCCAAAATGCTGGGAGTACAGGAGTGAGCCACTGCACCTGGCCTTAATTTCATTACGAAAGGAAAGTTTATTTTAAAGAAAATTATTGCCCAGAGTGAAATAAAGATCATGCTTAAAAATGTAGTTAATTTTTTGAAATCAGTGATTAAAAGGGCAATTTTTCAATACTATGCTGCATCAGTGAGTCCAGTAACAGAAATGGAGGAAATATGAGACTGTCCACATTTGATTTGGGATCAGGATTTTGAAGAGGAGAGAGATCCTTGTAAAGTTCATTTACTGTCCAAGTCCACTCTCTAACATCTTGACTAACTAGAAATAAACACCACTTCATCTTATCAAAAGCTTTGGTTCCTCTATCTCAAATAAATATTTCATTTAATAAAATTGTGTTTATGAATTAAAAGTTTATTTTTACTGTGATTCTCCCTCCCCATTTAAAAAAAACCTGTTCACATAGTCTTTCTTTGATTTTACAGAACTTTATCTTGGTTTTTAGGTGATCTTTAATGAAATATAATATGCAGAGTAAATTATGAAGATAAAAACAAAGTGAGATAGAATTTAAGTAGTAAAAGAATTGACATTCCAAGATTCCAAAGTCCTAATGTGGAATCATTGGAAAACCACAAGGCACTGTGTCAATGCAACTAAGTTGTTCAAGATATTCATTTTAGTTATAGTTAAAATTATCCAAATAATACCTGACATAGTCCAGGTAGGGAGAATGGTACAAGAGTTTCCTGACAGTTTTGCAGTTTAAGAACAAACAAGCAGAGTGGCGATTTTTTGCATTAATTTGTGTAAAAATTGTGTCATAATTTATTGTTTATTTTACTGATAGCTTTACACTGAGAAATAGAGTAATTTAATGGATATTTACTTTGTTGATCCCTTTGTTTGAAAAAGCCTTACTTCTTATGTGTTTGTGCATTTGCAATGGGGTATTGAAGGGGTTAGTAATCTTGTTATTTCTGTAATTGAAGATTCTCACATGTTGTTTTTTGGCATGCAAGGTTTGTTTTATGTATGAATTAATTCTATCATATCAACATATATTATCTACTTCACATTGTGTTTGGAGAAGCTAATGGGTGGGTATTCCATTTCATATGCAGATATTTGAAACAGCCTCAGTAAAATTCCTGCTAGTTCTAAAGATATGCCTACAGGTATTACATGAGACTTCATTATATAGAATAAAAATTTTGGTAAACCAAAAAAAAAGGTTTTCAGCTAACCAGCAGAATAGAGGCTCCAGAAACATGCCTGCACTCATAAAATTCATTGATGATTGAGAAGGTGACACTGCAGTGCAGTTTGGAAAGGGTGGTCATTGTAATAAACGGTGCAGGGTTCATTTCTACATGAAAAATGCTGACCCCAACTTTATAACAACTGAGATAAAAATTTATCCAGATGGATTGTATATTTAAATGTAAAAGATAATCTTCTGATAAAAGATAGTTTTTACCCTCCCATTTCCAGCAGTTGTAGAACCCAGCTATCCTTCTCTCCCGCCCCACTCATTTTTCACCCTCACCCTTCCCTACTCCTTCTTCCTCAGCTCATAAAATACGTTGTAAATAGACATCATTAGAGGAGAAATTTCCCATTAAAGAAATAAACTTGCTTGCCTTTATGTCCAAATTATTTGTTTTGCTTTTATTAAAATAGAAGCTCTAGTTCTGTTCTATTAAAGAACAAAACTCAAAACCAACAAATACAAATATGCCACTTTTGTTCTGAATCCTCTCTTTGTGCTTTCCTCATCTACAAGTAAGGCTATTACTCATTTGGTTATTGTGGGTATTAAATCAATTACGTGGAAAGTACTTAAAATAGTGCCTTGCACTTGGTAGTCACTCAATATGTGTCAGTTACTGCTATACCCAACACCAACAGTATCTTAAGGAAGTTGATGATACTTGTGACCTCCACTTCTTCATCTCTTCAATACTAAAATCAAGCAGGATTTCACCAATGGAGAAAAAAAATAATTATCACTCCCTAAAATATTCTATTGCATATGGAAAATAATTTGGATTCCTTGTGGCTATGCCCTTTGAGGCCCGAGGTGATCTAATCCTTAATCATTTCTTATACTTTCTCTTAAAACTGTTCCTATTTTGTTCACTATGGCCCAAGTATAATGGTTCACCTAACATGCCAATTATATTCCTGTCTTTGTAATGATTTAAAATCTGCCTCATGCACATAAGTTCTCATGAAAGTATGGATTATTTTTCTCTGACAAAAAATTCCCAACACCCATAATAATACCTGGCACATATTGGGTAGTCAAAAGTCACGTGTAAACTAAAAGAATTACTTCCCCATTATGCTAATGAAGATACTCCAAGTTTCCTAGTCCAATACACATGTGGTTTTATATATGTTTCTTTTTCAGGAGGAAATTAGTCTACAATTTACTCCTTAAAATTTTCCTTTTTTCGGCTTTGGTGACACTTTTCTGATTATTGCTTTCTTTTTACCCCAGTCCCACTGTGTTTTTTCCATGTAGGTATTCTTTGCAAGAAATATCTTGGATATCTCTGGATGTCCTATTTTTGAATACCCTAAAATTTGTTCTTTATTTATTCTGTCTTTTCTCCCCAGGTAACAAATTCAGCCCTATGGCTAATGATTCCTCAATTTCTATCAATAGCTTTATCCTATCCTTAAGCCCCAGACTTGTATGACTAGTCAGCTACTTCTCATCTCTGCGTGTTTTCAATTAAATGTAGACGTGCCTTTTTTCCTCAAACCTGTTTACCCCATGCTCCACACATCAGTAAACCATGCTGTTAGCCAAACAGTTGCTCAAGGCAAACACATAGATGTTCTCTAATATTCCTTCTCTCTCCTCCACATCACAAGTCGTCTTACCTCAAAAATCCATCTTGGACTCTCCTACTCTCTCTGGGTTCAATAAATCATAATCATTGGCGATCTCTACTATTCTACAACTGCTGATACCACTACTGCTGCTGCTGCTGCTAATCACTCCCACCACCACCTTTACTACTGCTACTTAGTTATCTATACCTGCTTTCTAAATAGTTTTCATCCCTATACTTTTGTTCCTTCCAATATGTATTCCCCGCAAATTAAAGATCTTGCCCATTTCTGCTTAGATAGCCAAATGCTCCCTATTAAGTTTTCGTTAATCTTAGGATGATAAAACATCCAAAGTCTAAAGGTCTTACTAAGATTAAAGGGTACTTCAAGTTCAGCCTTCAGTCTCCCAACGCTTACTATGCTTCAGCTGTGCTGGTCTCCTCTTTCTATACTTCAGATTCTCCGTATCTTTCTAGATTAGACTTTGCGCTAACTTATTTCTCTGGAGGCTGTTTTCTTTCACTCTGCATGATTGTCTCCTTTAACTTTCCTCAGTTTACTGTTTAGTTGCTACTTCCTCAGAAAATTAGTTCTTCCCAGAGCACATTAAGTATACTACATTTTTCCCACTTGTTCTATTATAGGTAGTTTCCTCACTGATATTATCAAAGGTTTTTAAATTTTATATTATTACTCAGTTATCCACTGGAATGTGAATCCTAGATTTAAGGATCTTGATTTTTTTGCTCACTAGTTAATCATTAGAATCTGGTGCACTGCAACCCTTGCTGTTTCAGCTGTAGTTAATGTTCAGTAAATATTTTGAATAATTGATTATATCATTCCCAGTGGATGTCAGATATTGATAAAGTAACACCTTGCTACTCAAAGCATGATCTAGACGAGCAGCAGTGGCATCACCTGGGAGCTAGTTAGATTTGCAGAGCCTGAATTTTAGAAACATCCCAGTTGGTTTATGCACATTAATGTTTGAGAAACATGGATTAATACACGTAGATTTTTTTGTTTAAACACGTACTATCTGAGACTCCAAAACTTTTTATCAAAGAATTTTGTGTTTAATCACAAAAGGCTCTTAGAAATGAAGAATATTAAGTAGTACTTGAAAAGGGGCAAATGGACCAAATGAATGTGGAGTAGGTAGGAGCCAGAGGAGGTGGGGCATATCTGTAGTCCTAGCCTTTAGGGAGGCTGAGGCAGGAGTTGAGTCCTGCTTGAGTCCAAGAGTTCCAGGCTGCAGTGAGCTATGTTTGCATCACTGCGCTCCAGCCTGGGAGACAGAATGAGACTCTCTCTTCCTAAACAAATCAAAACAAAATGAAAACAGAAAAGTGGGAAAACATGGAGTGTTTTAAGAAAGGCTCGTAGGCAGGAGCTAGTGAACCACATGTAAAGGGAATCAAGACTAGAAAAAGAGCTCCGTGTCACCCTGGTAGTGGCATAGAATCAGGCACACAGATCAGGATAAATGAAAACCAATTTTAAGTGAAGCTAGCAACTGGAAATGTAAATGTCTTCTTCAGATCTAAAGAAAAGTTGCAATCACAGAGATACTCAAAATAGAATGTTTAATATCACATGCGGGAGAGTTTATAACGTATTGCTGTGATTGCTGAGGAAGTGGAAGTTGGCTATAGCTTTATTCTAGATGTGATTCAATTTGTATATCCACCACAATTTATATATAGTGTACTAAGAAAAATGGTACTATGACATAGTGTTCTATTTCTTTCCATCTTCCTAAAACACAAAATAAATGAACTTAAATTTCCTAGAACATAAACACTAAACTGATGCAAAAAATTGGCCTTTGGTTGGGTTTTTGGTGCAGACATTTTTATTAACTGTTAGAAGTGACAAAAGTCTAAGACATTCTCTAGAACAGCAGGAAATCCAACAAGTGATATGGCTGAAGGTTTCACATGTGTAACAAGTTGCAAAAACATATGTCCTAGCATATTTTAATGTTTCCTAAAATACAGTTTAAATGAAAAAGAAGAAAAATATTAAACACAATAAAGTTACCCAATGCATATATTACACCTTTTTCTGATACCCCTTTTTTATGAAAATGTGCTTCCTGAGAAGACAGGCCACCTGGCATCATGCAGAATTCCCACATGGACTTTGTTAAGTGGTGCTTTAGGATAATAAAGAATTTTTGGCTGAAAGTTTTTTACAAAATGCTAAATTTGTTTCTCACAACTGAATAAAGAGAAAACTACACATTTTCAAATATTCAATAAATTAAGCTGTAAAGTTATTCAACCATATGCATCTAGATTCTTCTGCAACCAAAATAAATATAATAAGGGAAAATATTCTTTTGAGTTATTTCTGCAGGAATCCTGTCTCAATTAAAGATATAGATTGGAATACCCCTGGTGGTGCTTAGCACAAACGAAATATTTTGTTATTTTGCAAAATGGGAAAAATATAAAAATCACCTTGGAATGCCTCTATTTCTTTGGACATATATATTACAATTAAGATATAGACATGCACCTTAGCTGCAGTAGGATTATCAACATAATCTAAATACTTTTACGATTTCATTCTTCACACAGGCTGTTTCCTCAGCTTTGAATAATGTCCTTAGAGTGACGGTTCCCGTGGAAAGTTTGACGACCTACAAAGTCAGACAAATGTGAACCTACTAGAAAATAAATTTCTTACTGTTTATTTAATTACGTCTCAGAAACCCACATTTGAATACGAGATTGCTGATGTCAAGTACCACAGCTAATTCATCTTCACACTCCCAAGTCTAGCAAAGTTATCAATGTTATCCTAACCCTTCAATGTTTCCTGAATGAATGAATAAGTACATGAATACAGATTTTAAATTAATACTTGATTGTGATTGTTCAGGTTTTACAGAGAAGTTCCGCACCAGAGAAGCAAGGAAACATTCCCACTTGTATCAGGATGGGTAACATGTGATGCAGTATTAAAACTCAAAAGTCTTGATGACTTAAAATAATGAAGATTTATCAGTCATGCCTTATTTCTATCATAGTTGGCAGAGATCTCTGTTCATTGTGGCCAGTAAAGGGTCCAGCCTAATGGTGTATTCAGTGTCTTAATAGTGCCTGTTATCATGCCAGAGAGAGAATGAATAATTACAAATTAACTTTAAAAGCTTCTCTCTACAGTTACTAGCAGCACTTCACACATTTTGCTGGCCAAAACAAATTAAAAAGGCAAATTTGATTCCAAGAGTAGAGAATTCCAAGGGAAGAGAGGTACCCTACCATGTGCCTGAAAAAGAAAAGCTGGTAATAATTGGTTAACAGCAGTAATGATTATTCCAACACATTTTTTTGAACATTTTCAAAGGTTTTTAAGACCAGAATATAGTGCTCTGTCACCATCTCTCATATTTCCAAAAAGTGTGTGGGTGGTTCTGGGAGTGGAAGGGAAAATATCTTGTGTGAAATGCTGAGTAATGATTTTAATGCTGGAGGAGTTTTCACCCAGACAACAATTTCATTGCTAATGTTATTATGGATAAAATGCACATTTGTATAACATGAGAACAGCTTATGACATGACAAATGTATTTCCCATGCTGTTTCGTGATGCTTTGCATGTTTTGACTTATAATTGAATATTTTGAATCTATAGTTATATTTATAGCTACATAGAGCATCTCACTTCAAGCTCAAGCAAAAGAAGTACCTATAGAAGCATCCAGTACTTCACTGGTGGCAATCAGTAAGTTTTGCTTGTTCTTACTGTTAACATAGAATTCAATCAGATTTTATATACTACTCTTGTTACATTTTATTAAAATCCTAAGCACAATATTAAACAAGTTTTAGTTGAAAACTCTTGTTCCTCTTATGTTCAGGGTTAGAACGATAAAATGACAGAATTAGATATCCCTGTGGCCTTAGCTCAAAAGAAGTGAAAAGTAAACATACAGAATATGTATGTGTATATATATATATATATATATATATATATATATATATATATATGTTTTCAGGTAATATTTGTACCAAGAAAGAGATATTCAGTTTAGATTTTCATCATCATATCTAATAAACACTATGAATTTTTAGTAATAATTATTTTTATTCATATCATTAGTAACTGTATCTCTATTCTTATTTTATTTTGAAGTTAATTATTTCTTTGAGTGGTTGTGGTTTTAAAGGGCATAGGATACTGAAGTCTAAAGATATCTTTATGTAATGTATATCCATGTTTTTAAATGCCTTGTCAAAGTGAGTTATAATCTGGAAAAGAATTCTCAGGGCATATGCAGGTCAAATCCCTCCTCCACGCACTATTGCAGAAAAGTTCATCACAACAAAAAGAAGTTCATGTAAGTGCTGGCTGAAAGCCTATGTTAACAGAGTCCTGCATCTAACAAAAATGAATTCCCCAGCACTGAGTCAGAGTTTAAGAAGTCTTTATCTGTAAAAGTCATCGTAAGTTTTAATAGCCAAAAGGTTTATTCTGTGTTATAAGTTTTTTGTCTCTTTTTGATTTCATTGAGCAATTGTTCATTTTGTTTCTGTGAGATGTATTGGTGAGCTACTTGATTCCCAGCATTTTTTTTTCTTTCACATTCTTGAGATCCAGGGGGCTCAGGGAATGAAGCATATAGTATCTGTGCCCTAGGGTAAAGATTCCATGCATTGCTGAGATTTCAGAGACTACTGCTTTCTATAGTTGAACCATTGTATTATAATAAACAATATTTAGTGAATACTGAGTATCATTCATTTTTTCAGAGATCAAAAAGTATTAACACTGTTGAGCTAGAGCTTACCACCCCCCCACCAGCATACACACATAATGTACCAGATATAAAGAGGTAAGCCTCATGTACCTAGTAGAATGGTGGTGGTATAAAATAAAGGCCTCCAAACTCTTTCTTTTCTATTTGCATGGGGGATAAGGGTATCAGAGGTTATATGCAACCATCTAGGGCACCTAGGAATTCATACTACCTTGGAACACTGCAAAATCTATGGTCTTATTACATAAGGTCTTGGTGATACTCTGTGGAAAGTCAGTGGGGACTTGAGGATAACTGAGTGTACTGCTAAAATGAGTGCACTGATAAAATTGTCAGTTACCAGATTCACGACATGGGGGTGTGAGGACAGGGGAAGGAGGTGGCAAATAAATTTAGAAGGGACGTGATTGTTTGCCAGACGTAGAAGTTTGAATGCTCACAAATCACAAAGATGGCAGAGATCAGATTCAGTGAGAGTAAGGGAGTACGGAAAGCAGAAGGACAGGAGATGGCGGTGTAAGAGGGGCCTATAGAGAAAGGTTTTGGAAGTGAATGAAAATTACATAGTAACAGATGCAGCCATGCTGGTGAGCAGCTCAGGGATGGTAACTCCAGACAACACTGGAGCTGGGCAACTAGGAGCCCAGTAGAATAAAAGAAATGTAAAAATTATGGAGCTAGTTTTTTGAGCAACATTTGTGTGACCTGCAGTAATTACAGTTACTACACGTTGGGAAGTAGATTAAAAGTAGAAAAATTCATACCAACTACCTGTAGAGTTCAGGGTGCATAATTCTTGCCTAAATCATACTGAGTTTCCATGACAGGTGTTCCTAGTTGCCTACTGATATTTGTTTCCTCATCCTTCTTTTCAAAGAGAACGGTGATTTGTGTGCAAGTGTGTGACATTATTCCAGCTTTCTCAGTTACATGTAATCATAGTGAGGCCTCCCCTAAGAGTTAAGGGTTGTTATCTGATATAGTCCTCACCACTGAGATTTCTGCGGAAGTACCCAGGTGAGTATTCCAGGAAATGATTTCTGTTTTTGTTTGTTTAAGAGAACTGACTTCCCTGGCTGCTAAGTGTGTGTTCCTCAAAAATTCATGTGTTAAAATCCTATCCCCTAATGTGATGGGAGTAGGCAGTAGGGCCTTTGGTAGAGGATGACACCACAAGGGGTTTACATTCATAAATGACATTAGTGCCCTATGAAAGAGAGTTGGCAGACACCCCTTCCACCATGGGAGGATGCAATGAGAAAGTGGCTGCCT
The DNA here is from genome assembly GCF_009761245.1 of Sapajus apella. Classification (NCBI taxonomy): domain Eukaryota; kingdom Metazoa; phylum Chordata; class Mammalia; order Primates; family Cebidae; genus Sapajus; species Sapajus apella. The sequence goes on from NW_022436948.1 coordinate 33,316,600, forward strand.
ATCAAGGATGAGAGCCTTACCAGGCTAATATGGCCATGCTTTCACGTCAGACTTCCCAGCCTCCGGAATTGTGAGGAACAAGTTCCTGGTATATTATATTCTAGCAGGGGAGCCTGAACAGACCAAGACACTGATGCTGCCCTCTTCCTTTTGTCCTTTGTCTTTGATTCTTAACTACATGGAGCAAGAATGTAATATCTAGATATGAAGTTGCCAACTTTTGAACATGAAAACAAAGGCCTTGAATTAAAGCTCGCTAAGCAGAAATCTGTAAAGAGCCTGGACTCGGAGGGTTTAGAGAAGTCACTTCATTATCATCCCTGGACTTTCTTGCTATGTGATATAATTTATCCCCATGTGACTAAGCCTCAGTAGACAGGTTTCTGTTATAGGCAGCCAAACATGGTACATAATTGGAAAAGCATCCAGTTGCAATGATGTTGCTATGGAAAAGTTATGTCTTACGGAAGGAAATCCTGACTCTTCAGATGACTGACATGCCCTACTGGTGAACTCAGCGATTTAAAAACAGGGCAGTAGTTGGCTGCTATCCTGCCATTTCAAATCTGGCTCTCCAGGTGTTCAGGAATATTCATAATCAAAAGAATGTTAATTTCTTTATGATAATCTATGCTATGCTACTCAGTTTTCTTAAAATGTTATTATTCTGTGAAATTGATCCTTAGGTTAATTTGTAGGGGAAAATAACTTGCCAGGTCAAAGTTAGAATAAATTAGAGAATGAAAGGCAGGATATGTTCTAAAAAATCTGAAAATTGGTTGCAAAGTCACAGTTAATTTAATTATCTAGTCTTACTGCCTTGGAATATTAATACAAAATGAGAATTATAATGAAATTAGTCCCAAATACAGCCTATTGAAATGTTTAAGACATGGTTTGGTTATCTACTTTAAATATCTTTTATAATCAAAGATATCATTTTAATAATAATCACTTTATTTCATAAAGTCACATTTCCATTTCTATTGTGTAACCTAATGAAACACATTTGTTATCTCCCAGTATGTTACATACTTTCATTGAATATTTTCAAATATAAATATGCAGCCTAAAATTATAGAAAACAATGTGCAAATACAGAGTTGAATAAAGTAACTTATATATATATAGTTGAAATAACAAGTAATGTATTACGATTCCAAGTAACATAAGCAGGCAGATCTGGTATTTTCTTGAGTATGACTATATAAACTGTGGAAATGCACAGTATGCACACGATTTAAAATGTTTACTTGTAAGAAAACTCTGATTCTAGTGTTTAAACACAGAGTCTGGTCCAGTTTAATTTGAATTACCTTTGGAAGAAAAATTAAACTTCCTATTCTGTATAAAATTCAGGCCACTAATCTGTTACATTAAATTAATTATATTAAACACACACATGCATACTTATACACAAGAGTCCAAGGCTTATTGTTCCAAAAACTCTGTTTATAAATTAAAGAATTTTCTGCTAGGATTCAGTATGATTTACATCTATTAAACTGACTTTATAACCAGCAAGCATCAACTAGTTTAGAGTCCTTAGATTTGACAGTTAAATAAAACTAATGTTATTGAAGGCACTTTTCTTAAAGTAAGCCTTCTTTCCCTGATAAAATATCTTATGATGCATTTCAGATCTTATCTATCTAGGAAAATATGATTACATTAAATTCCAATGTCCAAGATGGTTTTTGCACACACATTGTAGTTTCTAAAGTCTTAAAAAAAAAATCTCAATCCATGAAAAGATATGGAAGAACCATAAATGCATATTACAAATGTTAAAAAAAAAAGAAAGCTAATCTAAAAAGGCTATCTACTATATGATTCCAAATATATGACATTATGGAAAGGACAAATCTATGGAGACAGGAAAATATATTTTCCAGCAGTTTCACAGGAGGAGGACAAATAGGCTGAGCACAAAGGAGGGGCAGTGAAATTATTTTGTATGATACTCTAGTTATTAGTAGCTAGAATAGGTTTAGAATTCAGTAAAATATTAATAAACAACAAAAAATGAACAAATGATTAATCTAATTAAATATTTTAGTTTGTGTTTGAAAAACACACTAATTTTGCAAATGTATATGTAGAATGCTTGATTGTGGCTTTTCAGTGATTATATGTTCATTTGAATCAGGGTATTTCCATGACCCCTTCATGGGTGGGAACCAAAGTACACAAGCTCTGAAGTCAGCTGGCTACTCTGGCCCTGGCAGTGATGAACTCTACTCAGTGCAACCTGCTGCATTCCACACCTTGTTGGGAGCATGCAGATGAGTGGGGGCAGAAGCCAGGGAGAGTGCTTTTGGTTGCCAGCAGGAGCAAACTCTACTAGTCCTGTGGCAGTGTCTGGGAGGGGTGCCCTCCCTAACAAAGGAAGTGTTACAATGCTCTTGTAGTTCAGCCATCCGCAGATGGCTTAAATGTTAACAGCTCAGTGGCCTTTTAGGGTGAGGTGGCTGCGGTCTGCCATCTGGGGCAAAAGGTCGATGTGACAGCCTTATGCATCCACACACAAATAGCACCTGAGCTGCTGTCTAGTGTCCAGGAAAAATGAGGTAGCAAAATGAATTGAAGGATGGTAAATGGGGCATGGGGATTTGATTGCCAATGACCTTGGCTCTCAGTGGGAAGGGGAGCTTGAAAAGGGGACTGGGCAGGAAGATAATCTCCTGAAGTCAGGCCATCTTTGGCTGGATTCTTCTCCAAAGTTAAGCCATCAAGCTATCTCTCTGAAGTCAAGCTGCTTCTCTCTGACATCCAGTAATGGTCTTTGATGTCCAGTCATAGTCTCTAACATCCAGTCACAGTCTCTGATGTCCAGCTGCTTCTCCTGTCTCTGTCAGCTGAGCCTGGGGGTTTTATGGGTACAGGATTGGGGGTGGGGCAGGCCATGCCTGGTTTTGGAAAAGGGGGTGATTTCAGGCTATTTGGCTTGAGGGTGGGGCCCTTGCCAGGGCCATGCCCTCTTTTACTCAGAATTTCCCTGCCTCTTGTCCCTATCAAATTGTTAATAATTGCATGTGGCAATTTGCCTTTTTCATTTTTGTTCTCCCAAGTTGTACAGAATGTTTTTTCAAGGACTACATTATATGTGACATTACAGCATATTAAATGCAGAAGCAGAAAGAGAGTTGTCTTCTATTGTCAGACATTAACAAGACTTATAAAAATATAAATAATACCATACTACTTACCATTTTTTTAAACAAGCTTTTTAAAAAACATCATTCATATTAATATGTAGGGGTTTATTATTTTAAAAAATAAATTGATAAATTTTGTTTTAGTTTTAATGTCTAATTGTTGGGTATTGATTGATTCAATCCAAATCAACAATAACTCTTTGGGAGTTTCCAAAAATATTTAGGATTATAAAGGAGTTCTGAGGCCAAACATGTTGAGAATTGCTATTCTGTGGAGTTACAGACATTTCAAGACCTGGGAGTCTCAAAATCTGCTAAAGAAATGGAAACTTCCTATAGATCTGTTCAAAGAAGTATGCTAGGCACAGGCAATATTTATGAATGCAACATACAACTGAGCACTTTACCAAGATACATATTCAGATTTAACACAGCTTGATGAAAACTATCAACTTATTTATTTATCTCTATACCTTTGGAAGCCTGTCAGGGACTTTCCACATGAGCCCAAGCTTCCACCCATGAGCAACTGTTGCTATCTCTGTGTTGACATGAATACTTCACGCTCTCAGGGCTCGATAACATTAGGCAAAAAAACATCCAATTAACTGCTCTCGCTTTATCCCCATGTTGACTGTGAAATCATATGATTATAATTTAACTTGCCTATAGGGAAGGGATATGCTGATCAGTAAGTAAATAGAAGTATTCTGTCCTCCTGATAGCTGTATGTTTTATTTAATAATAATTAGGTTTCACTTGGTTGTCTTGTGCATATGTTTAGCTCAACTTAATCCTCTGAAGATACTGATGCAGGGTGCAAAAACAATCACACTTCTGAGCCTTCACAGCTGAGTGCCATGTCTAGAAATGGAATTCCTGTAAGTTAGTACCTCTAGAGGGTAGTCACCTCTCTCTTCTCTCTTAAATAGGTGACTTTTTGAAATTTGCAATAATAATTTAAAATTTGTTTTACTCAGCATTGGACCTATAAGAGACCCCAAGAATCCAACTCCCTTTACAACCATCTACATCAACGTTCACCCACTAGGTACACTGAGCATCGAAAGATTTTTCAGTGTACAGATTTTAACCAATATATTTGTGTCTTAAATATTATGGTGAAATATACAACCATTTCACTTCATAGGAAAAACGAAATATAACTGAGGAGTGAATTGCCCAGAGATCTCCATAAAACATTTTTAGGCTGTTTGAGCATTAAGTGCTCTTAGACGCTTATTGAACTTTTGAGCTATAACCTCAGCTTTTCTGACAACTCCTTATTGCCACGATTTCTACAAGGGAGATGAATATTTCAAATTAGGAGTGGAAAATAATGAACCTTTTCAGGTTAATTGTGTTGCTTCTTTCACTACCGTAAACTATATAACTAAGACTAATGTTGTATGCACGTGCCAAGGATGGTGACTTTGACCCACCTTTAAAAGGCGTTGTACACGTTTGTATTTCTTGGAGTGATGCATTTGTGTTGATGAGACCATACTCTTCCCAGAGTTGCCCCTAGCATATATATCTATGGTTTGCTGAATTTCACTGAGAAGACTGTGGCTTCTGTCAGCCTGTCTTAACAAAATAAAAACAAAAAACCTGAGGCTCCTATAATTACACTTGCTTCAAACAATCAGCTGGTACGTGAGGTTTGCTTACCTGCCTGGCAGGCACCATCATTTTATAATGATTTTTCCTCTCCCAAACATTTATTTTATCCGTATTGTGCCTGGATATATGGGTGGTCTAGACATCATTGTGCTAAGCCAGAATTCCCATGGTTCCTTAAGAATAACTCCATTACCCCCACTTAGTCCCTTGGAAACAATGGAACATATATTTAAAACAATTAGCAGGGGTCAAGTATACATTCTGTAACTGTGGAACCCCTTATTCATTGCATCCTAAAAAAATTCTAATATCTATTTTTCACTCAGGAACAAAATAATTAGCCCAGAGAACTATGGTCTGTGATGGTCTGAATGTAAATGGGCTGGAAGAGCAGAATTTTCCATCTATAAGAAGTAAAATAACAATGAAATCATTTTTCTCCCTCCACATGTTCCTATGATTTTCACCCATAGGAAATGTTAAAGATTTATCAGGCAGAAAATTGTCAAAGAGACGTATCTCAGCAGTATTAAGAAGTCATGTTTTTGCTGCTTTCTCACAACTATGGCTAACATATTGAAGGGGGAAAAAAGCCCTTCAGACTGTTCTCAGAGGGAACAAAAAAAAGGCTACATTGCTTGAAAAGCTTGGAGAGAATTCCAGTCAAATAGAGCTAACTATAGAGACAGGAAGATAAGAACACCTCTCTCAGCACTGACACATGAACTGCAAGGACCCCTCCTTCTATCTCTGCTTAATGCTGCAGGCGATCTGCCCAACACAAGCGTTAGCTACTGAAATCAAAAGGAGCTTTCAGCCCTGGCTTTGGAGACTCGTTTTGTTGCAGCATCACTTTAGTTATCAGCACTATTTTTCAAAACACTCCTTCATTTAAAATTTACCTGGATCAAGAGTCATAGATATAATAAGAGTTTTGCATAGAGATGTTCACTTAAAAATTAATGCTAAAATGCCTATACAGCTTTCTAGTAGAAAAAATATTTTTCTCAGTGTGATAAAGCCAAATAGAAGTCACTTAACAATAAATAATTAACATGTAAATAGAAATTTCCTTCTCCCTTTTTCTGGAATAAAATAAAAATAATTTTTATCTTTCTAACATTGGAAGCCATAACAAATGTTGACTGGTTCTTTCACTGGATCCTGTATTAAATTCACTAATAGCAATTTTTAAAACCTAGTATTCTGGTAAATCATTATTATAATATGTAACAAATTATTTAAACTGTAGATTTTTCCAATAGTCAAAAGTATTAATTAAACAAATATTTATTTAGCACTTACTATGTGCCAGGAAATAGGCTATATGAAGAGAATATGACAAACGATCCTGGCCTTTAAAACTTGCTGTGGCCAATTATAATATAATATAAACTATTAGACCACAAAAGAGAAAAGATAGGTGAATAAGAGAATTATTTCTTTCGTAAGATAAACTATAAAATATTGTATAAACAGTTATTCATATGTAATCCTGGGCTGCATAGTAATTCTCTAATTTTGGAGAGTCATTTTTGGAGCACTGGATTTTTTCCAGTAACCTGTTTCCTAGGAGTCTTGTTTTTCAGCACCAAGATCAGGAGGAATTAATGGTATGTGTGATTTACACAGGCCCAGATGTCTTCCTTGACAATGTCTTTCTTCGGTCTTTACACCAAACGGATTCATTCTCCTTGACTGCAGGGAAAAGGAGGAAGACTATTCCCTTATTCTCATAGGCTGTCATAATGCTGCAATCCCTCAAGAGTGTTCAACTCAAGAATGTTGCTTAGAAACTGAAAGATCCCATCTTCCAGTTTAGGACCAGTGTAAGATTGGCGGAGGAGATAAAACAACTTAATTTCCTTAACACTGAGTTCATTTGCTGATTTATTAATGGTTACAGGAAACTATGTCAAGGAGTAAAATGGCTATATTTTCTCAAATACAAATAGTTTGATTTATATGAGTTATGCAAAACATCAACCCTCTCCAATCTTGATTCCTCGATTGGTCATATTTTTGCTTCCTACATCTATTTATTCTGCTTGCTACTCCTGAAGAATCCCTTAGTGCCGTTTTTTCTATGCCTGAATTTGACTTATTAAAACCACTTTAAATTATCATGTCAATAATAAGGACACTGTTTTGATATCCCAGGCCACATTGTTAGATTTATGGCCATGCCTCCCTGATGGTGATTTTAAGTTGATTTTATCTAAATATTAGTAAACCTCAGGGTGCTACTATATTGACTATTATGTAAAATATCAGATGCTTATTTTCCATTATATTGTATAGAAAGCTGTTGATTTAAAACTGACATGTGTGTTTTTTCCACCGTCCTTGTAGTTTTGGTTTTATTTTTTGATATAAATCTGTTCTTCTTATATATTTAGAATGAATTTCACACACATTATTTTTCTCCTTCACATTCTATACATCTGACTGTGATTTTTAAATTGGACACTTTGAAAACAAAGTAGGCATTTGGAAAAAAAAAAAGCAAAATGACTATGAATAAACTATATATAAGATTCAAATTTATTTAGGTATTAATAGGCATGATTGCTTATTGATCAATTGATCATGAATAGGAATGTTGAAGAACTAAGTGTGAAAATTTGATGACAAGGATGTCTTTGAAAGAGCTATGTAGATGAACCCCCATAAATATGGAGATAGTATGAAACTGTTTGGGATCATGTGAATGTTACCAGCCATATAAGGCCTTACTGGTCATGGCATTAAGTGTAGAGACATACTAAATATTCATCACTTTCAGACTTTTGAAGACTCCCTCTGTCTAGTTTCTATTTAATTGTTTCTAATATGATTTATCATTTTATTTTGTATAAGCTGAATTATTGAACATATACCTATAAATTGAACATACACATAGTTGTGCATATACATACATTTTTAGCTGCACACATATATACAAAGAGTATCTTAAAAGTAGGTGTATAAATCAATGAATTTCCACAAAATGACAAGTATCTTGACTCCGAACACAATAGATTAGTTTTACCTGTGTTTGACATGTATAAATAATTTAGTATATATTTCTTTGTGTCTGGTTTCTTTAACACTACATTATGTTACAATATTCATCCAGTTTGATGTGCATAGTTGCAGTTCAAAATTCTCACTGCTGTATAGTGCATTCCATTTTATTAATGTGCCATAAATTGTTTATTAATTATTCTATTGACAGAAGTTTGAAGTGTCCTTGTTACTATAAACAATGCTTCTGTAAACATTTATGTACTTGTCTTTTGCTGACTATATGACATTTATTTTTTTAGGTATATACCTAGAAGAATTGATGGATCAGAGCTTATGCTCTGGTTATATACAAAAAATATTTTTCAGGAGTGATTGTCCGGATTTATTCTTGGTATTTGCATGACCCAGAGAGTAAGCGCCAACCTAAATTTTGTGCCTGAGGCACTTTGCTCAGCTCCCTAGTCCTGGCTTTGTTTTCTCAAGAAGTGTATGAGATTTCATTGCCCCACATCCTCGTCATCAGTTACTATTGTCCTTTTTTTTCCTCTCTAAAAATTTACCCATTCCAGTAGGTATGGAATGGCACCACTTTGGATTTTTTATCCACATTTTCTGGATGACTAATGTAAGTTTTATATTTTAATGCATTTAATGATCATCTGCATATCTTGTTCTTTGAAATAGATGTCCAAGTCTATTGCCCATTTTTGAATTGTGTTATCTACCTTTTCCTTACTGAATTTTAGAAACTTAAAATATATTCTGGATATGATTCTTTATGGAGATATATGTATAACAGATATCTTCTGCCACTCAACTTCCCTTTCCCTCCCTTAAGGGTGACTCTTGATAGAGTAATTTTTAATTTAAATGCAACCGAATTTATAATTTTTTCCTGTGTGACTAGTGTCTACTTTAAGATATATTTATCACTGCAAAGTCTGGTAGTTATCCTATACATTTCACTGAAATCTTGAATGTTTTTTACCTTTCTAATTTAAGTCTATAATTCATGTGGAAATAATCTTTATGTTCAGTCTGAGGTAGGGGCCAAGATTGCATTTTTCTATGTGGATAGTCAGTTGACTCAGCACCATTTCATAAAATATCACCTTTTTCCACTACCCTGCAAAGCCATCGTCTTGATCACAAATCACATAACCATATACATATGAATACTGGGCTCTATGTTGTTCCGTTTATTAATGTTTCAGTTCTTATATTAATATTATACTAACATTATTGATGTAGCATTATTATAGTTCTTTATATCTTAAATTATTACAGCTTTCTTCTTTTTATTCTTTAAGAGTCCCTTAAATATTCTTGATAGATTTTCCACTGACATCTGATTTTTTGAGTATTTTCAGTCAATTCCTCCCAGCATTCAACCCTAAAAATTAACTTTATGGGATTTTAAGGTATCGTACTGAAACTACTTTCTTATTATGTCTGAGGGCAATGTTGGAGCAGCTTTATACTAAAGCATTTATCTTGTCATTCAGGCTATCAGCGTATAGAAGTTTCCATTTCTACTCACAAAGTACTACTGTTAAAGCTTTAGAATCCTTGCTTAAAAGGCATTCTCAAATAGCTGCACAATGGGTATTTGTTACAGTTGCCCACTCAATGCCCAAGGTCAATCAAGAAAATTAACAAGTAGAGAGTACTGACTGAACATCCATGTCTTAAAATTACTGATGGCATCCAGGATTCTTCTCTCCTGCCATGCCCAAGTCACTGGCAGTGATTCCCTGTGGCGACATAGGAACCTAGGCAAAATAATTTAAAAATCACTTAAAAATACCTGCCATCAGTGAGGGAGATTCCGTGAGTGAAATATCTAGATAGCATGTAATTCTGATCCCACACCTGTATGCTATTATCTTCCTCTGCATTAGATCAGAATTTTGAAGACTCTTGCCTGAACTGTTTTGTTTGGTTCCTTCGTAGAATTATTTCTTTTCTGAATCGTAGATAATGTTATGATATTGACATACATTAAAATAAATATCTCTAAAAGTCATAGTTTTGCCCACTTTAAGTATATCGTGAAGATAATAGGAAAAATACTGCTTTCAGATTCCTTTTTGTTTGTTTGTTTGTTTGAAAAAAGGTCTTATTCTGTCACTCAGGCTGGAGTGTAGTGGAGCAATTCATTGCAGTATTGACCTCCCAGGCTCAAGTGATCCTCCCACCTCAGCCTCCTGAGTAGCTGGGACTACAGGCACATGCCACCACACCTGGCTAATTTTCGTATTTTTTGTAGAAACAATTTTTTGCCATGTTGCCCAGGCTGGCCTCTAATTCTTGGTTTCCAGGGATCCTCCTGCCTCAGTTTTTCAAAGGGCTGGAATTATAGGCATCAGCCAAGTACCTGGCCTGCTTTCAGGTTTCTACTTGGGAAACTTGAGTTTCAAACAGTTTTCTTTTTATCTTAGACAGACTATAAATTTTACAACTAATTTTATGCTTCAAGTTGGGATTAAAATGTTAGAAACTATTATACAGATTATCTATAGTACATGGATAGTTGTTTAAAGAACCAATTTGCATCTAACATTATTCTTGTATTTATCCTATATGTCTTTTGTTCTCATTTTCCTCTCCACTAATTTTTTAACTTATTTATTTTAATAATATTATTACTTTTGTCATTTTATTTCCAGCTTTAAAGTTTTTGTTTTTTTCTTGAAAGTGTTTGGGAATGAAAAAATGAATGACTAAATCAGTTACAGTATAGAGGATAGGTAGAGAAAATTGGGGAAACACTGCTTGAGAGAAAAAGGTTGAAATAGTTTTAAAAGGGTTTGTGGATAAATACAATTAATAACCTTTGACCATGAAATCAAGAGTTATGAGTTGAAAATAATTTAAACAGAAAAAATACTATTAAAATAATAAGAAGAAAGGCATGTTAGAGGACTCTGTGACAACCACTGTGGGACAAGCCAATGACAGTTTGGTTATTGTCCAGAGCAAACCATGAGGTAGGGGTATCAGATGGGATAATAAGCTTTGTAGGCTAGGGAAAGCAGTTTTATATATCCAAGGCCATTGACAAGGTTTTCAAACACATAATGGCATCATAAAGTTTTAAAGTTACCCTGAATTCTAAGACAACATTTCCTTGCAGAAAATCACATCAGTCAGCATCAGCCAGGGATGGGAGAAAGGGCGAGCTGAGCAGCCTCACATGCTGCGCACTGGTTCTGCTAATACAAAACAGATAAAGCATTGCGTTCCGTGAAAACAGTATACACTTACAGCCACTAAATTTTTAACCAAATCCTGCCATAAAGTTGAATCAGGAATTAGGAGCTTTCCTCTGGAAGTCAGGAAGAAAGACATACACACACATATACACACACATGCGCAGACACACACACACACACACACACACACACACACACACACACTTCAGAGAACAATATTGGAAGGGTGGCACCAAAAGAGGAAATTGCCTTGTGATTTAGTGGAGAGAATTATGAGGTCAGACCTGCTCTGAGGACTAAAGACAAGTAGATTAGTGAAGGCAATGAAGGCCTCTCCTGAGGCCTGGCTCGCAGCTTCTTCCCCCTGACCATCCTGGAGCTGGTAGTGAAAATTGTCAGGTGAGGATGAAGCACAGCAACATGGCCTAATACTTAAATACTACCCATTTTAAACAATCTAAAATTTAGTTTGTATCCTAAGTAAACTAATGTAATTTCATTATAATATTTCAAGAGAAATACAGTAACATAAAAAATGCATAAAACAGTTCTCTGCTTTCTATATGTGCTAAACACACAAATGCTTGCCTTAAACTATTGAGAAATGTTTATGGCACATAAACATATAAGTGAATCTAGAGCAAATGCTAGCTTATTTCAGTGTGTTATATTCAGAAGGTTACCTTGGATGATTTTTTTTAAACTTGTCACTTAAATTCTCCAAGAACGCAGCTTCACACCAGTAAAATACAAGTGTTTGATAAGATAATAACTAAAATGCTTTAAGGCTCTTAAACCATAAAACCCTCTAATTATGTATAATTACTGGTGGTTGAGTTTTCCCACTTTATTCATGGACAACAACAGTGTCATATGTACTTGGAAAATAAAATGTTCAATGCACAAGTAGATTTTAGTTTGTATTACTTACGTTTAAATAAAGAAACTTATTAAAATATGTTTCTCACCGAAATAATTATTTCCTACAAATATACTTTAAAAACATATTTCCCCATTCTAATTGCTGAAAATAATAATAAAGTAGAATTTTCTTCAATAATACTGTAATAACAGATAAAAATATTGCGGTCAAAGCAGAATACTACTTTAAAATAGCATTAGCAATTACTTTAATTTTTCCCTACAATGTAATTAACGTTCTGCTTTATTTTCATGTATAACAACTATACAAGAGTTAGTTGGAAAAAGATGCCATAGACGTAGGCAATTCCACTATGGCGTATTACAGAATAGGTGTTGAAAAATAAATACATTACGACAGTAGAGTGTTGTGTTGTCTGAAGGTTTGTGATAAGGGAGGGCATTCAAATTAGAACTGCAAATGTAAAATCAAATCACTAGACTTATCAGTTTATAAATTTTTGAACATATTTTCTATCTTCGATGTTAGAATTAGCAGTTGGGAAAAAAGTATACAAACGTTTGGAAAGAATGGTAAAATATATGTATCAGCTAAAGGTGGGTCAAAAGGTTAAAACATAAACAAAAGCTACTGTAGGACAGTGGAAAATATATTTTCATTTCTGTGCTTGGCTAGGGCTTTCCAAACAAATAGGACTTGGGGTAAGGGACAGCTTGGGAGTCAAAGAGATGACTATAAAGACAGAATACTATAAGGCGTTAAACTTTCCATAGGTGTGTATTTACATACCAAAATGGCATGTAATCTGGAGCCATGAAGACACTTTAGGGTTGTAAATCTGGAGACACTTATCTTATATTTCCCTGGAGTCATTTATTTATTAAAAGAAAATATATTTAGGGAACTTTCCTTACTCTCCCTAAGGGGAATTTAGTTACATTGAGGGGAGTTTCTCTCCCTATCCTTAAGAAGAAGGGAAGAGGCAGGTGCTGTATATAAGATCTCAATTCAAATTTGTTTGATTCACCTCTTGTGTGGTACAAGACTCCCTCTTTTGTGCATGTGCAGAGTCTGCCTGGTTCTCATAGCCCCACCTAACAGACAGTAATAAAGGGGAAACTGGGACATGTGAAACCAATGGTGCTCATGCTGTAATAACTGACAATAACTCTAATCTGTGCTCCATACACTTCACTTGTATTCAGGATAATAAAAGTACAGAAATGAAAAAGCTCAGTCATCAGACAAATGAGAGCTTTTCATATACTCCAGTTTACGTCACTTGTTTTTATTATTCAGTTACAAGGAAATATTTGGTCACTATAGCTTTCTCTTAATTAGAGTCCACAATTCTTAGCAAAATAACAACAGAACTTTAGAGTATGATATTTTCATTTCCTATGGAGTAAAGAATTGCAATATAATTTTATGAATGTGTATATGCAAATTTTCTAGTTTCATTTTTTAAAATTTATTTCTACTTCACCAGCATTCAATATTCTGCTTCCTTATATTCTCTGTTCAGTAAAAATTCTAAATCACTGACAATTATAAAATGTTCATCTTTTTCCTTTTATTTTTATCCTGTGACTAGCACACATTTTTTCAGTTTATTTCAAAATCATTTTGGAAACATCTCCTTATCTTTTCCAAATCATGATATATTTTAGTGCTTTATTTATTTTTGGATTATTTGTATTGCTTTAGATTAATTAATGAAAAAATAGGAGAAAATTTATTTTCTTATTCACTTTCATTCTATTATTCAGTGTGATTTTAGGAACGAAATTCAGCTGGGGTGGTGAGGAAGGGCAGTTAAAGTGACTAAGATTGTGTTCAGGCCTGTGATGTATTAGAAACAGAGTAACAGAAGTACTTTGACAATATGTTTATTAATATAAAGCTTTTGATTACTTTTGTTGAGGTGCTTTATTAGAAAAGGTGTTGTACTGTAATACAGTAGAATTGTGCCACAATTTCTGTTCTTCCAATTTTATATTTGCCACTTAAAGTTCTCTAACATTTACAGCCTTCGATTTCTCACCAGTTTAAAAAACAAAACCAAAACGAATTGTGTAAATAAGTTCTACAAGTCAATAAGAAAAAAAAAAAAAAGACTAAACTTTGAAAAGTATAGACAATTCTTCAACCGGTATTTCACCTAAGTACATAAAACTGGTCAATAAGTATATGAAATCGTGTTCAATGCCATTTGTCATCAGGGAAGTGGACACTTTAACCAAAATGAGATATTACAAAAACAAAACAAGAAAAAAACAATAATTAACATTGGCAAGGATGTGCAGCCACTAAAATACAATGTTAGTGGAAATAAAAATCATCACAAAAACTAGGAAAGAACTTCTAAAAATCCTACTAAAATTAAAGATATATCTACCTTTTGACTCAAGAATTCTATTCCATGGTATATACCAAAAACATATGAGCAGTTATAAGGAGGTGGACAAGAACTTTTATAATAGTTTACTACATGATAGGTGAAACCTTCAAACAGGTAAACTATCCATTTAAAAGAAGAATATATAAACAGTGGAATTGAGGTAGGAGGTGGGACTTGACTCTGGAGGTAGTGCTCGGACACCAGATCAAATCGAAGACTACTTAAAACAGGGATGGGGAAAAACAGCTTTCCGTAAAACATACCCATCAATGTGCCATGTCAGTTTATCATTGCCATGGCAACACCTACAAGTTACTGTCCCTTTCCATGACCATGAACTGGCAACCAGGAACTTACCACCTTTTTCTAGAAATTTCTGCACAATCTATGCCTTAATTTGCATGTAATTAAAAATGGGTATAAATATGACTACATTTCTGCCTTTGAGCTGCTTCTCTGGGCATACTGCCTGTGGGTTAACCCTGCTCTCCAAGAAGCAGTGTCTCTGCTGCTGCTACACACTGCTGCTTCAATAAAAGTTACTGTCTAATAGCACTGGCTCACCCTGAATTCTTTCCTGGATGAAGTCAGAACGCTTCCAGACTAAGCCTCAATTTTAGGGCTCTCCTGCACTATATTAATATTGCCACAATATATATTATTGTATGGCATTGAAAAGAAATAAATTATGCTACGTGAAACAACATTGATAAATCTCAAATATATTATTGAATAAAATAAATTTATAAAATTTAAAAACAGGATAAAATAATCTAAGATGACAGCATTCACAAAGTGATTATATTTGGGAAAAGTTTTTAACTGAGAGGGACACAAAAATGATTCTGAGGTGTTTGTGATATTCTCTTTCTTGATCCTAGTGACAATTACTCAATTGGGTATAGTTACAAAAATTCATTAAATATCCCCTTAAGACATGATTTTTAGTAGATTGTACTTCAATAAATAATAATAATAATAAATAGTTTATTATCTCTTCCAAATCTAAAATTCTGTAATTCCATACAATTCTTAATTGCTTTTCTATTCTTCTTATTTTTTGATCTATGTTTACCTACCATCCCTTGCTTCATCTGCTTCCTTGTCAATATGAACTGTTATCATGCCTGGCAATTTCCTAAAACTCAAATTAATAATTTGACTTATAGCTATGCCTTTGAAATTTCTACTGTACTGTTATAATGGAGCGAGCATAGAAAGTCAGCACCAAGACAAAAGTATGCCAAATTGCAGGGTCTTTATTGCTGTCAGCCACAAAGGACTCGTGTCTCTCAAACCCATGGCCCTGAAAGGAGGGTGTCAAGACCTTTTATACCCATAAAACCACCTCGGGAGTGAGGGTGAGGGGCTTCAGACATTCCGAGGGCCAGCGGATTCTGTAAATCATCTCCTGGGCAGAGATGAGGGTGAGGGGCTCCGGACATTCCGAGGGCCAGGGGACTTTTGACATTCTGATTGTTACTTAAGTGGTTCACAAAAGTCAATATAAGCATTTGTTTACACATTGTCTGGGTAGGGTGGAAATTACAGTCCTTAATTACTTATTACAAGTCGCAGGGGCCAAGATGCCATGGGTTTGGACTGCTTGTGTGTCACATTTGGGTTAAGAGAGGAGTTTCAACAGAAAGCCGAGGTATGGTTGAGGTATGCAGGTTTATGGGGCTTTTTGCCATGTCACAGTACCTCTGTCAACTTATACTTAACTATCTTACCCGCCCCAAACAAATATTTATAATTTATGTTTTAAACAGACCAAGGCAGCAATATCACACACCGATTGTAAGCTACTTTTTTGCAAAGGATTGGTAGAACAGCATCAGAAGATACCAATCCTATAATTTGATGTTAGTGTGTACACTTTTAAATAACTGTTATATTTATTAACTCTGATTCAATTTTTGATCTTATATTGAGGCCTCAATTTCAACTTCTAGAAAATATATTATTGAAGAATTATTTCTTCAATTTGAAATTCATTAAAATAAATACATACATTTAATTTCTTAATAAATCAATATATTTACCTATTTTATTTTTATCTTTTACTATTTAAATAATGCTTTTAGGGATCAGTCTTCATTTGTTGGCATATGTATTTTCTAAAAATGATAAAATAAGGTGAAACAAAGCCTTATATAAAATCAACATCCCTTTTGGTGTAATAAAACTGTGATATTTTCTTTTTTCTGAGGAATTTGTCACAGCACACATTTCAGATTATTCCTCACATGCAAATATATGTTTTGAAACCCATGTTATTTTAAGAGAGTACCTTCTCCATAACAATGTGATGGCACATGGAAATTCTAGGGGATTTTATACCTCAGTAAACATCAATACAATGCAAATGATGATTTACTGGTCTTCTTTTATCTATGATCTTTTATTCATTGCCTCATGTAGAGCAAATGTGAAATGTAGTCTTTGTTTCTCAAATACGGAGAGAGGGTGCAGAATTCCTGGATCAGTTATCCTTTATTGAAAAAAAAAATACGAGAACACAAGCACTCATCATTTTTGCATTGTATTTTGTGCTAAATCTTTTTAGCATTTAAAAAATTCTAATTGAAATGATTTATTTTTGGAAAGTGAGTTTGATTTTGGCTCTGAAGTGTTATATATAATGTGTTTTTTTACTCCAAAGAAGATTTTTATTGAATACAAATTTTAAATACAATTTTATTAAATTCCTATAGTCAGTGTTGACATCCATAAAGCTACCTTAAATTCTCTTCACTTGAGCTGTGACATCATGATAAGAAGCAAAGTATAAATACCAGGAAACAAGCATTGGTACTGTTTGTTAAATAGAGTATATTGCCTTTGAAAATTAACAGTGTTCATTATTTAATTTCAATATTTAATTTACAAATATAGCAAGTTATAGAGTTGACAGAATCTCAGAGTAGAAGAGAAACTTGTCATTAAAACCAAGGGCTTTCTAATTAATAAATTTCCTTTAAAATTTTCTCCAAGTCATTTCTAGTGTCTCCAAATGACTCAGGCAAGAAGCTGTTCATTTCATTGTTGAATATTCCATACTTTGCTAATTTATCTATTGTGGTTGTTGGCTTGTTTTCGGATTGAGACATAACTATCTACATGTAATTTTTGTCTGGAAGTTTCATGTAAGTTCAGATTTCAGAGTACACAAAGAAGACATATAATCACATGACAGCACAGAAAATTACTACAGACACATCTCACGACCTTTCAGAGATGGCTCCCCCAGGCTAATAATCTTCTTACTCATGTCTTTTAACCATTTTTTGTCTTTTAATACCATTTTCCTCTCTCTCCATGCTTTCTTTCTTTCCATCTTCCTTCTTTCTTTTACTATTTTTAATAAGCACCTAACTGCAATTCAGTATATCTCAAACATTGCAAGTTGCTCTTTGGGTTATAAAGTTATATGGAGAGATATTGCTTTCAAAGAACTTTAATAAACTGTCTAGTGGTCTGAAATTAATGATTTCAGACCAATAAAACAACTGCTGTACTGGAAATAAACACATGGATTATTAATGTGTTCAGTCCTGACAATAATACTCTAGACATTGGTATTAAGCTCTTTATTTTTCTAATTTTAAAGGAAATATATGCCCATTATAGAGAAATGTAATGATATTAATTATTACTATTAGAATGGTGAATATGTATTATGCATTTACTTGGTGTTAAGCAATTTACTAAGTAGTTTGCATTTATTACCCCAGCTAAAATTCACGATGAAAGTTTGCTGTATGTCCTGTTATGATTGTCATTTTCAGGTGTAAAAAGCATACAAAAAGACATTAAATGATTTGCCTTTGTTTACATTATTACAGACCGGATGTTCTATGTTGAGCCTAGGTCATCTGATTTCTGAGCCTGCAAGTTCTTAATGCTCTAAGTAGTATCAACATTACTCAAATTGCATTGATGAACACGTTCCCTTCTTGACTTCTAACATTCATTTTCCCTTTCCTTTGGTCATAGAACTTTGCTCTTTTTTTCTTTCTTTTTTTAATTCAAGTAGTCATTCCAAACTGTGAAACTTGTTTCACTACTTACAGCCCCAAGTGTGCCTTAAAGAAATCAGCAATACTTTCTTCTTCTGGATGTATGCATGGTTCATATATGACCTTGACAGTCCACTTTAGCCAGGGAGATGCCGAGTATGGATATCTGAGTAAGAAAAATCCCTCATTTTCCTGCAGAAGACACCCAAAGAAATATAAATTTATCCTGAGGGTGAACAAGGGAGAACATAACCCTTTGAAGCCTTTGGAAGTCATCCTGTGAACATGGGAATAACTTAACTTAAAAGGAAAAAACATAAAATTTGCCAAACCATGCTACAAGATCAATTCTTATTTGAAATATTCAGATAGTGGGTCAAAAATATCCCCTTCATTATCCAGCCTATTTGGATTGGGTTCCTGTTATTTGAAAGCATATTCCAACCTGATATTGTTCCATAAACAGGACATTATGTATTAGCCTCATAGTGCAGAAAAGTACAAAGCTGTGCTTCCTATTATCCCTTTCAAATCCCCTCCAACCACACTCTTGCTGACTCAGTGAGCGTTGACACAGAACTCTGCACTTCCTCTTTAATATTTCAAATTTAAATTTAAATTTGAAATATTACTGAAAACACGGTAAAGCAATTATTCATTGAAAGACTCATGTTATGAACTATGCAGGAAAGTTTGAAGATTGGAGTGAGATAAGTGATATCCATTTCTGCATTTTTTTCAACAGCATTCATTAAATATCTATTGTGTGTCTGCACTGGGGGTTGAAATTTGGAAACATAAACACAGCTCCAGTGTTCAGATAACTTATGGAGTTTACAGTATAGTTCTCTTCCAATATACACACAATCTTTAATGAGACTAAAAGCAGACAGTGATCAAATAATTTAGAGTTTAATAGGAAATAAATGTAAAATCATGTAACACAAATTTTTCTAGTAACGTAGTCAATCTAAAATGCCAAAATGAACCAAATGTTTATGTGTTTAACAAATGACCTTCAACTACTTGGACATGAAATGATCGATAATTAGAAAAATGTCACAGTGGTTTTATGTTGGTCCTGTAGGAATCTTTGCTGCATAGAAGACGTGACATACATTCCACTGTTTTGATATGATTAAGTGTCAAGGGAGTGACATTTCTGAGGTAATGCAAGGTTGATTTACACTGACCAAAAACACAGGGTTCTATTACCAGATGTTGAAAGAATATGTAGGTACAACATTCACGATTGTAAATGATTAATAATTTAACAAAAGTGATGTTTCTTTAGGAAGAGAAAAATTACTGAAATAAACATGCCTCAAAACAAAGATCAAGTAACATTACCTTGGAAATATTCAGCATTTCTTTTTTCATTTTATACTGTTACCTATAGATTTTGCTAAAAAATAAGTATGTTAGGTAAATTGGATTGATGTTAGATAAAACGTTATTCATCAGGTATTTCCGAAGAGTCTTGCCTTATTTAACTATTTAAGGGTAACTGTTATTGGTTAAATATTATTAGTTAACTATTCTATTTTTTTAAATTAGGTACATTTGAAAGTAAAATATGTAAAATAATTTCCTTCTTATTCCATTTTAGAGAAAAATATTATTATAGTTTATTGTAGAAAAACGATTCATAAACTGAATTTTTCTGATATATTCATAATTTTAAAGAAAGTATTATTTTTAGAGTTGGAAATCTAAAAAATCTATAATTTACAAAAATAGTTTTCTGAATTTTATTTACCTTTATGAAAAGTGGACATCCTTTCTTTTTTGTTCTGCAGTTAGAACATTGTGAAATTATTCATGTAGGCAAGATTCAGTTAAATTTGTCACTAACTTGGTTAAGAATAGCATGTAATTTTTTTGAATTTTTAAAAAATAAGTGTTTAAATACAATAGCTTATAATTGTAATATGGAAGGAAATTCTTTGAATGACAAAAGATTGTAATATGAAATGTTTTCAGTTTAAGAAATAGATTGGAGGAAGACCAAAAATAGATCTAATTTAAAACTACAGTAGAAAACAGAAGAAATAATCAGAGTAGTGTTAAAAAAATATTAAATGTTTCTTGTTAAAGCATGGTAAAGAAGACTTTATAAACAGGACCATCATGAGGGTAGGCCGCTGCCCGGTAGGTTGTGGGTGCAGGAGAGAGAGAGACTGGGCTGAACATTGAATACACATGGGCAATCAGGAATTTATAAACAAAGAGTAGGGTGGGATGGGGGTCAGTGGATCAGGGTAAGGGGATTCTGGCTAAATGGTTTAAATAGGATTCTTGCTAAGACTAGCCAGGGTAATCAGATGTCACCTAAATGATGGTAGAAGATGAGGAACTGGATTAGATATGAAGAATGGTCAAATATCAAGGATGGGGTTTTTGGAAAACTGATTTAGAAGGGTTCTTTTGCTAAACCTGGAGTTTACAGGAAGCACATAGAAGTGCCTAAGAGAAGGTTGGGAAGCTTAGTTGACATTTGACCAGGTGAATAATCTTTGCCAGTGTTTATAAAAGTCATTTTATCTCCATTCATTATTTCATTCAGCAAATGCTTATCATAGGAAGATAAAAATAGTTGAGATTCATAATTCAGCCATTCAACATTTAATGAGTACCAGTCAAGCCATTTAGAAGATAATTCTGAAAAAAGAGACAAAATCTCTTCCCTTAAGAAATTTATATTATAATGGAAAAACAGATGAAATTGAACAATAAAGAAATACATATTTATTATAGCATTTGGGTTAACAGTGCCAAGAGGAAAAGTTAAGCAGGATAAAATTTCTGTGGGAGGGACTTTTTTAGGGAAAATAAATGGAGAAGGCCCCACTCATCACGTACAAATGTAAGATTACATCAAAAGATGAAAACATTGTGAGTCATTATTTTGTCTTTTCCTCTATGAATTTCTCTATTATTAATAAAAATCAGAATATTTTAATTAATTGCACACTATTCAATATTTTTTGGAAATTCTCTAGTGTTTCAAATTAAAGTGTATGTTCAATTTAAACTGTTGTACCATGGCTATAATACATTCTGAAGTTACTACCTTGGGCCTAATGTAAGGTGCATCCTCCCACTTCCCTGCCATAATCCTCATTTCTCTTTTTTCTTTCTTTCTTTTATGTGTATACATATATGTGTGTGTGTGTGTATGTGTGTGTATATATATATATATATATAAAGATGGGGTTTCACCATGATGGCCAGGCTAGTCTTGAACTCCTGACCTCAGGTGATCCACCCACCTTGGCCTCCAAAGCGCTAGGATTACAGGTGTGAGCCACCGTGCCCGGCCCCTTATTTCCTTTCGCTACCCTCCTCTCCCCTTGTCAGCATGGATGCACATAAACCAGAACATTACTCGTTTCTGTCTCAAGACTTTTGAGCTTGCATTTTTTGTCCTTTCCCTGGAACATTTTTCTTCCAGGTATTTATATAGTTCTTCCCAAATTCCCACTTCCACTTCTTTAATGTCTCTGTGATGGCAAAATCATTATATCTAAAACAGCAGTCTTGTCACACTCTGTTCTACACACTGCTGCACTTCTTTTATATTGACATATTGTTTTGCCTCTGCCAGGCCAGAAGCATGGTCTTTCTTATTCCTTCCTCATTTTGCGCTGCCTAGCACATAGTGAGTATGTGCACCAGCTATAAACACACACTACAATTTTGGTAAGATGATGTGAGGAATGCTCTTGACAAAATGGAACCTCCTATAGAGTGGTGTATTTGTCTGTTTTTATTACAAGACTACAAGTCCCGATGACTGACTGGATCACAACTTTCTTACATAAAAAAGCACTTACTATAAAATTGTATAACCAAGAAAGGCACATGCTACACACATTTAAAGGAAAAACAGAGTTTGTAGGAAAACTCCAGAAATCAGCCTAAAATTATTTTTAATGCATAGAAAAAATAAGTTTGTTTTAAGAAGAGTTGAAACGGAGAAAAATAACTGGATAAAGAAACATTGGATTATTTAAATTGGGAAATAAATTGAATGCGAGAGAACAAAGAAGCTCATGGAATAGAAAGAGTTTATGAGATTAGGTAAACGAGAAGGTGTTCTTTTACCTGGCATTGAAAATGAGTATAAAATGCTCATTTATATTTTTACTAATGTACTTATTGATACCAAGTAAAATTGAATAACATCTCAATTACATAAGATGTAGACTTTTTGGGAGCTGAATACTGACAAAATGATTACTATTTTTAAAATACCATTTCCATACTGTTGCAGCTCCTATATAAATTAACATTTTTCATACTTTTGCATATTTAATATTTCAAGTTACCTTTCATATTTTCTGTTTGTAGTTTGGTAATTTTGATAAAGTTAAAATTAACTATATGTTCTTTATAATGAGGCTGATTTTAAAATGACTATTAGTTGCCTATGTATTTCAATGTGAGTAAAATACATACTATTAATTTTAGGAATAAAATGTTTTCTTGTGATTATCTAAGCCAGACAAGATTTCATGTCACTGGAGAGTGTAATGTGGGGATGATCTTGGGATTCGCATAGTAACTGGCTTGGTGCACATGCTATACTGTACAAAGCTATGTACACAGATGGTAATGAATGTACTAGCCATGGTCCCTGAGATCGGTATAAAAATATGATGAAATTGATTTTTTCATTCTTTGAAGATTATAAGCAATGATTCTGGTTAATGAGCTAATTTAGATGTGCTTAAACAAGAATATAACTACATATATGGTAATTATTAGAAAGCAGGAAAAATTAAGCTTTTTAGTTTCTATCTCATTTTAATTAATAATTAGAAGACAAGTTGTTTGACCTGTATGACTAAGTTTCAATATATTCTTATAGTTTTTATATATTTAATATAGTTTTAGAAGTGTTGTTTTACCTAAAAAATCTACAAAGAGTGTACTTCCAATTATCATTTAAATAATGAATATTCTAAAATATATATTTAAACTAGTGAAAATGCAACATGGCTATGAGTGTTCTTATATATAAATTAAGCTGTAGTAAATGAACACAGAGAAAGTTGCATAGGAAAATAATATATAAAATATAAATATACGTAATATAAAATGTTATTTTCCTATACAACCTTATTAGGAAAATTTTACTAATTTATTTAAAACTATATTAGGACAATTATATTAGAAAAATATTTTCCTAATCGACATTAGTTTAGAAACTAATGTTGATTCTTAAGGTATTAAATGATCTCTGAGTCAAATAATTGGCAAACTGTGGTATGGTGTGCCAAAGCCATTATCATTTGTTAATATGTAAAAATATTTAAAATTGGCAAATAAACAAAAAGCATTAGATGTTTTCCTGAACATCTCATTTTTTGCCACTTCAGCCATAAAAGCTATATAATAAAATATTTGCAGGTAATGTTATTGCAAATTACATGAAATATGATATATGTTGTTTAAAATGACAAACAACATGTTAGGCTTAGTGGTGCAGAGTAGATTGCAATATAATTCCTGATCACTCTAACCATGTCATTAGGACAGGTCCACAATAGTAGAAAAGGATTTTCAATTTAGAAGTATGAAAATATTTACTAACTTGGAGACTATTTAAGATCACTTCTTTTCAATCAGGACTAATTCATTAGCAAAACTTTTTGAAAGTAATTATGTGGCAACTTTGCAACTTACAGTTTTCATGTATGTTTTATGAATGCTCCTGAGTCCTTTTCACATTTTATTTTCAGAGTGTATTTCCTTGTTCGTATCTTCTCCCCAGGGATGGGGGCACCATTCTTGTAAGACAAATTCTGTGATTATTTATCTTTAAAATCTATTACTTTTAGTCCTGACACAGAGTAGGTACTCAAATGCTTGCTGAATGTATGAGCAAATCCAGCTTTATCTGCTCTTGTCTATACAGGAAACCTCTTCAATATAATAATTAGGGTTATTCATATTTTCAAAAGCTCTGATATGCTAATAATTCCACTTTAAAATATATGTTACATAAAATTGCAAATGTATTTCAAAATACTGTTAAACACAAAGCTTTACTAATATTGTTCCTAACACTATAAAGCATGAAGACTTACTAATGTAATCTAATCTTATCAGTTCATAATACTTAGAAAATATTTACTTCACATGGCCCAGAGTTAGCTACTAAAGTGCCAGTCTCAAGGAAAAACAGGTAATATAACTTGCATTTTAGATCTTCAGGCTTCTTCAGCAGAGAAAGTGGAGTATAATTTAACATGTCTTTTGATGACTTGCGGTCATTATTATAAATCTCACCAGTGACATTGTATATTGTTACAGATACAATGGTGACTACAGATAGAGATGTTATGAATTCTGTCATCAGTCTTAACAGTCTGATGCAATTACGTGTGAGATACATTGCAAAGCAGCAAGTATATTTTTCTTCTATATGATTTCCTTTCATATTTTTCCATATTTTTTTCATATTAATTATTTCCTTTATTTCCTAAGTCCCTGTAATTAGCTAAGAAACAGATTCAAGACTAAAGCTTGAGTAATCTGATTGGAGCACGGGACATTTGGGGGTGGGAGGAGGTGGTAAGTAAAACAAAATATAAAGCAAGCCATATTCAGAAAAAAATCCTGAGGACAATACATAATCTGCTTAAAAATGTTCAGTGGATTTGTCTTCATACATTACCTGATACTTACAGTGACCTCTAAAACCGGAGAAATTTCCCTAAACACTGGCATCTGAACATAATACCAGATGTTTTATTTAACAGTTTTGAAACTAAAAATCAATTTTGTTGTCATTCATTGCCCTTTAGAGGATTTAATCATAACACAAATCAATACAAAGAAGAGAAAGAAAATAGACAAGAATATCTATTTTACATTAAGTGTAAAAGGAAACCTTTTTGTAATATCCATCCATGATTGTAACAGAATTATTTTATATAGGCAGATAATAAATAGGTTTGCACACATATTCATGAACTCATGGCAAATCTATTTGTTCATAAACATACTTTATAAAAACCTATATAACAGGAATGATATATTCAAATATTTTTCAAATGGTTTTCAAATATTTTAATGTGAATTTTTGAAATAATTTAGTGTATTTATTTTCATTTAAACGTTTAAGCTTTGCAAAACATTTACAAATAAGAGAGATTGTTGCCTTTATAAAAATATGACTTTTTAATGCCTAGGTGAAACCAGGAAACATTGCATTTACTTTTCTCAAAAATATCTTGCTCTTTTTTATTAGCTTTGGTGTTCTCTCACGTTTCT
The DNA here is from genome assembly GCF_009761245.1 of Sapajus apella. Taxonomy (NCBI): domain Eukaryota; kingdom Metazoa; phylum Chordata; class Mammalia; order Primates; family Cebidae; genus Sapajus; species Sapajus apella. The sequence goes on from NW_022436948.1 coordinate 33,342,195, forward strand.
TCTCTATGGAATTCATTTACTGCACATTTTGGGGGTAGCTAACACCAACTCTTCTTTCAAGGTGCAAAAAGTACTTCTATAATTCCAGATTAAGTACCTCTAATTTACAGTCTCCTGGGATAAATCCATTGCTCCCACTCCACTGCTCTTCAGCAAACCATACAGCACTTGACTGCTCACTCACATACTGCCTAGACACCTCCTGCTTTGCACCCATATTCATTCTTAAGCCATTGTGTATGTTCTAAGTTTTCATCTTTTCTTCCCAAATATAATATACTGAATATATAACAAATGCATCTTTATCATCTTCTTCCAAACTATAAAAATAGCTCTGCTTGGTCTTATTATAGACATACTCATTTACTAAAAGTTATTCTATCAGTTGATTTTTCAGTTCCATTAAATATTTAAAGATGTTACAATAGACACATAGGACTTTCTGCAATCTCATGCTTTTCCTGGTTTTCAATTTATGGAACTCACTGGATTTAAGATGAAGATTTTACCTGTCAGAGATAAGATATGAAGCATAAGCATAAATCCAATGTAGTAAATTTTCATAAAGCTTAATTCATTCAAAAAAGAATTAAGATTATTTTCTCCATAAATTTGTATGTTGCTATTGTTTTTTTCATTTAAAAAAAACTTGACACAGAAAAAAGATGACAGTTTTCTGATGACTTTTACTTGGAAAAACAAAACAAAATAACATTGAGAAATAAAATAGCCATCATCTGTGGAGCATTCCAGTTTTTGTTGTTGTTGCTGTTGAAATATCACTGGCCCCTGAGTTTCAGCTCTGAGAAGGGTTTTTCTGGGGCAGATGCTAAATTTTACTCCAGGAGATGAATTTTTGTGGATCCAACTACAGGCAATATATCTAAAGCATGTGTTTAGAAGTAGATCTCTAAGTGATATATACATGAATGAGACTAGGAAAAAATGCCTTTCAAATAGATTGCACTGTATAGAGTTGTAATATGAATCTGCTTCTCAAAAGAAAAGAGCAGTATCTTTTTTGCTCAAGATGAGTAATTTGCAGCCTTGAGGTTTATGTGAGGCAAGCTTGCATTCCAACACTATTCCTTGACTGAGGTCTCAGACGTCCACTAGAGCCTTCCTAGCATTTGCATTAAACACGTTTTTATGCCTTGCAGCCACTCAGGAGCTCAGTGAGAGAAAAGACATTATGATTATATGTTGGAGGAATAACAAAGTCATATAAAGGATGGAAAAGTACTGCATAGATCATAACATAATACAAAGGAAAAGAAAATCCCTTTCAAATATTAAGTAGCAAATTCAAGCGATATAGAACCAACAGTCATGTTGCATCATTAACCTTTTGCAACTAAAACATTATTACCCTTTCTAAATTAAGGTTGCTTTAATTATCATTCAGAAAAAGGAATCGTTATATTTCATATTACAGAAAAGCAGTGTGTTGACTAAGATTGAGAGGAAATTATAAGATATTTTTGAAGTAGTTCAATGTACTGATATGTCTGGAAATTCGCTAATCACTTATTTCAATTGATTTGGCAATAACTTCCTAACTATAAAATTATTGCTATGGATAGAGATTTAAGTTGAAGAGGGAAAACTTCGAAGAAAATTATTACCACTTAATATATAATAAGATTTTTAAAGCACTCTAAAACCAAAGCATGATTAAGACAATATGTTTAATGTGCAGGAACTAAATTTACAGGTTTAAGCCAATTAAATGCTTTTCTCAATTAAGTACCAGGCAAAAGCAATGCACAGAACTTTTTCTTTAATTTAAAAACATTTTGATACCTCTAACAGTAAAAATTAATTGATTATAAAGTAACTTAAAGAACATTATTTCTTAATACCATTATCATTATAACACTATAAGCAACTTGTTCCAAATTTTAATTTTATTTACAGCTCGGTAAACACATTTTTTAATAAGTCATCCTGGGATATGTGCTTTGCTCTAGAGCTGTGGCATTTATTCACACGTCTCCCTAGCTTCATCTAGTGTTCACAGTCTTTTTGCTATTTTTGTGCCTCCATCATTCCCAATCACAGATTATTATAGCATTGCCTCTTCAATTTCTAGCATCTGGGTTGCCTGACACCACTTTTTTTTTTTTTTTTGTAGAAACCAAAGCAAAGAGTGGAAAAGTCCTCAAGATAGATTTATGTTCTACAAGAATCATTTCATCTTATCAACAACAGACTCTTTTTCCAATCCTTGCCTCTCTTCTGATAATTTCTTTTCCATTGATGAATAGCTAGTGGGGTGGATTAGAGGCAGCCAGTTATTTAAATGCAATAGCTTTTCTCCAATTTCTTCAGATTCCTATGGGCAACCTGCAATTTATCTTAAGTCAAGATTTTTTTTCTTAAATTTGACTCTCCACATGGTGCTTTTGCTAGTTATATAATCCTTTGTCAATTCCCTCAAGGGGCCAACAGTCTAAGAAGAATATAATACGAATTTTAGTAAAAAATATTCAAGCATTATTTAAGAAGGGAATAAATATAAAAAGAAATTAAGGAGATAATTAAGTTCATAATAAAGAGTTAACAATGTTAATTCATGAAAATTAGTTCCTGGACACAAAAGAATTTGCTTCATTTTTAACATTGGCAAGACATTTTTGTATTAGAGCCCTTTTTTTTTTCTTTTTAATAAGCTGTTGTACTGATTAAAGCACTTCTTAATCAGAGTTGATGTTTCTTGTTATATAAGGGGCATCAATAACAATGCTATCTAGCAATAGAATAGAGAAGGCTCAATATGTTGCCCTTGCTCAGACCTTAATTTTGGGCTTGACTAGGATATTCATTACTAACAGTTAATGCAAATTCCAAATCCAAAATAGGTTAATCCCTTTTCTCTCATAGAGATGTGGTCTTGGCTTCATAAGTAAGGTAGGGCAAAGAAAAAGAAAAATAGAAAGGCAATTAATTGTTTCTAATCTGAACACTGAAATATAAAAACTCTATTTAAGAAGAATAAGATCTTTAGGATGTAAATCTGAAATTTTACTAAAAATAGACGGATAACTATTTTCTACATTCTATTAATCATAAAATCAGTCCTTTTACCTTATAATGCCATTTGCTTTGCACAATTGACTTTCAAGTAATCTATTCGTTTGTTCATTCATCCATTCACTCATTCATTCATGCATAGAACAAATATTTGAATTCTATTGTACCAACTATGTGTGAGATTTGGTACCTGTCCTCAAAAGGCTTAAAACATAGTTAGGGAAACTCACGTACTGTATTAGTCTGTTTTCGTACTGCTATAAAGAACTGCCTGAGACTCAGTAATTTATAAATAAAAGAGATTTAATTGACTCACAGTTCAGTGCGGCTGAGTAGGCCTCAGGAAACCTACAATCATAGCAGAAGGCGAAGAGGAAGCATGTCACGTTCTTCACAAGGCATCAGGTAGGAGAAATGCCATGATTCAATTATCTCCACCTGGTCTCTCCCTTGACGTGGAGATTTTGAGGTTACAATTCAAGATGAGATTTAGATGGGGTCACAAAGTCAATGTACATACACAAAGCCTATGGCAACAGGCGTACCATATCACATGTTAAAGAGTCTATTAAGTTTTATATGTGACTGCTAACGAAACGCTTGTTATAGAATATACTACTCATGGAAATTAGTCTTGGATCTCCTCATAAACCTAATATGTACAGCAAATGAGAATGAAATTGCATTTATTAAACATCTTAGGTGTATTTCTTAGAATCTCGTATTCTTATGTTTCTATTAGGCTCCTGGTAGAAGTTTAGAATCATTTGAGAACTTCACAAAAAGAATGTTTACCAAAGGATATATCTGGTATAAAGGAAACAAAAAGAGACAAATCTATTTCCATAGGTCTGTCCGCATCCTGGGTGAGAAGGGTTCAGAGGAGGCAGCAGCTACTAGTTCTTGGAACCCAAAAGGACACAAATGTGGATAGGGCCTTAAATGCAGGATCACAGCAGGTCAAAGTGATCCCATGGTAAAGATGCCCAGGATTAAATGCACTGACCTACCTTACTTGCCTCACTCCCTCTGACAGGGTGCAACAAATGAGTACAAAGACCAAGTGAGAGATTCTTCTGTCAGGGGTGTTTAAGTCAGAGCAACTCCATCTTGAATAGAAGCTGTGTAGAATAAGGCTTAGGCCTACTGTGCTGCATTCCTAGACAGTTACACATTCTAAGTCATAGGATGAAATAGGAGGTCAGCACAAAATAAAGGTCATAAAGACCTGGCTGAGAAAGCAGCTTGTGAAGCCACATAAAATCTACCAATACGAAGATGGCAATGAGGGTGACCTCATCCTCACTGCTACACTCTCACCAGTGCCACGGCAGTTTACAAATACGATGACAATGTCAAGAAGTTATCCTATATGGTCTAAAAAGGGGAGACATAAATAATCCACCCCTGTTTTAGTATAATCATGAAATAATTATAAAAATGGGCAAACAGCAGCCCTGGGGGGAGAGAGGTGTGCTGCTACCTATAGAGTGGCCATTCTTTACCCCTTTACTTTCTTACTAAACTTGCTTTCATTTTACTCTGTGGATCCAGTATCCCTTTCTTGGGATCTGGACGGGGCCCCTTTCTGGAAACACTTATACAGAGCACTAGGAACATTTCTCATCTGATTATTGGCTATAGGATTTTATTCTGTAAGGCAAAGAATAGGTTTCTAATTCTTGAAAAGTTCTGGCTGTGTAGCTGCTAAGGCTTTTCCCTGCCTTCTTTATTTCATGTGCTTAAAATAAAACTATTTTTTTTTTAGCCTGAACATTCCTTCCTTCTTCGAGACCGGAAAGAGTTGATAACTGGAATTTCTTATCCTTAAGAGTTTATACCAGCAATAATAAACCCAAGCATGGATGGAGGAAGAATGTGCTGAGGATGTGAATGTCAGGGGGAAGGAACAGTGCTTCACATCTTGTAAATATTTAGGGCTCTATTTAATAAAACATTTTCTGGGATTCTTTGCTGTTTCCCGCTCTTGCCTTCTCTTCTTCACCTTCTCCTGCTGAGTGTACAGAAGGGAAACACAAGTAGCTGCATTTACTTACTCTTCCTCTCACTCTCTGCCCTAGTTCCTTAGTATCCAGGGATTCCCTGCAGGGAATTCAGTTCTTCATAACCCCACAGTATTTCTGATTGCCTCGGGCCAAGGAACCCTGACTGAGTTGTTAGCTTGGTATGCTGCCTGTAGCTTCTTTGTATTTTCCTTTTGTTGGAGACTGTTAATCTTCTAATAATATTTTAGCTACTTACTTTCTGTTTTATTATTTTAATATTAGTTCACCTACTTATTCTCATGACAGAGTTATTCTAATGCCCGAATCTGACCTATTTATTGGTTAAAACCCTCAAAAATTTGTGCAGCACCCTGCATTTTCATTGTCCCTTTACTTGTCTGTCTCCCTTAATTCGCTGTGAAACTCCTGAGTTTTTTATGTATGATATTTAGCATAATAGCAGGTCCTAATTACACGCTTGGCGTAATAATAAATGAATTTTTTAATGAAACTCTGAATCTTGAGTATTTTCTTTCTATAAATACGTGACATAGCGTAGCACAACTATGTTCTTCCTGTATGGATCTGTAATAAGAAAACACTCATGGACAATATTGTGAAAAATAATCACAGAGACAGCTTCTCCAGTGTATGTACTTCGGGAGTTCTAATCTCATTCTGTCTTAACCCAGAGGCTGAAAGATAGAACAGTAATTTATATATGGGCTTACTATAAATCTCTGAAATCATTTTTTGTTTCATAACATAGCTGATAAGCACTCTAATAAAGCATCATGTTTTTAGTATTATGTAAGGTCATGCTTAAGATTCTGGAAATTACCCATGACCTTTCTAGGACTACTCAGATATATAGATTTAACTTCAAGTAGGTTGGTACAGAAGGATTTATTCCATGTAGCGACTATAATGCCCACATGCTTGAAGGTGTCTTAAGACAACCTCAGCTCTTCATATTGTTCATGGTAACAACACACACACACACACACACACACACACACACACACACACACACAAAGGAAAATGCAATTCATAAGGATATTTTTAATTTAAATAGCTATTTTTCGAAAACAGTTTCACATAACTAACACCACATATTTTCCTCCTGACATAGACCATTGTCAATGTATACAACAACACACACTCCTATATGTCCACTTGTACACACTCACAAGCTATTTATTCTTAAATAAATATAAATTTTAATTTAACTTTACTGTTTGCCTACAACTAGAAGGTGGCTTTTAGACTAGAAAAACATGTCATTATGCAATCATTGTTTTCTGTAGATATTTTCTTGGTGCTGCTGCTTTGATTAATTCTCTATCACTAACTCTCAAATATAAGCTGCCCAATATTCATAAGATGAACTGATATAATACTAGTTCTTCCTGATACACACTCCCACAATACTCAGTTTTTATTCCAATCTAACACCATATTATTATATTATAACAATTTGCTAACATGTTTGACTAAGTTCAAAACTGTGAGATTCTCAGAGGCAAAGATGGTGGCCTATTTATTACTGTATGTGTTATAATTAAGGAAACAGCAGGTGATCAACATTTGTTTAAAGAATGAATGTATAAATGAATGAGTGGGTAAACTAATGAACGAAAGAATAGGTTTAGCTTATAAATTGATTTCAAGTATTCAATTCTTTTTTTTTTCTTTCAACAGCTTTTGGGGTACAAGTGGTTTTCAGTTACATGGATAAATTACACAGTGGTGAATTCTGAGATTTTAGTGTACCTGTCACCCAAGTAGTGTACACTGTACCTAATGTGTATTTTTTTTATCCTTGGAAGTATTCAGTTATTTGAAAAGGCATTCAAGCTTCACATAGCTTTGAAATTATATACACATACTTGTATTCATATATGTGTGTGTTTGCATGCACAGATACACACCTATACACACACAAAATATGAATTTCTACAACATTCCAGGTATTAGACACAGTGTTTTATGTACAAGCTTATTCAACCTTACTTTACATATAAGTGAGTCAGAACGATCATAAACTTACTGTAAGTCACTACCTGAAAAGTTACTTGAAAGATATGATATCCAGACCTATAACTTTTAATTGCAGAATGATGTGTGATTTTGACGTTCTCCCCTAATATTATAAACTGGTAAAACAACCCTGGTAAAACCTCATCTTTGATAATGAGGTTTAATGAGATAAGTGATTGAAAAACATTAGGTTAAAATATAAGTAACAACAAAGTAATTGTAAACATAGGCAGCATTGTAACTTCCAAGAGATTATGAAAGTCTAAAAATTAATTAAAATAAGTAACTATGCCTCTAGTTTACAGTAAGAAGCAGCTTTAAAATGATGAATTCTTTCTATAGAAACAACAGAGAAATTATAAAAGGTATTGAGGCAATAAAGATGTCATGAATAATTATGAGAAAATATAGAAATAAGCATTGTAATAGTTGTTGAGGAGAAGGAAAATAATATCTAGATATCTTGTTTCCAAGTGATATCTGATATTTCAATTTTGGTTTAAGGATGAATTGGATTAAGGATGAATTTCAAATTTGGATTAAGGATGAAATCTGATATTTCAATTTGGATTAAGGATGTATCATTGTGTTGTATATCATTAACTATTGGTGGAGCATCTACTATGTACCTAGATTTTTACTATACAATACAGCAGTAAAATAAAAATAAATATCCTTGTCCTAGTAATTTCGGACTTTTTTATTAAAGACATAGTTTTAAAAACTGAACACATTAACTTGTGATGAAAAGTCTAATGGAAACATACATGGTGTTACAGGAAATAAAAGTGAGAGTATAATATTATCTAGGGATCATAAAAGCTCTCTCAGCAAAGCAAGCATTTAGACTGACTTGTAGTACCTTATCTTCCGCAATGCACATGCTGTTAGGTATCACCCTAAAAAAAACAGGATTTATATTATTACATGAATAATCTATATTTAGATAAGATTGATCTATGTTTCCATCAAAACCTAGAGTTAATCACATATAAATGCCTATAACATCTGTGCAGGGCCAGTTTAGTTATCTTCTAAACATAGAAACACGCCCAAGGTAAAAATCACAAAGTAGAGAATTTTAGAATGTAGCCACCTTCCTCCTCTTCTCCGATCATGTGTTTTGCTTGAGACAGCCTCACTCTGTTGCCCAGGCTGAAGTGCAGTGGCACGATCTCAGCTCACTGCAACCTCTGTCTCCTGGGTTCAAGCAATTCTCCTGCCTCAACGCTTGAATAGCTGGGATTACAGGGGCATGCCACCACGCACAGCTGATTTTTTTTGTATTTTGTGTAGAGACGAAGCCTGTGCTACCTTGCCTAGGCTGGTCTTGAATTCCTGAGCTCAGGCAATTCGACCTCCTTGGCCTCCCAAAGTGCTAGGATTACAGGCGTGAACCACAGCACCCAGCCCTCTTATTAAACATTTAAGTTCTCATTTCTTTCTTCCAACCAAGGAAGCATTATTAGCTTTGAGATATAAAATATCTGTTCCTTTAAAAAAGGTTCAGCGAAGCTGACCACTTTTTCTGTGCTCATGTGTAAAGCAAAAAGAAGAAACGTTCCCTCCTGCCTTATCCTCAACCAATTATCTATCTATCTATCTATCTATCTATCTGTCTATCATCTATCTATCTAGCAACCTACCTGCCTACCTACCTATCCATTAATTATCTGTTCATCATTCTTCTACCTATTTGGAGATAAAGGTAGGAGATGGAATCAGTATGGCCAAAGGATGTCAAAGAGGCAAGCCGATAGATTGTGTATTGCTGACAAATGGAACCTTGAATCTCCCCTCAAGTCACACAGATATGGCTTGTGTCCTTACCCATGCTATTTTCTTAAAAAAAAAAAAAAAATGTATTGGCCGGGCGCGGTGGCTCACGCCTGTAATCCCAGCACTTTGGAAGGCTGAGGCAGGTGGATCACAAGGTCAAGAGATCGAGACCATCCTGGTCAACACGGTGAAACCCCGTCTCTACTAAAACTACAAAAAATTAGCTGGGCATGGTGGAGCGTGCCTGTAATCCCAGCTACTCAGGAGGCTGAGGCAGGAGAATTGCCTGAACCCAGGAGGCAGAGGTTGCGGTGAGCCGAGATCGCGCCATTGCTCTCCAGCCTGGGTAACAAGAGCGAAACTCCATCCCAAAAAAAAAAAAAAAAAAAAATGTATTGAGCTATTTTTGACACACACAAAGCTATACATATTTTAATGTACACAACTAGGTGAGTTTGGAGATACTATACACTCATAAAGGCATCACCACAGTTTACCCTATAAATGTATTTACTACCTCCAAAAGTTTCCTCTTGCCTTCTTTATTCAATGCTATCCTCTTATATTCTGGTTTTCAAGATCAAGTAACCTTTTTTTTTTCTTTCTATTGTCTACTATATTCTTTAAAGGCAGAACAATGTTAGAAATAAATGCGGCTTAAGTAAATGTAAATGGTGATACTTCTTGATTCTTTCCATTTTAATTCACAGAGAACAGCCTCCTAAATAGTCCACCTCAGCTTATAAACAAATTTGAAGATCATCCATGTGAATCAAGAACTGAGTTCTTTTAAAAATGCAATGGCAGTGTTTGCAGAGCCAATCCTACCTACAGCATCAATGCAATAGAGGCATGCTAGGAAGGTAAACAAGAAGGATGTCCAAGGAAGGGAGTCCTGACCACATTCCAGTCCCACCTACTGCAGAATTCAGACTGTACTGTCATTCCTTGGCTCTTACAGACATAAAGCGTTTTCCCATTTGTGGATAACAATGATTTTCATCAGGAAAACTGCTCATGTGGTATGATCAGCAGTTTTCATCACTAATCCATACATCTTGAGGCTGAATATAAGTTATGGATTCCATTATTACAATAGCCCTTTTGTGCTAATCCTGGCCATGACTATCATTTCTTTGAATCCTTGGCTACTTGACAGTTTTGTTGGTATGTTATCAGCAATAGGGAATTTTCATCACAACTACTTCATATATTGATAGGGATTTTTAAAGCTAGCTCTATTGATCTATCATGTAAGCATACCCTTAGGGAGCAGAAACTCTGTAATTTCCACAGTGCTGTATTTATTTGAAATATAGACAAAGAATGTAGAATTTTATCTTTCTTAAAAATTTTCAACACTAGAACACAAGGATTTAAATCCTAGTTAATGGCACAAAAGTTCTTATTCTCTAAATAACTCATACAAAATCCTATATAAGAACACTCTTTGAATAAATATATGGCTATGAGAAATCATATGTTATTTATTATTCTTGTAATTCTGCCATACAGAAATAGGATATTATAATGGAGAAGATTACTTTTAAAAAATGTAAAAGAGCAAATAAAAATTAAGATAATTTGAACAATGTTGTTAAATTAGCTTCCAGTTCATTCATGTCTTTAATTTATGTAGTTAATTTATGCCAGAATCTCATTACCACCAGTGGATGGATGTCCATAACTGACAGATCACACTGCTACTCTTTCTGTGTTTATTTGTGAAACTAAACTTTAATATATACATTGTCTTGGATTAATCTCCTCCTTAAGATTATTTAATGCTTAACTATCAAATTATATATTTCAAATGGTCAATCCACTCTAATGCATACCTGAAATTTTGAATTTTCTTCCAAATATATTTTCTCTTGAGAAGTCACATTTCTTTCTATGCCTCACATTTTGCTTATTCTTTTATATTATGCTTCATCTCCAGTGTTTTTCCAATTTTATCTTCTCTCTCTCTTTTTTTTTTTTTTTTTTTAAAGACACAGTCTCACTCCACCACCAAAGGCTGGGTGCAGTGGTGCCATCTCAGCTTCCTGCAACCTCTCTGGGCTCAAGCTATTTTCCTGCCTCAGCCTCCTGAGTAGCTGGGACTACAGGCACACACCAGCACCCTGGCTAATTTTCATATTTTTAGTGTAGACGGGGTTTCCCTATGATAGGGAGGCTGGTCTTGACCTCGTGACTTAGGTGATCTACCCTCCTTGGCCTCCCAAAGTGCTGGGATTACAGGTATGAGCCACCAAACCCCGCCAATTTTCTCTGCTCTCCAAGATAAATATGTACGCTTTCCCTTTCTTGGATTAACACAGTTGCTAAATCAAAATATATCATGTTGATGGCTGGAAAATAGATAATGAGTTTTACTTTCAAAACCATATATGGGTCTGGCTTGGCGGCTCATGCCTGTAATCCCATCATTTTGGGAGGCCAAACCAGGTGGATCACTTGAGGTCAGAAGTTCAAGACCAGCCTGGCCAGCATGGTGAAACCACCCTCTTTACTAAAAATACAAAATATTAGCCAAATGTGGTGGCGGTCACCTATAATTCTAGCTTCTCGGGAGGCTGAGGCAGGAGAATCACTTAAACCCAAGAGGCAGAGGTTGCATTGAGCTAGATCAGACCACTGACTCCAGCCTGGGCGACAAGAGTGAAACGCTGTCTCTCTCTCTCTCTCTCTTTA
>NW_022436948.1:33353849-33399586 GCF_009761245.1 Sapajus apella
TATGTATGTATATATATACACATACACACACACACGTGTGTGTGTGTGTGTATGAGAGATATGTTTTATATATACAGTAGAAAATTAAATATATTATTAAGTGGGCAAGATTGAAAATTTCATTTCTTCCATCTTTTCTCCACATTCAGCAAATATTTATTAGACCACACGATGTGCCAGACAATGCAGACAACGTACAGGGAATGATTTAAGGTTCTGAAAGAAACCAATTTGGACATTTAATATGGAACCAAATTTGGCTTATTGATGAGTGTATACAAAAATGGTCTATTGAAAAATGGACCAATCTATAAACTTTAGCTCAGCTCTACTGTTACTTATGTTGCATTCACTTAATCCAATGAGAAATAACTGCTATGTACTTAGTTTGCAAGTAGTACATAGGTTTAGCTTGTTTAGAGGGGAGGACAAATGGTCTAGATAAAAAGGATGCTATTAGAAAATGAGTAGAAGGAAAATAAAAAGGAAGGGAGAAAGGAATGAAGGAAGAAAGGAAAGAAACAAGGAAAAAGGAAGAGAGGGAGGAAGGAAGGAAGAAAGTGAGGGAGGAGGAAGGAAGTAAGGAAATAGGAAGGTGTGTTGGGAGGGAGGGAGGGAAAGAGGAAAACTATCTGGTTCATGCCTTCAAATAATTAAGATCTAGTCAGTTAACTAAGGGTGAACTAGGCAAGTGCTAAAATGTGCAAGTGAATGGTGCATGTCATTCTCTAATACTGCCCAGCCTTCCCACAGAGCCTTGATCAATGAAAATTATCAACATATTCCCAGCTGAGAAAGGCCAGAGGAACCCAGAGGTAGGACCTCTGCTATGCAGGAAGAGTCACAGCATCACTCAAGTGCTTATCTACTTACATGTTAGGCAATTCACTTCTGGCTGCAGTTACATATTCTGATGTTCTAGTATTGCTGTCATCAAGGTTACCAGAAAGAAAATTACAGGTTGACATTTTCTCTTTTTTTGAGATGAAGTTTTGTCTGTTTCCCAGACAGGTGTGCAGTGGTGCCATCTGGGCTCACTGCAGTGTCCGCCTTCTGAGTTCAAGCTATTCTCCTGCTCAGGCTCCCTAATAGCTGGGATTACAGGCATGCCCCATCACATCTGGATAATTTTTGTATTTTTAGCAGAGATGAGGTTTCACCATGCTGGCGAGGCTGGTCTCAAACTCCTGACCTCAAGTGATCTGCCCCCTTAGGCCTCCCAAATTGCTGGGATTACAGGCTTGAGCCACAGCACCATAGGCTCAAAATTTAGAACATATGTATGGATGATATTGTTTTTGGGAATCCAGAGAAAGGATATATATTTTTTCTCTCTTTCCTGATGTATCATAGAATATTTTATCATAAATTAGTCCTTGTTGGAAGCACAGGGTTTGAATAGTACGCATAATTGATGAAACATTTTTAAAAATGTATTTTAAATTGACCTTCCAAATACTTTGTTTTGAGATGGAATAGTGAGAGAATCTCAATGTTCGAGACATACAAATGCAGATTTAAATGTTAACCCGTCATTTAATTTTGGGATTAATTAATTAAAGAGATCAGTTAACCCCTATGGTTCTCATTTTCCTGATCAGCAAAATTAACATGGCTTCATAGAATTGCTTTGTAAACTGAATAAAGCCAGATTTACATCATTAAAGGAATGGTGGATGATGATCATGATGATGATGATATTTAAGACAAAGATGACAGTAACAAAGATGATACTTGGCATTGAGGATACTAAATAAATCTTAATTTCCTTTGAACATACCATATTTGACTTAGTACAAGATTTTAATGTGGTACAAATAGAAGTCATAAGCCTAGGATTTATTTTAGAAATGTACTGAGTAAATTTAAAATTCATGCAATAAAATTATACTATGAAGGAAAAATATTAGGTTTTGGATTTCATTAGAAAGAAATTCCATGCAGACAGTGGGATGAGAAGATTAAGAGGGAAAGGAAGAGAGAGAGGGAGAAGAAAGAAATTCTGTAACTTGGAAAATAAGGCATAATAATAAATAAGCAATAATGTGAAGAACAGTTACCAACTTGATTGGACTAATTATCCTAGTCACCATTTTACTTTTGGCTTCACCCCTTCTTTAATGAATGAAACAGAAAATTATCTTGTGAAATTTCATCGCTAATCATTTGGTTATACTGAACAGAAAGGTATAGAACATTATAATGATAATTTGATAAGATACAATTGAATTATCTTAAACAGTCTTGATGACATGTAACGATTTGCAAAATACACTTATATAACTTGGCATGAATACGCAATTGTGTCTTCAAAGGAGAAGAAAGTCTCCATTTTATCTCCTCTTCTAAGCTTCTTGGCTCTTTGAAGAAATGTTCGCTCTCATACACAAAGTTATCTTTAAAATAGATTTTTTTTTTATACTGTAAGAATGAGCTTCCCTGAAGAAATTGCCATAGATCATATGCCATGATACTGAACAACTTATATCTCGAAAGGCTGGCAAAAATATATGAGACATTTTTCTCTACCTCTTAAGCAAAGTAGGCGGTGCATTTTCTAACGTAGAAAATAAACCAGACCTGTATTTCAGATTTTGGAAATAAGACAGAAAGTATTTTTAATTGTTATTTTAAAATAAAATATTCATTTTTGAATTCTTACATATAGGGAATTCTTACATTTCTAAAGAAAATTTTGAACTACAGGGACTCCAGAAAGGAAAAATTGTTTTTTTGCTTTCCAAATGTTAATTTTATACTTGAAAATAAAAGGAAAAACCACACTCCAGCTCTATATTTTTAGTGATAGGAAACAGGTAATTTGTGATATCTCCCTTTTTCTCTCTTTCTCACACATCTGTGTATATATGATATTACTGTACTATATTAACTTACATTTTGTATAATTATAATGATACATGTATGTATATGCATGCATGTTTTAATATTTTTTTCTTTGGAGTAGTGCTCTCAGGAATAATTCATGAATTAGCATTTCTGACAATATTATGTAATAATAGTTTTGTTGTTTAAATGATACAAGGAGAAATTATCTACATGGTATGTAAACAGCATGGTTTTATATTCTACAAAATGAAACTTAATTTGGATGATCATTAGAAAGTTATTGCTTTTCTTCGTAAAAAGATATCATCATTTGATACTACAAATTGGAGAAGAGTATATTTAATTAATAAGTAAATTCCTAGAAGGAAATAAAGTTATCTAAGTTTAAGAGATTTAGAGGTAACTTAAAGTGAAATAAACAAAATTTCTAAGAATATGTTTTCTTCCATTAACATTTGAAATATTTAACAAATTTGAAATGTATTTATAAATATTGAATGATACAATCTGTTGGTTGAGTTTATCCTTTAGGATCTTTTGCTCTCTGAGTTATTTCTTGTGATAATATGAATATTCACATTATTTGCAAATCCATAATTCAACTCACCTTCTAACATTTTTTTATATAACTCTGCTGATACGACTGAATTTTGACTAATATAATTAACACTATTTTAGAACCCATTGTTTTACCAGATATTGTTCTAGGAATAATAATAGAAAATACCAAGGTTTTAGATATTAAAGTGTTATGTGCTTAGTGGAGAAGAGAAATATCTAAACAGATAGTTTAATGGAACATTATAATAAGTAATAATTAAACTATATATGTTCTATGGGACTTGGTAACCATCATTTACTTTTTTACTTAGCATTGTGCTATATATCCTACTTCATAAATCTAAGACCATTTTGCTTTTCACCATTCCCATAACAATTAATACTAATTGGTTTATGGCAAATAATCTTGCCTTTTGCGAGCTCTATATAACATGGATGGTGAATAAACAAAAAAAAATTGAAAACTAACAGTAATATAAAACATTTGTATTACATATAGTTATTATATTAAGGAAATATACTTCATGTATTTGAATCAGTTTACTTTAAAATGACACAATTAAACATGTGTAAACAAAACTTACTCTTCTGACAACAGTGAAATCCATTTGAAATGAACACATTGGAACAAATAGGGATAAAAAAACACTTCAAATAACATATCAAATTATCCTTAAAATTTCTATTCAATAATGTCAATGTCAATGTCTAACACAATGTTTTAATTCTACCTGTTCTTAGTGTCTTGTTAGGCATTTCTAGAATGTTTGTTCAAGTTTTAATTTAGAAAGCATGAGGTTTTGCCTGCAAAGGTGCAAACTATAAAGCCAGCATTGAGTAATATGATGAATAAAATACAATCTTTGCCTTCGAGGAATTCACAAGGTAGTAAGAGAGGCTGTCAACAGGCAACTACAATACTAGATGAGACTACATAAAACATACAATGGAGGAAATTTGAAATAGAACAAATCAATTCTCAGCCAAGATCTGAGTGTTAAATGGAGGAGGCATCGAGGATGAGTACTGCAGGAGACATTAAAGTTAATAGGCTGGAAAAACAGTGCATGAGAAAGAGTAACATGTCTGAAGATCACGAATGAAATAAAAGGAAAATGACACATGAGAGATTTAACACAGGATTGTGTTAAAATCATGTGAAGACTTAAGTGAAGGCCATTTAAGTGAAGATTTAAGTGCCATTTCTTGACATCCTTGTGAGATTATCCTGAAAGCAATGTAGAACATCAAATATGGCAACAAAACCTGGTAACTCATGTTTTAGGAAGTCACCAGCAATTAACATGGTAACCATTCATATATGACAATATGACTACAAGTTAACAGCATTTGAATACTCTTTTAGAAGTACTTCTTACTTCTTGCTTTTTGGATGTTTGGGAAGAAAGAATAAAAATGTTGCCTTGAATTGTAGTTTTCATACTCACTGGTAAAATATAAGCTTTCAAAGATTGGAGGCCGTAACTTACATCCCACACAGAGTATTTTACTTAATATGATATCAGTGACAATGCTTTGAAATCATGAACTTCTTTAGCCTTGTTTAGTGATTTTAGGACACATACCTGATTACGCAGATTATGGTTTTAATAAGGAATTGCCTCTTCTTTGTGGAGGCTGCTGCTCTTTCCCTTCAGCAACAGTTACACTGACTTCTATTTTAGCCTTTAAAAAAAATAAGCACATTAATTATAGGAATCTCAATAAGATAAGAAGATAAATTGACTTTTTCTGCCTCTATATATCAGTATCTCAGTGGTAAAATAAAGTATTTTTCCCTGGTCTCTTTTAAAGGGGATTATTTTATAGAAGTCCAATGCTACCAAGAAATTGGCAGTGTTTATTGCTTGTCTCTAATGGAAATTACATTTTATGGGGAATTGAGATTGATTACCCTTATCTTGACAAGTGAAGATTGAGGGTGGATGCTATGGAATAGTAGTGTACAGTCTCAACAGCAACAGGGAGATATTTAACACTTTAGTTACAAGGTTTTAAAGCCTAGGATTATAGAAAGGAGGTGTAGTTAATGCACCATTTCTAATTTTAAAAATAATATTAAGATCTATATAATGAATTATTATACTTTCACTGATTTGTTTTCTTAAGGGCAACAAAATGTTCCCATATTATTGATTTAAAAACTTTGTTTTGGTCTCCATTTTATGTATGTACTAAGAATATAAGGGAGGGTGGCAGGATAAACATTGGATAAAACTAGGTTATAATTATTATTGGAAACATAACTGTGTATTTTTCCAACACCAGATATAGGAAAACAGTAAATAATTTATCATCATATTGGCCTCTATGGAATATATTTCTCAATTCTCAAAACTTCCTGGAAATTAGTAATTAAAGGAGCATGTTTTCTAATATAAAATATTATCTTAGCCATATATTTTCTATGAAATACAAAATTCAGGCCCAATTATATTATAATTAATTTGTATCTATAAAATCACCTATAAACATATTGAGATACCAGAATCCCCTGCCATTAAATCATTCACTTAATGACCGCAATGTAAAAAATGATTAAAAATTAATCAGGACCTGAAATTTACATTTTATTCCTGATTTAGAAGCCAACTTTTAGAAAAATATGTGAGAGTACATATATATGTATTTGGTGTTACAAATTGCTGAATCTCATTATATAGTCTCATTTCAGTGTTAACATACCAAGAGATTAAATATTACACTAAATTTTGAAGAATATGAATTGGTATAATTTTAAATGAAACAGGTGTTTAGGTCCTATTACCTAGAAAAATAGAAAAGGCTCAATTTTTAAAGATATTTTTATGCCATTCTTTGATATTTCCCTGCTCAAGTGACATTTATCTGAACTGTTTGCAGTTAGAATATAAATACCCTCATAAGATATAATTCCATAATTTTAGAACCATTTGATAAATTTATTAATATTATGTAACTATCAACTTGCATTCAAGGTGACAACTAATTCTTAAAGTAGACTAAATTTTTATACAAGGGAGAGTAGTAAGTTTGAAGGATGAACCATTTTAAAGAGGGACACTATGGTTAGGCACCGTGCATCCAAAATATAGTAAGGAAGAGCTGGCCACCTGGGGGAATTAACACAAGGGTCAGTGAGGTAGGCCAGTAGACTTATAGGAGCTTGCAAGAAGGACAATGATTATGAGACCTATGTCATGATTTTGCCTAAGGCAGGGCTCGACCTCAAGTAGTAGTAAGATGTTCCAATCTAGTGCTATAAATAATCTATAGCGTTCAGTTAATTTGCTTAACCTACTGAACAAGAATGGTTCCTTAGTTATTATTGTGAATATAATACCTAAATGTGTAACACACAATATTATAATGAAAATCAAGCTATGGGAAATCATTAGGATTAACAGTATTTTATCTGGAAGATCAATCAATGTATAAACTCTTTGAATTTAAATTATTGACCATCCTTATGTTATTAAATAGTTATTCATTGTCTAAAAGGGAAGATTTAATGACCATTAATACAATTCAAACTGGAGATGATTTTATTATAAAATATAGTATACATTAGTTTTTTTAAAAAGTTATGATAAATAAATATGTATTTTTGAAATGAAAGAAAATTGGTGACTAATGGTAGTGCGAAGTTTAGATTATTTAGAAGTGTATTACTAAATAATATATTGACTGATATGAAATTTTCAGTATCGAAAAGGAATACAAATGCATGTTGTCTTTCATAGAACTTCAAAGATCGTTTGTTATAATACTGTTTTTTTTTCTAGTAAAGCTTATAAACAATCTTGAATCATAATGTTGATGACATAGTTTACAACACATCAGAATACTTTATAAATGTAGGTAATGTATCTGTATATTGTACTAGGAGACTGCAAAACTGGATTTTTAAAACAATAATAGTATGTTTTTTAAGTTAACTTAGCATGAATATGTTGTCTTAAACTTCATATGTACATAGAATGCACTCAATATATATTTGGTGAACAAAAGTTTGCATAATATTTAGTTTATATAATAATTAGTCCAATAATATGAATGAAAGTTTATATAATAATTAGTTTACAATAATATAAATAAAAGTTTGTATAATAATTAGATCACACAATAATTTTTCTAATGTTGAAATCTAATTTTATCTAGATGTTATCTCATAAAATATCAATATTAAATAATATTAAATAAAATTAACTTTAAAGTATAAATAAAATGTCAACATGTGATTTGACTGTGATAGTCAGACTTTATGAAATTTGGCATTTCATCCCTCATTTGAGTTACTCACTTGTCATAATACCTCTTTGCTTTCATTTTATGAATCTGAATAAATGTAGTACTGTCCCGGTAGCAATTGTGTGTTTGACTTTATCCATCACCACTGCTAATGATTATTTGGCTCTGAAGATTAAGCATATCCTCTTCAGTATGCCCTTTCCTATACTTTGTGAATGTATTAGCCCCTTTGACCTTCCCTGACTAATCAGGGGACACGGTTGTAAATTGCAGATTGGGAGCAATTCTTTATTTCTTTGATGTTTTCAAAGCGATTGAATAATTTCATGCTGAGTGTAAAGTAACTGGAGGTAAAGAATGTTTTAAGATATACGAACTAAAAGGTGTGAGATGGATGACTAATAGTGTTTCTTGTTAATACTGTATCTAATTCACTCTTATTTATAATTATTCTCTTCTAAGAAATAATTTTCTGTTAAAAAATTCCTAAAATTTTCCATGGAAATCACAAATAAAAGTTATAATAAAAATTACAGGTTGTACTATAAATCACTACACATAAATAGTATCAATATAATGGCTAATCCTTTTCAAGCAGAAAGTTACATTGAAATTAAAGAGCCAGGCAATGTGTAGAATGTAATATTTGCAGCAAGTAGTGGGGAGTAACAAACGTTATGACAGACTCAGATTGGCATCCCGGAACTGCATTCTTTTGGTCAGTTTGGGAAGTTGCTTAATGTTTAAGCCTGGATGTTTACTGTAGGATGAGGACACTCATGTGAAATTCACAAATGTTTATAAGGGTTAAATACTACAGTATGTACAAAGCACATGCACACTGCCTAGCACTTAGTTGGTATTCATCGATTAATTGCTCTCTCCCCTTTTCCTTTTTCAGTTGTACATATTTAAGCCAAATAAGTCACAAAAGTTCCAATATTTCAAAAACCTCTCTTTAGATGTATACTTATATCCCCTCTCATTGGGATACAGAATATTTACTTTGAAATTAAAGTACATATGGACTATCTTATTTCTGAGCATGGATTCAAATGTATCTCAAAACAATAATGGTAACATTTTCCTCAGCTGTTGTAATAAATTCAAGAACTGTCATTTTAAGAGGATTGTAAGATACTGACCTATAAAACCCAAGCTCTATGTTTCCTTTTATTTTTACATTCTCCCCAGATTTTGAGAGCTATATTTATTTACTACTACAATCTCCTTTAAAAATCTGATCTAAACTCACTCCATGCAAAAGCTTTTCTTGAATAATAAACAAAGCTTACCATAACTGCTCATTTTTTCTTTATTCTCTCAGCAATTATGTTAAAATTCTAGAATAGCATATATTGGAATAGAATTTGATTTTCGCTAATTTTGATAAGAGCTGGAATAATGTTTACTTATGTTTACATATTAAGAAAATTTGCTAAGTGAACTTAGAATCTGAGTAAGATATTTTTGTGGGCTAGGGAGGTAAAGAAACACAAGAGAAAATATCTTTTCAAGTAACATTTAAAAAAATTGTAGAACTAGTTAAAAATATTCTATGTTAATTAGACAAAATATCTATTTATAAGTGTAGTTTAAGCTAATCTACTGGGCAACTACATAGCTACATAATTTTAGATATTATGAATAACAAAATAATAAAGCTTTATCTTTACAAGCATCTTTTATTTAAACATTTGACTAATATAAAATGTGCATTCAAATTTTTACCTTTTGGCATATTTCAATTTATTAATTGTACTTATTGGCAATTTTTTGTTTACTTGCTTATCTTTAGTGTTGCGAATTTTTAGATATTTGTAAAATTATACACTCTATAACTTAAAGAAAACCTAGAAGTTCTCTTAAGATAGAAAACAGTTTTTCTTTCACCGGCATCTTTATTTCTGTCCCAGTTCCATGGTGTCAGCATAGAGTCTCAAATATTGCCCACAATCTGATTTTGAGGATTTCCTCATATTTTTACACATTAGTTCCTCTTTAGTGAAACAAAATTAAAATTACCTCAGTGCTTTTCCAAATTTTCCCACAACGCTTGTAAAATTTATATTGACTATGGAAGTGTCCTTATATTTGAGGGTTAAGTGTTACTTTTAGAAAAGTGGAAGTGATGATGAGTACGTGAAAAAAAAGACAAGTTAGAATTATTAGAATTTTATTTTATTTGTTTTAAAATATTATTTGTTTTATTTTTAAGTTCTGGGGTACATGTGCAGGATATGCAAATTTGTTTCATAGGTAAACGTGCCATGGTTGCTTGCTGCACCCATCAACCCATCACCTAGGTATTAAGCCCTGCATACATTAGTTTTTCTGATGCTCTCTCTCCTCCCACCCCCACACAGGCCCCAGTGTGTGTTTTTCTTTCCCTGTGTCTGTGTGTTCACATTGTGCAGCTTCCACTTAGAGAACAGCCAGTGTTCAGTTTTCTGTTCCTGTGTTAGTTTGGTGAGAATATTGGCTTCCAGCTCCATTCATGTCCATGCAAAGGACATGATGTCATTTCTTTTATCGCTGCATAGTATTCCATGGTGTCTATGTACCACGTTTTCGTTATCCAGTCTATCATTGAGCATGCAGCTGTGGTCCAATCTACTTGGAGGCTGAGATGGAAGGATCGCTTGAGTTCAGGAAGTTGAGAGTGCAGTCAGCCTTGATCAGGCCATTGCACACCCGCCTGGGTAATATAGGAGATCCTGTCTCCTAAAAAAAGAAGAAGAATAAGGCATTTTCTTGGGTACCTTCATTGTTTCCTGTTGTCCTGAGACTTAAATCAATTAAAAAAATAGCAATGTTTCACTATTATTGAGTTTAGATGAATGCTAATCATGTTATGGCCGTAAAAACAATATCACTCAACTGTATTAATTATGCATACAGAAAGCATAATCCAATGAACTCTCTAAAATAAAGATTGACCCTCAACTTCAAAATCAAAATTCTTTCTTACTTTATTCTGCCTACCCTACTTCTGTTTTCAAAGGTGCATAATTTTTTACTATCAATAATTTGCGTTTTGTGGTCAAATGCACCCATTCAATTCTTTCAAAGTAGTCAAATTTGGTTAGGTTTTACTCTCTCATCCCAAATTAAGATTTTTGTAGAGTTCTTATTTGCCACATTTCAAAATGTCCATTCTGTTTTCAAAATATTATGTTAATGGTTCTCAAAATCTACTTTAGATATACATATACCATATGTCCATTTATGAATATATCTGATCAGATTTGATTGTTCCTGTTATACCATTCAAAAAAAAAAAATCTCATTTTGATTGCAGTGATGACCTGCCTGGAGCAGCTACTGTGAGGATGTCAGCACAGCAGAGGAAGCGCAGCTGGGGCTACATGCTTTACGGGCCAATGGGAGCATAGAAAAAGTGAGAGCCCCACCCCCTACTTTGGTGGATCAGGAGCCTGTGCTCCGGGGCACAGCTGCAGCTACCCAGCCACAGCTCCAGACCCCAGCATCCCTGTGCTCTCAGGGGCTCAAGAAGTCCCTTGCACCTGCAGTCTTGAAAGTACCTGCTCCCACTCCCGGGCCTCTCCCAACTCTTGGCACCTGTTTGAAGTGGAGCAACGTTGTGGCTGAGCCTGGCTTCTGTCACAACCCAGTAGGGTGTGAGAGCAGTCAGGATGGTGCCACCTTGGCCACCTCCAGACTTTGGGCACTGATGAGCCCAGGAAGGAGGCTGAGGCGATGCTGAGGGTGGCTCAGTGCTGACTTGCAAGCACCTTTCAGCATGAATAGCCTGGGTGTTGTGGAAGGAGGCCAAGGGAGTGCTGAGGGTGGTTCAGTGTGGGCCTGCAAACACCCCTTGGCATGACAGCCTGTGTACTGTGGATAGCATTTTGATGGCAGCAGGAGGCAGACAGGCCCTTGGACAGGAAAGGGAAGGTCCCTGGTGAAAGTCTATCTTCAATCCAGGGCTGGCCTGAAGCCTAGAGGCCAGGCTGCCAGTTCAGGTTGGAGTCCATGGCACAGAGTGAGAACTTATGGTGCTTTTTTCAGGCCCCTTCATGGCCACCCCTTGACCAATCAGCATGCCATTCCTCCCTTGTGAGTCCATAAAAACCTTGATCTCAGCTAGACTTGGACATATATTGGGACTACCACCTGTGGGAAGGAGCTACCTACTAGTCTCCTCGACTGGAGACAAACTTCCTTCAGAAAGGAGCTACCTGCTGAAGTTCTCCTCTCCACTGAGAGCTGGAATCTTATCAGGTCAACCTGCCTGTGGAAAGGAGCTACCCATTGTGGGTCTCCTGAGAGCTGTTCTGTTGCTCAGTGAAACTCCTCTTTGCCTTGCTTACCCACCAGTTGCCTGCATACCTCATGCTTTGGGGATGCGGGACAAGAACTTGGGATCCACCAAATGGAGAGAATGAAAGAGCTGTAACACAAACATGGCTGGAACATTCTCCCCCACTCACCATGTTGCAGGTGAGGAAAAGGAGAGAAAAGATGTGATCCTTTGTGGAAACCATACCTAAGGGCTCCCCATGTTGGGGGCGTGACACCCTCTTTGAGGCTCTGTGGTTTCTGGTGTCTCCCAATCTACAGGTGCCACAGAGTTCTCCTCCTCCAGATGCAGGTGCTTACAGTAGAAGCTGCGTGCAGTAATCTGGCCCAGCCACAGCTAACTCGGAGTTGGCACCTGTGCCAGCACCTGGAGCTGTCCACCCCACCACAGCAGCCAGCATGCCTGGCTGTGTGCTGTGGCTGGACCCCTCACTCACTAGCCCACACATTCCTCACTGCTCCACACCTGGCTCTCCCTTGACAGGTGTGGGATCCAGGCTGGTAGCGCAAGCTGAGTGCTGCCTGCCAAGCCAAGTGGGTGGAATGAGCCCAGCAGGTGCGAGCAATACTCAGGCAGGAGGTGATCCCGGCCACAGAGGTTTCTGTCTGGTAAAGTGACACCCCAAGGATCCCGTGGCAATTTATTTGCAGACATTTCTCATCATTCACAAACAGACCAGATATGGAAAAAATACTAAAGATGAGATGTCATTCTGCAATTAAATATTCATTTAAATTGTAATTTTGGTCAGTTACTGCCTTACTCTGAATAGTTGCTGACCTGGTGAAAAAAAATCTTCAGAAGCAAAGGACATATTATTTTTCTAAGTTCAAAATGTCAAACTATGCTTTAAGACCTTATCATTCTAATGCATTGCAAAAGTCTTAGAATCTTCTTCATTTTCTCAGTATCTCCAGACAAGCATCACATGATAAACCTCCACTCATATCTGACAAGTGGAAACTGCTCATTCTTTTTTCAAATGTAAATGAAAATAATTCTTTGTATGATAAATGTTTATTATTTCTCCTTTTCAATATTAATTTTGTATATTAGCTGAATTTTATACCTAGAAGATGCAAACAAAAAATACCTAGGAGAATACATGAATATTTTCAGCCTTAGCAATAATTATATCCAATATCTGTGGAACGGCAAACTTGATAATTTGTTTATCTCTTTATCTATATTTCTATCACTTATGGTTGTTAGTGTACCAATAGAAACATAATATTTTCCTAGTATAAATTCCTGGATTGCAGACACAACCATCTATCCAACTGCCTGTAATATGTTCTAATACTCTCAGAGTCATTATTTTTTTTTTTATTTCCCTTACAACCTACATATAGCCAGAAAGGGAGTCCTCCATACCTTAGAAATATGCTCTTCATTCTATGTTTGACAAAATAACTTGGTTTAGGCCATTATATATATTTGTCACAGCTACTTGTAGTGTATGCTGTCAAATACTGCTTGTGCTCCTAGTTCCTTCTTTGCTCATTAGTTTGTAATTTTTAATCACCAACCAAATTTTTTTCTTAAAAAACAAAGCAGATGTTAGATAACATTTGCATACAGAATAATGTATAGACTTCTAAGCATACCATACAAGAAAATTGGTCTTCTCATTTCTAACTACTTTGGCTAAATTTATGTCCCTGAAACATGAATCGATCACCTTTTCTATACATGAACTTTGCATTGCATCCAAACTGACTCCACCATTCTTTGGAAATCGGGTTATATTTTATTGTGTTACATGTATGTACACACTTTTGTAATTTTTATACATACACACACACACACACACACACATGCACACACACACACACACACACACACACATATATATATATATATATATATATATATATATATAAGTTCGTGTCCTTATCTTTCCCTGAATTGTTTTGCTAGCTTCTTTTCCTGAAATGTTCAACCAAGATTTTAAATTAAGCCTCACATATTACCAGGTGCTATTAAATAATCACAAATCCTCTCATTCAATATAGGCTAAGTAGTAATTACTTTGGATTCCCAAAGTGCTTTGTATGTATAACATTTTTAGCATATTTATCAACTGATTTATTAATTTCCCTGATTTTCAACTGAGGTCATAGATGATCATTGACACTTTGGGTAGTTTACCCCTTGGATCTCTAGAAAGGTAGAGGCACTATATATCATTTTCTTTCTCATATGGAAATAAAATGACAACTCTATTATTGCATATTTAAATTAAACTGTATTATAAAATGTCAGATAATTTGGGGTAACTACTATATGGGTAAATAAATAACTTTCATTGCTGTCCTCATGTAGCTTGATTTATTTTTTAGTATTATTGGTATTTTAATTTTAACAGTATAATAGAAGAAATGAGAAATATGATTTGATTAATGTATTAGTCTTTTCTCATGCAGCTATAAAGACCTGACTGAGACTTGGCAATTTATAAAGAAAATAGGTTTAATCGACTCACAGTTCCACATGGCTGGGGAGGCCTCAGGAAACTTACAATCATGGAAGAAGGAGCCTATTTGCCGGGCAACAAGAGAGAGAATGAGTGTCAGCAGGGCAAATGCCAAATGCTAATAAAACCATCTGATCTCATGAGAACTCACTATCATGAGAACAGCATGGGGGAAACCGCCCCCATGGGTGGTTTATTTACCTCCACCTGCTCCTGCCCTTGACACATGGGATTATCACAACTAAAAGTGAAATTTGGGTGGGGACACAGCCAAACCATATCAATTAATAAGACTGTTATAGTCAATTATTTGATAAGCTTTCTATTCATTTTATGAAGAACATTGCATGTGACTGTTGATTGAATTATTGTTGGTTAGAAGTTACAAAATTAAAAAATGTGCCATCATCTATTGACTCTCTTTATGTAAATCACAAAGAATCCAGAAATAGTGAGAATATCCTGATTGCCTCTCATCAGAGATGGAGCAATCTGGGTGACACTAAAAGCTATATTGATGTCAGAATCAATAATCACCTCCTAAATATCAGATCAGCTGAATTCTGGTTCCCAACCACCAATACTTTAATCATGAATCTGGGCTATTTTTTTTTTAACCAGAAATTGGTAACTTTGATTTCAAAGAATGAAAACAAGTAGTTTCTCAATGTTTGCCTTAATTGTGTTTTAGATTTATATTTATCCTCCAATTCTGAAATACTTAGAGTGATGAAACTCTAAATAGTATATATGAAAACCTTCTGTTCAAAACACTAT
The DNA here is from genome assembly GCF_009761245.1 of Sapajus apella. Classification (NCBI taxonomy): domain Eukaryota; kingdom Metazoa; phylum Chordata; class Mammalia; order Primates; family Cebidae; genus Sapajus; species Sapajus apella. The sequence continues at coordinate 33,369,086 of NW_022436948.1, forward strand.
ATTGTTTTATTACAACAAGTATTTCACAAATACTTGTCTTGAACAACATCTTAACAAGAACACCTCCATCTCATCTTTGCCTAGCTCATAGGCTCTGACAGGTAAATAACTATGTTATTTTTTTAGGCTAACGATATTGGTATGTATAGGTCATTTTGCCTTACAAGTTCAAATACATTTTAGTGTTCTGACAAATAAGAATAAATGTAAATAAACTATGAATATGCTCTTTCAAATACTGTAATTACACTTTAAGAAAAGGGATATTCCCATTTTTATGAATTCATTAAACCAGTGGGTGGTTGCTACATTGTTCATATCTTTTCATTGAAATGTAGTTTGTGTAAAAATTAATCTTAAAAAAGCTAGAATTCTCCATACAACATTATTTATTCATACACGAAATTGGAAGAAGTTATCCCTTAAGGAACCTACACTACCTAGTATTTGCTCCAGATAGCAGAGTAGAAGGAAACAATTATCAAAGCAGAATCGAAAATGTGCCCTTTTTTTTTTTTTCTGGAACTTTTGGAGCTGAGGGCCTGGAATAGTTCTCAAAACAAAGCACAAAGAAACGCAATGCTATTATTTCTGAGGATTAATATTAATTTGTTACTAAGAAATAAGAACTTTACAGCTAAATTAATATATCTGAAATTAATAAACATCTAGCAATTATGCTAATTTGTAATGAAGAATAAAGAAATGACTAGAAGCCAATGTGACAAACCAAATAATTGCATTATATACAAATACTGAGAGGAGGTAGAATTAAAATATGTTCTCCCCTCAAATCTCAATATTTTTGTGAATTTATTGCACCTAGATAAATTTGGTTTTGCCTTTTTAATGTTATTTGAATTAGTTTAGCATATGACAAATTTTAATTTATTGTAAATATGACTCTTCTCCTTTATCCTCAGAGAATTGATTTCATGCCAGATTATTAAGTTAAATCATAATGTTTGTCATCCTTGAGCATTTACAATAGGTACTACTTTAAAATAACAGTAGTTATTTATACTGAAATAGATAATTACATACATATACATCATAAAGTTTTAGAATTTAGGTCTTTATTTAATAGTATAAATTTTACTAAAACAATTTTTGAACTTGCTGTCAAGAAGCATATTTGTATGTTTGTTAAGAAAAAAATATATAGTGTTTATATAAAGGCACCAAACATTTCAAATTATTTTTCAGGAAATGTCATGCTACAAATGACACAATAATAACTACAATTGAAAGTAAAATTTACTGGTTCAATCAATGATATAGCTAAGAGAGCTAGCTTTACTGAACTTCTATACAGTGGTTCAAACAATGGTTCTCTTCTGGTAGGCTGTAATCTCCAGTTACCCCTCTGAGATTAAAGCCAGTCCAAGACGTCAGCTAGGTGGCTGCAGCAGTTTCATAGTCTACATTCTTCCATATCATCAATTAGCTGGAGGAAGGGGCTTGGTCTCTCTCACCGAAACACCTGTGGAATATGGCTGTCTCTCCTGACATCTCCAGCCAAGATCTCACTGTTTCTCAGTGACCATGAGGTATGATCTGTTGATTGGCTTAAACCAATTACAGGACATTCTTGGAGCTGAAAACACAATAATTCTCACATGAATAACATAGATAAGAATGGGAGAGGAATAAATTTCTCAAAGAAAACTTAGGGTCCTGCGGATGGGAAAAGGGGGTAAAGGAGAGCCAAGGAGCACTTGTCCGTGGTAAGTAATACTTTCAGTGGAACTGGTGGATTTGAGAAAGTGCAGCTAATGAGAGATCATCAAAGTAGATTAATTTATTGATTTAAGAACATGCTTTTCCCTCCAAACCTTGATTGTTGGTGGACTTCCTGGCTTCGAAGAAGAGGATATGGCTCATTTATCCTGTACTCACCAATGGACTCAGTTCAGTTACTGATCCCTCTGAGAGTGGAGTATCTGGAAAGCACGGAAGAAGGGAGGGAAATATTCTCACCTAAATGAAACTCTTTTAAGATTGCTTGGGTCTTTGGTAATGACAGATGCTTGAAATTCACATATTTGATGATGTCATGAAATCTTTGGAGGACTTTGCTGGATCAGACAGTAACACCCACGGGTAAGGGGTTACCCTGGGTTCTTGATTGTCAAGTGTTACCTCACATCCACTAATAAAAATTCTCTTGGGTCAAATCCAATTTTAAATGGCTCTAGGCTGACTGTCATGTTTGGCCCACACATGAGGAACACATTGCTGCGAGCTTTACCTTGCCACTGTTGGAAGGGCAGTTACTTTGCAAATGTCAGTCCCTGTTTTGTCTCTGCCCAGCTGCTCAGACTAATAGCCATATCCTCACATTAAGAATCTCTGGCTAACTCTCATGCAGACATCCAGTATGCCCTGGTAATTCCAGGGAGACTCATGAGTTATCCAAAGGCATTCCTTAAAGTTTCTTCTACTATCATTTCTTCTCCTTTCTGAAAGAAGATACAAAGCATTAGCACTCCCTCAAGAAATTTCTGCACAAATTTTTGTGACACCTTTTGGACCCTGAGCGAGTGGTTCCAAGTGACAACAAATACATTCTAGTTTCCAGTATCATTCCCCTTTTCCCCAGTATATTTTTAAGCTTTCTGTTCAAGGTACTATATTGTTTTATTACAATGGTCATTTCACACATACTTTTCTTGAGCAACATCTAAATCAGAACTTGTCTTAATTTATAACTTAATTCGTTTTAAAACTAATTTTAGAATTTTAGTCCTCGCCATCAAGGGCATTGCAGTTTAAATTATTCAATTTAAGTACTATAAAAATAGCCATAGCTACCTATATTATCAACACAATAAAATTAAGTGCTATTCTCTACACTGTTTCTTAAATTTTGATTTCTACAATTAGTATGTTAAATGACACATGATAATATATTGAAATTTTAGTCAGTACTAGCAAATACCTGCTAAGTTCTTTTATGAAAATCTCTTTTGAAAATGCTTTACATGTGCTGATGCATTTAATAATTTTTAGTTGTCCATGACATATATACTAGTTTACTTTTACAAATAATGGAGTGGAGGCAAAAACGGTGAAATAACCTTGCTCCAAATCACAGACTTAATAGAATGTGCAGACCTAGAATTTAAAGTTAGATGTCTGACTCTAGCTCCACAATTCTTAACTAGCTATATTTTTTCGTTCTAAAGATTTTCAAATGTTTATATGTCTCAAGAGTTTCATATTGTATAGAAAGCAATGTTGTAAGAAGATTACTTTTCTGTAACAGATAAACTAGAAGTTAAGAATGAAAGGGGGTTAATCTTTGACTAAGTATGGTATTAACATACGATCTTCTTTAGCCCCCAAAAAGGGGAGTCACTTCACTCTGAATTGCATATTTTACTGGCTATTTTACACATTTTAAACGAAGTCTCCTTGAGGGTTGCAGCTCTCAGACGGAAGAGTTTCTGGAGAGAACATAGGTAGTGAGTCCTTTATCACTGCTGCCCCACTGTTAAGTGAGTTTAAGGCATAAATGCAGATGGAGAAATCCCCCCAATAGAAACACACCACATTCATACTTTTCCATGATGCAAAGTTTTGTTTAGTGATAAAAACATCATTTAAAAACTGTCACGGGAAGTTAAACTTTTAAGTAATTGACAGCCTTGCCATCTAAAAGGGTTCAGTGGCTGGAAGTTCCCAGTGATGAAACATGTGTCGTGTCACATGAGCCTTCCTTGCTCTACTTGCACACAAGTTGCCATTAGGGTCATGTCATGCCATATTCTGCACAGGGTGATATTTAACGTTGCACTCCGGTGTTGCACTAAGTACCATATCATTCATCCTAAATGACTCCCTTGAAAATTGCTTCTAAAAGTTTGTGCCAAAAATGCTCATGAAGTGAACAATTTACTTTCCTATGGCTATTAAGATACTGAAAACTGTCACTTCAGGAAATCGAATACTGTACCCTGTAAAACATGTTGTTCTGAAGCTTTGCTTCAACAATTACTACCTATCAACCCTCAGCTTGAGAGTATTGTGCTTAGTCAGTTGTTAAATTTAATACCGTCATGACATTCTGGTATCAGAAAAAGAGAAGTACTGGAACCTGAGTGCAGTGTTTTGAATCTGAGCAAACTGAAGGTGTTCATATCTGTACTATTGTTTGCCTTTTCTATATTCTTGATTGAGCTATCCAGAAAGTTAAGTTATTTTGGGGAACTTACAGGATTGTTCTGCATTTTTAATTATGATTATTCTCATTTACTTCAGTACATACCTTATGGGCCATCATTTGATAATATATCAAGCACTAAGGACTAAAATTTTGTCAGCTCTTTTCCAACAATACTGCTGTAAATTTCTTTAATGTTGAATAGACCAATTTTATTTTTGGCCAATTTAAATGGCAAAAGTAAGCTTATAAAAATATACATATATATATACATTTAAATATATATTACATATTTCCATTATACAGAAATATAATATATAATTACATAATTATAATTGTATATGTAATATATAACATAAATATGTAATTAAAATAATATATTGAATATATAATATAATTACATATATAGAACATATGTCCAATATATCTATAATACATTTATTTCTATATATCTATATATAGAAATATATATATATGTATTTTTATATGCTTATTTATATAAGGCATACCTGAGACAAAATTTAAAAGTTGGATTACAATTGAAATACATATTCAACTTTCAAAGCTCAACTTTAGCTCCCATTTTAGCAGAAAAGTGTTCCAGACTTTTCCATCCTGCAGTGACTTCTCTTTGTTCTACATTCACAGTACTTATCCTTTTATCTAACAATTAATCAAGTACAGTAACACAGCATCTTTTAAATTAATATATTTCCAAGCAACATATGTGTTAATATTTCATATTTTAAACCCCACAGCAATGAGCATAATAAATCTGTAGTTTGTTCAAACTGTTCTGAAAAACATAGTAAGAATGATAAATCTAATTCTGGTATTGAATGAATCACTTAAAGTCTCTCTAACTCATGGCTTCATTCACTTTTAAAAATTGAGCTATAATTTACCTGCAATAAAATGCATTAATACTGTGTTCAGTTCAAAGAGTTCCAGAAATTTTATACACACCTTTGTGACCATAACTCAAACATTTGTATCACCCAGAGTTCCCTCATGCCCCTTTTCAATTCCTCCCACCATCCCACCATCTGGGACACTACTCTCTAATTTCCATTACGATAGATGAATTTTGCTTGACCCTGACTTCATACAAATGGAACCACTCATAATGTGTTATTTTTGCCTGTATTCTTTCATTTAAGTTAATATCTTTGAGATTCATCCATGTTGCTGTATGTGTTTGTAATTATTCGTTGTTTGTGCTGGATGTTAATCCATTGTTATGAATAAAACACAATTTGCTTTCTTTTCCTGTTCTTGGATATTTGGGTTGTTACAAAATTGTTGCTATTATTAATCTATGTCTTAGCTTCTCTTGAGTAAAATGAGGATGTTTAATAAGTCTTGAGTAAATTTTCTATGTAAGTATTTAAAACTATAGATAAAATAGTATATTATTTTTGTCATCTTTTTAAATTAACTTATGGTAATTTTATTTGTAGATTTCTTCAGATTATCTAAATAGATAATAATTCCATATAAGAATAAAGAATTTTATTTTTTTATATTCCAATGTTCATGTAATTAATTTTATGTTTGTGCATTATTGCACTAGCTACTACTTTGAGTATCATGTTGAACATCGTGAGTGACAGCAAATATTTTTACTTTGTAGTGCTATTGTACTATTAAGCAGGATATTAGCTATAGGATATTTTTGTAGATAGTCTTTAAATAATTAAGGAAGTTATTTTATATTCCCAGTTTTCTGAATTTTTGTCATGAAAGACGTGTAATTTTGTCAATGACTTTTTCTATGTCATTGACATAAAAATAAAAAAAAGAAATATTTTATTCTTTATTCTGTTAAAGTGTTGAATTTCACTGATTGATTTCAAAAATAAAGCAATCTTTATTTTATGAGATAAGCCCATGTAGTCATCTTAGTCATGATTCATCCTCTCTCCTACCCTTCCTCTTCTCCTTCCACAATAGCTCATTTCTTTCATTCTGCTTTAGCATAAGGGTTCACCTGGCTTTCATACCTCCTTCAATATTTTCTGAAAACATTTTTATAGAATTGGTATTATGTCTTTTTTAAACGATTGAGGAATTTCACTGGTGAATCCATCTGGGTGTTGAACTGTAATGGTGGGAAAGTTTTTGATTAGGAACTATATTTTTCAATAGATATAGGTATATAAATATCATCAATTTCTTGTTTTAATTTTGGCAACATATTTTTCAGGTCTTTTTTCAAAGGATAAAATTTATTCAGTTTTTCCCCACTCAGATTTACATTGGCTCTGTTTATGTTGTGTACAACATTTGTTGATTTGTGTATGTAAAACTATCCCTGCATTCTATTTGAGAACTGGAACAACATAAGGATGTCCACTCTCACCACTTCTATTCAACGTAGTACTGAATGACCAACCAGAGCAATCAGACAAGAGAAAGAAATAAAGACATCCAAATCAGTAAAGAAGTCAAACTGTAGCTGTTTGCTGATGATATGGTGGTATATCTAGAAAACCCTAATGACTCCTCTAACAAGCTCCAAGAACTGATAAATGAATTCAGCAATGTTTCAGGATGCAAAATTAATGTACTCAATTCAGTACTCTGCTATACACCAACAGTGAACATACTGAGAGTCAAATAAATCATGCAACCACTTTTACAACAGATGCAAAAAAATAAAATAAAATACTTAGGAATATATCTAGCTAAGGAGGTGAGAGACCTCTACAAGGAAAACTACAAAACACTGCTGAAAGAAATCATAGACAACACAAACAAATGCAAACACACCCCATGCTCATAGATGGGTAGAATAAATATTGTGAAAATGACCATCCCACCAAGAACAATCTACAAATTCAGTGTAATCCCCATTAAAATGTCACCATCATTCTTCACAGAACTAGAAAAGACAATCTTATAATTCATATGGAATGAAAAAAAAAAAAAGACCTGTATAGCCAATGCAAGACTAAGAAAAAAGAACAAATCTGGAAGCATCATATTACCAGACTTCAAACTATACTATAAGGCTATAGTCACCCAAACAACATGGTACTGGCATAATGATAGGCAAATAGACCAACGGAATGCAGCACAGAGAACCTAGAAATAAACTCAAATACTTACAGCCAACTGATCTTTGACAAACAAAACAAAACAAAACATAAAGTGGGAAAAGGGCACTGTATTCAACAAATGGTGCTGGAATAATTGGCAAGCCACATGTAGAAGAATAAAACTGGATACTCATCTTTAACCTTATACGTAAATCAATCCAAGATGGATCAAGAACTTAAATCAAAGACCTGAAACAATAAAATTCTAGAGGGTAACATTAGAAAAATCCATCTAGATATTGGCTTAGCAAAGAGGCTTAGGCAAAGACTTTCAGCACCAAGAACCCAAAAGCAAATGCAAAAAAAACAATGATAAATAGGTGGGACTTAATTAAACTAAACAGTTTCTGCACAACAAAAGAAGAGATCAGCAGAGTAAACAGAAAACCCACAGAGTGGGAGAAAGTCTTCATCATCTGTACACCTGACAAAGGACTAATATCCAGAATCTACAAGGAACTCAAATTAGCAAGAAAAAAAAATCCCATCAAAAAGTGAGCTGAGGACATGAATAGACAATTCTGGAAGGAAGGTATTTGAATGACCAACAAATATATGAAAAAATTCTCGGTATCACTAATTATCAGGGAAATGCAAATCAAAACCACAATGTGACACCACCTTACTCCTGAAAGAATGGCCATAATAAAAAAATTAAAAAATAATAGATGTTGATGGAAATGCTGTGGAAAGGGAACAGTTTACAGTGCTGGTGGGAATGTAAAGTAGTACAAACGCTATGGAAAACAGTGTGGGGATTCCTTAAAGAACTACAGGTAGAATTACCATTTGATCTAGCAATTGCACTCCTGGTTATCTATCCAGAGGAAAAAATGTCATTATACAAAAAGGATATTTGCACACATATGTTTATAGCAGGACAATTCACAATTGCAAAAATATAAAACCATCCTAAATGCCCATCAATCAATGAGTGAATAAAGAAATACACACATATATACACATATATATGGGGGTAAGAAGGGAGGGACAGCGGGGTGTAGGGAGGTTGAGGAGGGATAACATGGGGAGAAATGCCAGATATAGGTGACGGGGGATGGAAGCAGCAAACCACATTGCCATGTGTGTACCCATGCAACAATCCTGCATGTTTTGCACATATACCCCAGAACCTAAAGTGGAATAAAAAATATATATAAAGAAATAAGAGTGTGTGCAGGAGTAGAATTATAGTATTTCATTTAGCAAGTGTAAAACATTTCTGAAGTTATTTGTTATTACTTAAGGTTGTGATAAAGAGAAACTTTTTTCTGAAGTAACTCATATGAGAATATACTCAGAGGGATGGAATTTGGGCAGAGTGATATCTGCTACTTACAGAATCCCTGGTGCTTTGCCTTCAGGCAAGAATTATTGAAGGGCTAGGGCAAGAAGGATCCTTTGGGAGACGAGTTTCCTTAGATCTCTGACATTTCTGCATGTCTACCTAGAAAAGGCACTGATGGCCTTTGTTCTTAGCTATCTTTTCAGGGATGTTTTCAGTGCCTACATCTGTAACACTCACTAGATATGTTTATTGTGCAGTATAATAAAGACAATGTCTCCTTCTAGGGCAGAGAACAAGCAGGCTTAAAGCCTATTTAAAAAGATTTATGTTCTCAAAGTTGTAAGTTCTCCAACACCTGCTGTGTGCACAGCAACCACATAAGTCCCTCCGCATTGCCCCATGAAACATGAGGGTAAATGGGACACACACACACACACACACACACACACACACACACACACACACAGCTTGTTGTGCCATGAGTAATCAGTCCTATGTCTCTGATCTGGATACCTTATGTCTTCTGCCAGCATACATAAGCTATGGCACACTAACATGTTAGCTAGCAAGTAAAGTGAAATCTCTACTTGAATCAAACAGGAGATAATTTACTCATATTGAAGAGGAACTCTCAGGTAGGCTGTCTAAAGTTCCAAACCACAGAGGGGTTAAGGGCTCTGGTAGAAGTGCGTTTAAGCACTACCTCCAGTTCTTTATCATGCGAGGGCTCTCATATGGGTGAAATACACAGCATGCCTGTCATATACAAGATTCTTTTGTGCATCATTCAAAATTTGGTGTTGACGATATGTCAAGTAATTCAGAGATTGCCTGTGGTATTTTTTTCCCCTTCTCCTAGGAATGTGTATATTGCTGGTGTTGGTTTAAGGAAGAAAATGGGCATTATCTCTGGCCATGTTAAAGTATTGATGTCATTCTGGTTGTGCTTGAACCGAATAGTGACGTCATATACCTAATTCAAAGATGTTCTGCCATAAAATATAAATTATCCAGCATTTGACACATGGACTTCAACCATACGTGGTCAAACCATGGTTAACCATGCATTTTAACCAGAGACCTGGAAGTTAAACATGGCAAGTTATACAGATGAGTCCATGGCCAATGCGAAACGGTGGGTATGCCAATATTGTGTGCTCAACAATTTGGCAAGTAGGTAAATGACTAGAAATAGACGGTGGACAACTGAGCAAGAGAGCAAAGTGGGTAGGAAACAGTTTTTAATCAGATAGCAGCTTCTTCATCCAAATCGCCCTGAACAGGTGGTAAGACAAATGATACTGTCTTTGTTGAATATTAGTAATACATATGATGGTAGGTTGCTCAGACCAGTGCCACAGGAAGAGAAGGTTGAATTTTTTGCTGAATAAAGAAAAATGTAGCAATAAAGGAATATATTGGATCTTGAGCAGCACAAGGGTGATTTTAAAGTTGAAAGAACTTGAGTTAATAATGGGGTGAAATTCAAGATTGCATCAGCCCTTGTGTGAGTCCTATTTAAAATTCATTCATGTCCCTATTGATAGAAATATTATTATCAAAAGAGGGAAAAGCTGAAGCTATCTGAAAATTTAAAAAATGCAGAAAAAAACAACCAGGATGGGGACACCAACTAACAGTTTTGTGAATGAAGAGAAGTAGCTTGGGAGAGCAAATCTGCCTTGAAAAAGCTATTAGGAACATGAAATCCATGCCATGCTTCAGGGGAATACGGAGCTTCTCTGCAAGAGTGTCCTGTATTTTGATATTCTAGTGGAAAGAATGATGAACTGCATCTTCCTAAGGAAAGTTTTCCTAAGTGTTGGAAAAAGATGCAAGTTTAGGTGTGTGGAGTATAGGAGGTGTAGAAAGTGAAATTCCTCCTGCGTCCCTCTTTGACTTCCCTGGTCCCTGGTGCATGTTGAGACCACAGACAACTCCTCTTATTCAGTCATTCTATGGAAAGCATCCTTTGCTTTAGATGGATTCAATGTGGTTACACTTTTACTTGTGTCCTTATGATGACCCTGGAATTTCCAGAGAAATTTGTTGTGTCATCATGAAAAATGGTTACATGTTTTAGGTGTCCAGCCTCAGGGAAACAACTGTAACTCTTTTCATTTTGAATTTGCTGCTTTACTAATAGCCTGGAGACTATTGTCCAACTATGCTTCTCATTCATGTGTTGTTGTATAAAATAGAAACTGGGAAGAGAAGAGAGCTGGATCTGGTACACCACAGCTGGCATGGTTCTGAGTTTAGATAGCATTTATTTCACTGGTACACAGCAATCAGTGAAAGGACCAAGGGAAAAGCAAAACAAAGATACCAAGTAAGTGGAATCACTCTTCCTAACTAAGGTGGGGAAGTGTTAATGTGTTTTAAAACATTAGCATATAGGAGAGCTAAAGAACAATGTCAAAGAACACATTAGATGTGTCATGAAGTAGGACAGCATAGCAACAAAAACCAGCTAGGGTTCCAGTTTGGGCACTATTAACAGCAGACGAGCCTTCCTGATGAATTTGATCATCCCAGTCAGGGCATGCATTGAATACCCACTACAATGCTTACCAATTTATGGAGGGGAGTCAGAGACTGACTGGAGCTACAGATGTGATGCACTGCAACCGTCTGCTACCTGAAGAAGCTGCTCAGTAGCTCAGAATCTCCACTCACTGTAGATTTCAGTTTGTTTGAACTACAGAATGTAACTCCAGATAAATATTTTGTAGAATTTTCTACACCATTGATTCTTGGCAAGAAAGAAGGCATTTCCTACAAAAAAGCACGGAGATTTGTGGGGACTGTTTTGCTTGTCACAAGTTACAGGTAGGGAGAGATGGAAGGTGCTAAAACCTTTTGATGGGCAGAGCCAGGAATGTAAGACAGTCTGTAATGTCTGGGATAAACTTTCATAGTGAAGAATTTTTCTCTATTTCACAAAATGTAAAACTTCCCATCCCCCCAGCTAATCAATTATGTGAAAAGTCTCTTTAAATCCTATAACAACAAAAAATGTTTTGTATTCAAACATAAATTATTTTTATGGATTTAATATATACTAAAATTGGTGTGGTAGAATATTATAACATATATTGAAAGAATATATGCTTTGTGGCTTTTTTAATAATGACCAAGAATTAGGGTTAATTTCAGGAAACTGCAACATTGCCATCAATAATAATCATGATACTTCAGTTCTCAGCACAAAATTCTTGACCCACTATGAATTTGTAACCGGGTTTTATTGTGATTATTAATGTGTATATATCTGGGTGTGCATGTGTCTGTCTGTGTGTCTATGCCTATAGATATCGAATATGAGTAGTCAACATTCATTAGGCTATTTTAGAGTGATCATGCCTGGCATTTCAAATAAAACTATTTTGTTATAAATCACATAATTTTCTTTCTTTTTATTGCATTTTCTATGTTATATGTTGAAATTCTGTGTGCAATAAATGAAGTTTTACAAAATATTTCATACTAAGAGAAGGCTTTTGTTTTGCAATACTTGAGAACTATTTTTCTAGACTACACATGCATTTGACTGGGCAAGATGATAAAATATGCTGCCACCCTCAGTTCTCTCCCTGTCACTGTGCCACCCACCAAGTGACACACAGAGCTGAGTGTTAGCTGGGCTTGTACATCCAAACCTTTTGGAAATGATTGCAAGGACACTCAGTAGGATATAATGTTAACTCTGTTTATGCTGGTGGTGGGTAGGATGGTTCTGTTTTTCTCAGGCAGGAATATTATCCTTTTCCTCAAACATTTCTCTGCATTCTTTTCTTTGAACTCTCTAATCGTATGCGAGTTTTTTTTTAAAGTTAATATTAGCAACCAATTGAATGCATTTGTCTTTCATTGATGATTCACACTTAATTAGCAGATTATAAAATTTCCCCTTCTGTTTATACTGTTTCACAATTAATTTGAAATTGATAAAATTTTTATAAAAGCACATATATAATTAGAAAATAAGTAAAGCAGGCTGTAGAAGAGATATAGTAAATCTTGATTACTGTATTATTACATGAAATATTTCCTTTAGTGTTTCTTTGGAAAGCTCTGTTTTTATTCTTGACTGAATCAGCAATATATTGCCTCATACAATAAGTTCTCGTAGGACCATAGATGTGTTTGGGTCACTTTGTGTAGTTTTTCATAGAGGGTCATATAAAAATGCTTTAAATAAATAAAGACAAGACAGAGCTGATATCTTCCTTTTCGTCTTTCTCTTTCTCTTCTCTCTCTCTATTGTAATTTGAACGTTACCTGTTTCAAAGCAGTTCTGTTAATGCAACAGTGGTTCTGAAACACTGTATTAAAAGATACCACTTTAAAGGAGCCACTCAAGAAATCGTTAGCAGCTTATATAAAAAGAAAATACCATATAAGGTACACTTTTATGGCTGAGATCTGACATTCACAACTGAGAGAAAGGTGGGGGAGTAGTGTTTCTTCATTAGCAGCATGACCAAAGCACTTAGGGATTTCACTCCCTCACATCCATTATTCCATCTATTGTCCTAATTTAATTTTCCATGATTTTCCTGACAGTGAAGGTTGGCAACTCTTAAGTACAGTACAAAAGGTTTGCAGCATTCATGTTAATAATTACACAAGCTGTTGAGGCTTTTTGCTGAAGGCTGTATTGTCAAAAATATCAAATTTAGACAAAAGCAGAAGCTACAGATGTGAGTGGAACTGGAATCCCTGAGTGCCTTTGTTTTTATCCATAAAAAGAAGCCACCTCATGAGGTCTAAATGTTAATAAAGCATTCATACCATGTGGGGCCTTTGGGGAGCTCTAAACAGGAAAACAAGATCTTGGAGAATTGCCATCAAATTGTTGCTGCTATTGTCTCTGCTGTCGCTTACCCGGGTTGTTCTGACAATGTTGAATCTATGATTTTTATATTCTTTCTTAGCTAAATAGATTCTTTTTCTCATGATATGTATAAACCAGTTTTAGAACACTTAATCTAAAAATGTGTCTTCTTAACTGTAGAAAAATGTAAACTTTCATCCATTATCCTTCTTTTTTTAAGGATGCAATCATTTGCTTTCTTCCTTTGTTTGTCACAGAAGGCCAAATTTCCTTGCAGTGTGAAGCTGCCTTGTACCACCCATACCCATGAATTACCAGTTATCAATACGTTTGTAAACCATATTTCAAGCAAATAAAGTGGTCATTGCTTATTAGAAGGAGTCATTCAATATCTGTGTTCATCAACTATTGACCATTGGCGGAATTAATAATATCCCATTTACTTTGTGCCAAACCTTTTCAACTACAAGTAGAAGATTTGGTGACTAATAATATACACATATACTTAAAACAGATTTCTAACATATTATAGTTTTATAGAGATATTTGAAATATAAAACAAACACATTATTCTACCTTTTCTGCACGCATTAGATAAAACCATTGTAAGCCTAGAGAAGGTTAGAACTATAAGCAGAGAGTTGCTCATCTTTGAATTGTAATTAATTAACTAATTAATTAATTTTCTTTTTGAGATGGAATCTCTCTCTGTCACCCAGGCTGGAGTGCAGTGGCACGATCTCGACTCACTGTAATTTCTGCCTCCCAGGTTCAAGTGATTCTCCTGCCTCAGCCTCCTGAGTAGCTGGGACTACAGGAATGTATCACCGTGCCTGGCTAGTTTTGTATTTCTAGTAGAGACAGAATTTCATGGATTGTAATTAAATTTTTTGATTCAACTGGAAAACAATAATAATTTTTCTAAAATGTGTCATTTGGAGAGAGGAATGGTTTTTTAAATTTCAAAATCTTCAAGAACAAAGTTTACCATAAGTAATTATTTAAAGAATTTGAATACAAGGACTATGTCTTCCTCACAGGAAGGAATATGAAGTGCTTGAACCTCCTAAAAGGCAAGCCTAAATGACAGGTTTGCAGGGGACAATACCAGCTGACAACTCTGCCTGAATTGTTATAAAGGGTCTTAGCGCCAGCCAACATCCCAACCCCCATACCGGTAGCATTTCATATAGATTAAAAGTGATGAGGCTGAGGCGGGTGGATCACGAGGTCAAGAGATCGAGACCATCCTGGTCAACATGGTGAAACCCCGTCTCTACTAAAAATACAAAAAAAAATCAGCTGGGCATGGTGGCACGTGCCTGTAATCCCAGCTACTCAGGAGGCTGAGGCAGGAGAATTGCCTGAACCCAGGAGGCGGAGGTTGCGGTGAGCCGAGATCGCGCCATTGCACTCCAGACTGGGTAACAAGAGCGAAACTCCGTCTCAAAAAAAAAAAAAAAAAAAAAAAAAGTGAGACCAAAAGTACAGAAAGTTTGTTCCAGTTCCTTTTTGGAGTCCACGAAACATAACAAGGCAGCTGTATCCAGGAAGAAGTGATGACAAGACATGTTTAGGCAGGAACAGCATGAGAGACAAGGGTCTGCATCCAAATAGACTGCACATGGCATGAAAGAGACCCACACATTCCCATCTTAGTACTGTTAAGTAGCTAAGAATTGAATGGGTGGTCCTGCTAGAGTTCAGCTGAGGGCTGAGGAGAAGTGTCCCTGCAACAAAGGCACCCATGAGTGCTGGGCAGCTAGAAGCCATAGACAGAAAAAGAACACAGTGGAGTTTCTGATTTTAGCAGCACCTGAGGCATGTGAATAGAAGCACAGAGTCACCAAGGCAGAGTGTTAACTGAGTGGACTCAAGAGAGTGACTGCTTGAGTGAAGGCACAGCATCCCTGGTATTAGCTATGTGACTTTGGGCAAGCTTGTTAACCTCATTGGGTTTCCATTCCATCATGTACGTGAAGTTATTAAGGGTGTCTTTTTTTAGGACAGTTATTAAACTAAGTAGATTGTAATTATAATGTACTCATAACAGTACCCAGTAGACACTATATGTGAGCTTATTAAATAAGTAAAGTCAGAAGGGGTTAATGGCTCAGCTCCCTGTGAGTAATCATGGTGTGTTGCTACTTCCAAGAGAACAGACGCTCAATTACAGTAGCCACAGGCTCTTTCTCAATGGATGCTTATAGGACAGAGGCCAATGCTCAAAGCAAGGTGGGATGACATTTCCTCACCAGTGATTATGAAGGGGAGACAGCAGGTGACAACATATAGTCCAGATACCCTTCAGTGCTGCTATGATTTGCTTAAACTTTTCAGTATAATATGATTTTACTCTACAGAGGGCATTTGTGAATAAAACACGAAATGAGATTTTAAAAACTTTAAAAAATTATAAAACTTTTAAAAAGTTATTTCTTTCAGTTATATGTGGTACATTTTAGTCATTGTGTTAAATTCAGATTCTAGAAGAATAGCTTTTTGTTTATCTGAGAATTTTTTAAAATCACTGGATATATTTCTTTTACACCTCTGCAATTATTGGTTTATTTGTAATATCCAGTACTCAAATGTTCCTGAAACTACATAAACAAATGCAAATGGAAAGAATCCAAGTGAAAATTATATAACAAATGGCACTTTATCACAAAAGTGTATAAAATTACAAAAATGCTATTTTAAAATATGGGCACATTAAGAAAACAATAATCTCAAAAAAAAAAAACCCTACAAAATTGCCAAATTATTTTCTAAACTGCAAAGTGGATAAACATGACTAACATATTTGGGTTTTGTAAATATATACATATATATGTGTGTATATATGCGTGTATATATATACACACATATATATACGTGTGTGTGTGTGTATATATATATAAACACACACACATATATTCAAATAAATTGAGTAATTCATACTGAAATGCAAAGTTTGTCTTCTTTTCTCCCATGTGATTTACAAAGAGGCAAACCCTAATATAGGAAAATGCACCGTATTTCAGATGCGACGTCTTTATTTTAAAGCTGGCCCAATTACTTAAAAATACTTATAATGGAGAGTCTGAAGCTTCCTGAGCAGTTCATAGTTAGATAAATGGGAAAAGACAACTACAGCCAGCATTTTCATGGTCTTCACCGACACTAATCAACAACATATTTATTATGGCAGTCTCGTATTTTAAGTGCACACTTTTGGTGATACATTCTCAGGTCTTTTTTAACATTAAAACTGCAAAATATAACTACCATTACATATGAAGATTAGAACATACTTTTCTATTCATTCTCCAAGGACAAACTTTTAAAATGTTTAATTCTAATAATCCTGTGCTGTGGGTAGATTGATAACTCTTCCATTTGTAGATATAAGTGGGCCATGTGCAATTTGTTATCAACTGATCAATATTTTGGCGTTTCAGTTATGGATGTAAACTGCCTCAATTTAACTATTTACCTCCATCATAATATGCAGGGTATGTAGACAAAAGCTTTTTTTTTTTTACATTTTTATTATTGCACTTTAGGTTCTGGGGCACGTGTGCAGAACATGCAGGATTGTTGCATAGGTACATACATGGCATTTCTTCCCATGGCATCCCTCCCCAACTCCCTACCCCTCGCTGTCCCTCCCCTATTCCCCACCAACAGTCCCCAGTGTGTGATGCTCCCCTCCCTGTGCCCATGTGTTATTATTCAACACCCTCCTATGAGGGAGAACCTGAGATGCTTGATTTTCTGTTCTTGTGTCAGTTTGCTGAGAATGATGGTTTCCAGGTTCATCCATGTCCCTACAAATGACAGAGACTCATTGTTTTTTATGGTTGCATAGTATTCCATGGTGGATATGTGCCACATTTTCCTTGTCCAGTCTATCATCGGTGGGCATTTGGGTTGGCTCCAGGTCTTTGCTATTGTAAACAGTGCCGCAATGAACATACGTGTGCATGTGTCTTTATAATAGAATGATTTACAATCCTTTGGATATATACCCAGTAATGGGATTGTTGGATCAAATGGAATTTCTATTTCTATATCCTTGAGGAATCGCCACACTGTCTTCCACAATTGTTGAATTAATTTACACTCCCACCAACAATGTAAAAGTGTTCCTATTTCTCCACATTCTCTCCAGCATCTGTTGTCTCCAGATTTTTTAATGATCACCATTCTAACTGGCATGAGATGGCATCTCAATGTGGTTTTGATTTGCATTTCTCTAATGACCAGTGATGATGAGCATTTTTTAATGTTTGTTGGCCTCATACATGTCTTCTTTCGAAAAGTGTTCATGTCCTTCACCCACTTTGAATGGGTTTGTTTGTTTGTTTCTTGTAAAACTGTTTTAGTTCTTTCTAGATTCTGGATATTGGCCCTTTGTCAGACGGATAGATTGCAAAAATTTTTTCCCATTCTGTTGGTTGCTGGTTCACTCTAATGACTGTTTCTTTTGCTGTGCAGAAGCTCTGGATTTTAATTAGATCCCATTTGTCTATTTTGGCTTTTGATGCCAATACTTTTGGTGTTTTAGTCATGAAATCTTTGCCTATGCCTATGTCCTGAATGGCTTTGCTTAGGTTTTCTTCTAGAGTTTTTACGGTGTTAGGTCTTATGTTTAAGTCTTTTTTTTTGTCTTTTTTTAGGGAAGATGGTTTCAACTCATGATGTTATAGCAAAGGTGGGGTAAGCTGGTGGGGTCAGGCAGAATCTATCTGTAGTTAATTTTAGTGTAAGTTGTCAGGAAGGGGTCCAGTTTCTGCTTTCTGCACATGGCTAGCCAGTCAGGTTTGTCAAAGATCAGATGGTTGACAAAAGGTTTTATCAGCTAACTATATGAAAGGATAAACACAACTGGGTGTGGTGGCTCAAGCCTCTAATCCCAGCAATTTGGGAGGCAGAAGCAGGCAGGTCACCTGAGGTTGAGAGTTCAAAACCAGCCTGACCAACATGGAGAAACCCCATCTCTACTAAAAACACAAAATTAGCCAGGTGCGGTGGAGCATGCCTGTAATTCCAGCTACTCTGGAGGCTGAGGCAGGAGAATCACTTGAACCCAGGAGACAGAAGTTGTAGTGTGCCAAGATTGTGCCAATTGCCCAGCCTGGGCAACAAGAGCAAACTTCCGTCAATAAAAGAAAGAAAGAAAGAGGGGAAGAAAGAGAAAGGAGGAAAGGAAGAAAGAGTGAAATGAAGTGGGAAAGAAAGGAAAGGAAAGGATAAACATTTGAATGATTCACATGCTTCTAAATGAGCAAATTCCCCTCAGGAATAAAAATCAGACTTATGAAAAGGATAACAATACTAAAAGAAAAAATATATTTACTTAGAAGCATTCAGAATGTCAACAAAACAGCTGCAAATTTTTTTGCAATCACCCAGTGGTATTCAGTTAACAGAACAATTATTTCATATATGCTACATTAAAGACAACTGAAGATGAACAAACCACTAGGTCCATTTGTAACTAATTTGTGCCACATACTAACAAGAACATGCTTTAAATTTCCATCCATGCCAATTTACAACTCCCATACTATACCAGGCAAGGTTAGTAGGTATTGAAAACACCACCAGGACAGGGCTATCTAAAGACACATTTGGTAGTGTGTTAACTATACAAAATAAGACACTTTACAGTTTAAAAACAAAGCTTACACAGCCTTACATTTCAATTTTCTTCTTTAAAGGTAGTGAGTTGCATACAGGGGGATTAATTGCTTTATAGTCAAGAAAAAAACACTCCACTAGAACCAATGCATCCATCATCATCATCTTCTTCATCATCGTTTTCTCCTCATACTCTTCATCTTCCTCATCTTTCTCTTCTTCCTTCTTTTTCTTGCATCAATTTACCTGAACAGAAATTTCTCAAAAAACGAAATGTACATAGCAATCAGGTATATGAAAAAATGCTCAACATCACAATGAAATACTATTCAGCCATAAAAAAGAAATAAATCCTGTCATTCATGGCAACACAAAAGAGCAGAACATTGTGTTAAATGAAACAAGCCAGGCATAGAAAAAGAAATACCATATATTGTAACTCATATGTGGAAGCTGAAAACATTTATCTCATACATGTAAAGAGTAGAATAGTGGTTTACTAGAAGCTGAGAAGGGGAGGGTAACGGGTGGTTAGCAAGTGGTTGCTAAATAGTTAAAAAATACATCTAGAGAGAAGGAATAAGTTATATTGTTCTATAGCTCTTTAGGATTACTATTAATGATAATTCATCATATTTTTTCAAATAGCTAGAAGAGAGAATTTTGAATGATTCCAATACAAAGAAATGATAAATATTTGACATGGTAGATATGGTAATTGCACTAATATTAACATTATACATTGTATACATGTGTTGAACTACCTGTACCTCATAAATTGTTAAGCACAATTACTCTGTGTCAATGAAAATATTTTTAAAATGCTGTTTTCTTTGTTTCCATGAATATTAAATTTTCTCAGACCCTTCTGAATATTTTCTTCCTTGGCAATGTTTGAAAGGCACTAAGGACATTCTGAAGGAAGTGTGATTAGGACATATCTTTTTGCATAAGACCTTTCAGCTACCTTGAACTTAGGAATGGCATCAGGGAAACATTTACCTTACAAAAATCCAAATATGTCAGCCCATGAAAATGAATTATATAAAGTTGAATTTTTATATATATACTTTATTGTATATTATCCAAAAATATACATATACACATATATATATATACATATATAATACATTTATATTTCACATGATTTGCAAGTGTTTATATATAAAATTATACATATTATATGTAGATAATTTAAAAACTTTAATATTATTTTTAATAATGAAATATTTTCTTCTTCCAAAAAAAGATACAAAAAAGAAACTGAAAATGGCTGTCAAGTACAAATCAAATAGATTCAACATACAATGTTTATTTAACCAGATGTTACTTAAAACTTGCACAGTTAACTCTTGTAAATAACACAGATTTCCTTTCATATTTCTATAATTTTAAAAACTGCTAACCAAGTATGTTAATATTTAAGTCACATTTTACAATATATTCTTGAATCCAATTTTCAAAATCCACATTTTGTTTAAACTTGAAAAAAATCTTATTACTATTATTATTATTGGTGCATGAAAGTCTGCATAAGTTGAATTATTGTTCCTTTTTTATGCAATGGGCAAATTGAACCTGGCTTTCTAAGTGTGATTTGTACAGCTCTTTGCTGTGTGCTCATACTCAAATTTTATAACTTACTGTATTTTACAACCTACTGTATAAGTTCTAGCTTAATGTATTTTTATAGCAAGCTTCAACAAAGGATTTAATATGGACTCTAAAAATTGGATAGATATTAACATTTTAGTGGTATCTTAATGTCTGCATGTAAATATTAGTTTATTGACACAATAGTAAATTCATAACAACTTAAATTGCAAGAGAGTTCAATGAACATTTTAAAAATTAAAGTGTCTTGAATTTTCTTCAGTTGTGATACATTTTAAGGTTTGTACATTGTTTTTTTCAAAAATAAAGAATACACTTTATAAAATGTGTTGTTTACAATATTTAAACACTATAGTTTAATATGACTTCTAGCTTTTTAGTTTAAAAGAAACAAACAAAAAAGCTGTGAATAAGCATCAAGCAGACATCTTTTAAATAAAAAATAATCTTGTAGTACAGCAGCTGCTCTTACTGGGTGTTATAAATAAGAATTGTATCTCCAGCATGATTTGAAAGAAATTTCTGCTTAGCTCTATAAACATGTTTAAACAAATATTTAAATATTTCTTTATTAGAAGGCATCTTTTTTGTTTTGTGTGTTGGAAATACGAGAAAATTTGTAAGCATACTATATTACTACATCTGTATTTATTTTAGTTGAAATCACTCCATCAATTACTAAGAATCATTCATTTAATTCTCAGTAGCTAAGCTGGAAGATGAATTATATATAGATGACTCAAACATGTAAAACTTTTCAGGCAAGCCTGAAACTACTTCTCATATAGACTACAAAAGTGTTTTTCAAAAGTTGAGAAAAGAAAACAAAACAACCAAAAAATATCTTTCAGGCTAATTTTTTTCCTATACTTTGTGTTTCTCTACTTCATCACTAGTATTTTATGAATAGGTTTAGTTTCATTATAGAACTGTTGAACTCTATTAATAATTAGTAAACAATTTTAAAATAAAATTACATTAAATTTTCTTGCATACATAATGTACAGTAAATATATAAATTTAATAAAATTAAGATTTATTTGCATTTCTCAAGTTATCTGGTCCACTGTGATTCCTAGTTACTAAAAACAATGGGCTCTTAATAAACACTTGCAGGCTGATTCTTGCATACAATATGGAGATTTGTGAGTATGGTATCGAGTCTCTGGGTCATTGACACAACCTCCTGAATGATTTCTCTGCCTATACCGCTAGTGCTTCTTGTATAGCCTTTTATAACCTAACTTGGATGGTGTCCGTTTATAAAAATCACTCCATGATTAATTTAAGGTTAACTTTCTACATTTGAGAAGCATACAAAGGCAAATTAGTCTGCCAGTATCATACCCTGCCTCTTGCCACGTGTCTGCTCATGTCTGTTATATTTTACTATGCACCCTGTGCCTGCAAATGTATTTTTATCCTGCTTGGCTCCTCTGCACCCTTTAACACTTGAGTTGTGTGTTATTTTTTCTGGGAAGCCTTCCAATTCTCCTGCAGAGTAGGTTGCCCCTGCCCTCTGTGCTCAGAACACCAGTGGGACTTGAGGTGAGAAAATAGTGTGCCAGAATAAATCTTACTTTTGAGAAAATATTCATAAGGTGCAAGGCTGCCTTGGTATTTTCTAGGCATCTGAGTTCCTCAGAATAGCCCTAAAGAAACAATTTTTTTTCTCAAGAGTAGGTTGCCTCTTACCTGATTTCAGTGGCTGCAATTCAATCTCGATTCCATATAAAAACATGGGCCAATCTCTGTAGTTACCGTGGTTGGTGGAAGAGGTGGAATAGAATCTGGAGTTAATCAGGCCAGTGAATCCCTTCATGAATTGGAAACTGAGACACACAAAAAAATTATCATCAATTTTGTTTTATTTTTAAAATTGTTGTCTCTGTTTTTTAATGAACTCAGAAGGTTTTCGCTTTTGTAGACCAAATATATATTTATAGAAATTGTTATACCAACTTTATTTAACCATGTCTGATTCTCTTATTTTTACTATTGATTCAAGTCACCATCTGGTGTTATTTACTTATCCCAGTACATGTCAATCCCACCTGACTGTGTTGTGTTATTATTGTCAAATATATTACATTGCAATATGTAATTGATGCTTTACAACTACCTATGAATTGTTTTAAAATAATTTTTTAAAAGAGGAAATTTGCAATTGTACTGCTTTTAATATTTACACAATTATTTTTACTGATGCTGTTTGTGTGTGAATGTGAGTTTTTCTGAGGTAGCTTAGTTTTTAGCTTAAAAAATGTTCTTTACTATTTCTTGTAAAGTAGGACTGCTAGCAATGAATTCTCTCAGTTTTTGTTTATCTTGAAAGGTAGCTTTGGTAGAGAATTCTTGGTTGACAGGTTTTTCCCCTCCAGCACTTTAAATATATTAGTCCCTTGCTTTCTTGCCTCTATTGTTTTTGAAAAGAAATTAGCTTTTTTCTTACTGGGGATTCTTTTCACATGATGAGTTATGTTTCCCTTGCTTCTTGCTACTTTTGTGATTCTATTTTTCTCTGGTGTTCCACATCTTACATATAATTCATCTAAATGTGTATATATTTTTATTTACCCTGTTGGAGACTGTTGTGTTTCTTGGCTGTGTAGGTTAACATATTTCATAAAATTTTAGAAGTTTTCGCCCATTATTTATTTATTATTATTTTTTATTCCAATCTCTTTCTCCTCACTTTCTGATATTCACTACCTAAATGTGGGTAATATTCATTATTCATATGCTGGTGTGACTAACGGGGTTCCACATTTTTATAGAGTCTCTTCATTTATAAATTATTTCTCCCTCTGTCTTTGAATTGCATAATTTCAAGTAACCTATTTCAAATTCACTGGTTATTTCCTGGACCAGTATAAATCTATTCTTAAACTCTTTCAGTGAAATTTTTATTTCATTTACTACACTTTTCAATCCTAGAATTACCATTTGGTTCTTTTTTTGTAATTCATATCTCTGTATTAATATTTCCTATTTGATGAGACACTGTCATTATAGCTTCTTTTACTTCTTTAAACATAGCTTCCTTCAATTTTTCAGGCTATCTAATAATAGGTATTTTAAATTTTTTGTTAAGTTCAACAGCGGTAATCTCGCAGAGGCAGTTTATGTTGCCTGTTTTGGCTCAATATTTGTTGTTTATTTCCATGTCTCTTTTTTTTAATTTTTATTGGATATTTGAAATGGTATAAAAATTCTGGACAATAATTGTTTTTCCCGTTCTCTGAGGCTGCTTTTGTTATTGTTTGCTGGTTTATTTGTTTAGCGACTTGGTCACAGTATGTGAGTGAAGTCTACTTACCCTACAGTGTAAAGCCTCTAATATTATTAGTCAGATGATGCAGCCTTAGGTATGCACACAGTCACCCTAGGATAACAGTGCTTATACCATAGCTTTCTTTGATTGTTTCTTTCTGTCTCCATTGCACTGTCTGCCTGTCTGCCTCCTTTTGTATCACTCTCAACTGTTGGGATTCATGAATTGCTGGCTGATTGCTCTGTCATTTTAAATAATGCCTGGGGAAATAAAATACTAAAATACTAATTCACGGTCTAATCCAGTGAACTATGGGCGGGAATAATTTTAGACCGACTCTTGGGAATTTATTTTGATATCAGAAGAGCTCTTTTTGGCTGCCCTTTTTCATGGCTTTTCTTCATAAACTGGTTGGCTTATGATTTAGCTGGTTACTCTCACAGAACTACCAGCCTTCTCTTTATTGTTTACCACCCAAATCTCTATTGTTTTCAGGAATGTTCTTAGGTTTGAAACTCCTCTTTTTCTGTTTCAGATAATGATAGTTTTTTTTTGGAAAAAACTTCAGAGCTCTCTGTTGTTACGAATTCCTCTCACCATGGGCATAATCTCAGTCATTGTTCCTAGTACTGGAGTGGACAGCTACTGTTCTTCTCAGCTTGCCTCTACCAATGTGGAAACTCCACCCTGTCAGTGAGCTGCTGTCACCCTATTTAGTGTCTCATTGTTTTTGGCCCGCCATGCCTGGATAAAAGCTGGTAGAGGAAGGAGGCACCTGGGTTTTGTTTGCACTCACCAGAAATTTACTCTCTTCAACTCAGTCTTGGAAGGGGTATAAATACTGGAGGCCTACCCAGTGAAATATCGTGTTCTTTGATTGAGAGCTGGGACTAATGGGAGAAGGCAATTCATCTTGACAACATCAACTTAATGTAGAATTCCTGTCATGTCGAGCTTGGGTGTGGGGAGGAAGAAGATGGGTTGTGTCTCAAATGCCACAGGCTCTTGCTTTTGTTACTGAGATTTAATAAACTGTCTTGAATGAATGTTTTTTAAAAATGTGCTGTAAAACAACTTCAAGAGCTTTTAAATACTTGCTGTGTTTATAATTGCCAACAGTTATGGTTTACATGGAAATGATATATGGAGCTTCTCACCAATGCATCTGGCTATTATCTTCTTAGCTAGAAGATGAAAGAAGTAAGAGTTATCTAGAGATAAAAAAGGAAGCAGACATGTAGAATGAGGAAATGATAGTAAATGAAAAGACACATTTCCCTTGGGGCCCGTGATTTTCCAATCTTTGGTTTTAGTCCGGGAGACCCAGCTACATCCTTACTGCCATATTCTGTATGGTATTGAAACATTCTTAGGACATATCACTTTCTGGATGGGATTAATTCAAAAAATAGTTCTAATACATTAAAATTACTACATTAAAATGATAAAAATAATTTAATGCAATGAATTTCTATAAATTAGTATATAGAAATTTATTATGGGAATTGGCTCACATAATTATGGAAATAAAAAATCTCATGATCTATCCTCTGAAAGCTGGAGAAACAGGAAATATTGTGCTGTAATTTAGTTCAAGTCCGCAAGCCTGATAATTGAGGGACTGATGGTCTAAGTCCTGATCTGCATCTGAACCAGGTGGATCCTTGCTACCATATTCTGCACGGTTTGAAGGGAAGAAAGGCAGAAGATGGAAGTTGTGGCTCAAGTAGAGAAAGAGAATTCATCTTTTTGTTCTATTTAAACTCTCAGCAGATTGCATGATGCAACCCACATTGGAGAGGCCCATCTGCCTTACTCAGTTCACTAGTTCATACGCTGCCACCCTCTGGAATCACCCTCACAATCCAACCCAGAAATAATGTTTCACAAGCCATCTGAGCATTTGTTACCTCAGTCAGATACCGTTTCTTTTCATCTCCTTGTCAGTGTATCATCCATATATATCACCTTATGCCATGTTTAATCTCTAAATGAAGACAATATCAAGGCTATAATTTCAGCTAACATTATATGACTAAACAGTGTACAACCAAAAATGCACTAATCCCTTCCCCCAGAAGAGTAGGTACAGTCCTTGGACAATGTGTGGTCTTCTGATATTCTGTAACTCAAATATTATTACATAAAATCAATATTCCCTAAATACTGATACAATGTCAATACACATTATGTTATATGATACACACACACACACACACACACACACACACACACACACATATATATATATATATATACAAAAAAATGTATAACAAAATAAAGATATAATACTCAGGACAATTACTGTCCTTGATTATAGCTGGTATTTGTAAATATCTTCTTAAACTGCACATCTCTATTCCCTTGCCTTCAACAAGAACCTCAGCTGCTTGTGGTTCTTTACCTGGTGGAGTTGCCCTAACTTTCATCACTGAAGAGTGTGAGTCATTTGTAGTCCTGCCTTGATTGGGTTGTTAGAGTTTTCCATTTACCTAATCACATGGCTGGGTAATACTAAGAAATGCTCTAAGGAATCTTCTGTCTTTCTTATCTCCAGCGTGCAGTAGTAGTCAAATTTCCCATTGGTCATCCTGGATTTATCACCCTAGTCAAAGCCTTAACTCCTTTATTTGCAAGTTGACTAAGAGGCATGAGTCAAAAGTGGCAGGGTGGCAGTCTTAAATTCCAGTTAAATGGAGTCATTGTGTCTCCTGGTGGAAGCATTCTCCCCTCTGGAACTAAGACTACTGGACCAGCAAAGCATAAAGTCATGGGAACAAGAAGCAAAAATTTGGTAATGGGTCACTATGGGTAATAGTGATTTCTGGCCCCGTGAATCCTGGCCCTTGAAGAAATTGTGTCACCTATTGGATTTATCCTTTGGGAAATCCTTACTCCAGCCCTGCAAGGTATTGCCACCAAGCTGAAACTGCAACTGAGTCTTCAAAAGTCAATTTCACTATTCTATTAAGCCAGTTGCTTTAGGATAGTGGGAAACATGGTAAGACCAGTGAATTCCATGACCATTGGCTCATTGTCATCCACTTTTTGCTGTGATGTGAGTTTCTTAATCAGAAGTAATGGAATGTGGAATAGCATGATGATTGACAAGGAATTCTATAAGCCTACATGTGGGAAACATGGTAAGACCAGTGAATTCCAAGACTGTTGGTTCATTATCTTCTTTTGCTGTGATGTGAGTTTCTTGATCAGAAGCAATGGAATGTGGAATACAATAGATAAGGCATTGAATAAGCCTACAGGCGGTGGTTTCGGCGGAAGCAATGTGTGTAGGGAAGGCAAATCTATATCCAGAGTCAGTGTTTCTTCCAGTAAGAATAAAATATTATGCCTTCCATGATAGAATCAGTCCAATGTAATCAACCTACCACCAGGGAACTGGCTGATCATCCAGGGGGATGGGGCATATCAGGGGCTTGGTGCTGGTATCTGCTGTTTGCAACTTAGGCACTCAGTGGTGACCATTGCCAGGTTCTCCTCATTGAGTGGAAGTCCATGTTGCTTAGCCCATTCATAACCTACAACCCTGCCACCATGTCAACTGTTCATGAGCACACTGGGTGATGACAAAGTTAGATGAGGAAAGAGGCTAATTGGTAACCAAACACTGGGTCACCCTTTCTAATTGATAATTAAAATCTCTTTCTGCTGAGGTCACTTTTGGTAAGGATTCACACAGAAAAGAAATATTTTTCACTGATTTTTGCTCATTAAGGGTGGCCTATCTACATATCTCTTCTCCAAATTTCTTTGTAACCAATTTTCCAATCACGTTTATTCCAAGTCTCTGATCATTGGCTACAACCATGCATCTGTATATGATCTCACATCTGGTCATTTCTATCTCAAAGTAAAATGCACATCCAGGTACACTGCCTTAAGTTCTTACAACTGGGAAGATTCTCCTTACTCCAGACCTTCAGGGATTTCTCAGAGAGGGGATGTAGTGCCGCAACTTTCCATTTTGGGTGGTGCCTGCATGCTACGGAGAAAGAGCTGCAAACCAGATCTGGGTCTTCTCGTCCTCTGTCAACTGATCACAGAAGTAACCACAAGCTCACAGGTGAAGACAGAGTGAAATTAGTGTAGCAGGAGTAGGGACCATGGGCATTTAGATCTCTTCTTTATATAACTTACTTATGTCCAGCATCTGCTTGGATTTGACCAGGTACATATCACTTCTGTTGTATGATGGCATGTTGCTGTGCATGTACAATTTTAGTGTACAAGTTAACCTGTAGCAATTTTAAAAGCCAAATAGTAAAGGGGTTAGATCTGAGGACGGCATGCCCAACAAGTACTCATTTATGAAATTATTTTTACAATATTCTAAACTGATGAGTGTTTCAACAGAATTGTTTTGACAATGGTTACTCACTAGATATATGAGTTTGGAAATCTTGCCTTCTCAATTTTCTCATTGGTGATACAGATTTAATAATAGCATCCAACTTATAGGGCTGCCACGTGGGTGAAAAGAGCTAAGGCATGTACAATGCTTATAACAGTGCCCGGCAGAATAATCACTCAATTTGAATCTAAGATTCTTTCAGTGAAGATTTTTGGGGTGATTTTCTTCAGACTTGAAACAGTTACAATAAAAACTGATACAATGAGAATAATATGATACATATACTTCTTAAGTTTTTATTTACAACGATTAAATAATATAATAGATTGGATTATGCTTAACAAGATTCAAGGTAGCCGCTTCAATCTTATCTCTGTTTGTTACTAAATACCATTCCCACCCTTCACCTACCCTGTTTGTTACTAAACACTGGGTTTCATTTAACATTTTCATGTTAATTGTTTTTATTTAAAAAATTACTCTTAGCCAGCTCTGTCCTGCAATGAACAGCAACCTGGACTTCTAAATTTTTAGTAGTAATTTTTTCTAATTATGATAAAATAAATAATTTTCTTCTATATCTCTTTAACTTCATTGAACCATATATGGTCACATCATTTCAGTATTTATTTTAGGATAACAATTCAAACTTTACAGCTATACCACAAACTGGAAATTTTTCTGGGAAAATGGGACTGTGGTTAAGTTGACAGAAGAAAATATCATCTTTTTGGAGGATGTCACTTCATAGTTACACTGTGGGCAAAGTATTGTTGTCATAAACAGACAGTTCTACAATCAGACAAGGTAAGCAGTGACATCAGGGAAGGATATATTGCTTTTATTACTTTCTTGCTGAAATGCTTTTACTCAGTCATATAAATAAGAATGTACCATGTGAGTAAAACACAAAAGGTGAAGACCTTGTGTTTTATAGTATACAGGAAAATATACATTTTTTTTTTTTTAATGTAGAAAACTGTCAAATATTTACCCACATACCAGGTGTAAAGTTAGGTTGTTTTTGTTTGTTTCTTCCTCTCTTCCTTTTCTGATAGAGTCTGTCTCTGTCACACAGGCTGGAGTACAATGTTGTAAACACAGTTCACTGCAGCTTTGAACACCTAAGCTCAAGGGATCCTCCTCCCTCAGCTTCCCAAGTAGCTAGGACTACAGGAACATACCACGGTGCCTAGCTAATTTGTTTGTTTCACTTTCATAGAGACAGAATCTCACTATGTTGCCTGGGCTGGTCTTGAAGTCCTAGCCTCAAGTGATCCTCTCACAGTGGCCTTCCAAAGTGCTGGGATTACAAGCATAAGCAACCACACCCCAGTTTAGGATTTCTGTTATTTAATAAGGTGTGGAAACAAGAAAACGCTGGAAACAAATAGCAGCAAAATGCAAATGATTTCTCTTGGTAATGCTTAACATTTAATATATGCTTGCCATTGTAATACTTTTAGCCACAATTTTGAAAGAAGTTAAAAAGTGTTAAAAATCCTAAAAATTATGCCCTAAAACTTCAGTTCTATTTTTAACATAGAAATTTATAGAGGCCGGGCGCAGTGGCTCATGCCTGTAATCCCAGCACTTTGGGAGGTCGAAGAGGGTGGATCACGAGGTCAAGAGATCGAGACCATCCTGGCCAACATGGTGAAACCCCGTTTCTACTAAAAATACAAAAATTAGCCGGGCCTGGTGGCGCGCGCCTGTGGTCCAGCTACTCGGGAGGCTGCAGCGGAAGAATCACTTGAACCCAGGAGGCGCAGGTTGCCGTGAGCCGGTATTGCGCCACTGCACTCCAGCCTGGCGGCAGAGCAAGACTGTCTCAAAAAAAAAAAAAAAAAAAAAAAAAAAGAAGAAAGAAAAGAAATTCATAGAAAATATTTAATGCTCCCTCAATGTTAACTTTATAGACTATAGAATGCATTAAAATATGTTAGGCCCAGAGGCTGAGGCAGGTAGATCACCTAACATCGGGAGTTCAAGACTAGCGTGACCAACATGGAGAAATCCCGTTTCTACCAAAGATACAAATCAGCTGGGCGTGGTGGCGCATACCTGTAATCCCAGCTACTCAGGAGGCCGAGGCAGGAGAATCACTTTAATCCAGGAGGTGGAAGTTACAGTGAGCTGAGATCGTGCGACTGCACTCCAGCCTGGGCAACAAGAATGAAGCTCCTTCCAAAAAAAAAAAAAAAAAAAAAAAAAAAAAC